>NC_139027.1:52547349-52970105 GCF_964662115.1 Mustela nivalis | reverse complement strand
AGCCACCCAGATACCCCATCTTCCTTTCTTCTCCTCCCCCCTCCTCCTTCCTTCTTCAGATATATTTACTTATTTTTTTTAAGATTTTATTTATTTATTTGACAGACAAGAGATTGCAGAGAGGCAGGCAGAGAGAGAGAGGAGGAAGCAGGCTCTCTGCGGAGTAGAGAGCCCGACGTGGGGCTCAATCCCAGGACCCTGGGATCATGACCTGAGCCGAAGGCAGAGGCTTTAACCCACTGAGCCACCCAGGTGCCCCATATTTACTTATTTTAGAGAGAGAGTGCAAGAGGGAGAGGGAGAAAGACTCTCACGCTGACTCCCGCTGCGCACAGAGCCCAGGGTTGGGCTCAGTTTTACAACTGTGAGATCATGAGCTGAGCAGAAACTGAGAGACCCTTAACTATCCCACCCAACCAGCCACCTCGAGATTCCCTCTTTTCTAGTGCCCATGAAGCACAAACAAGAATTGATCTATCAATTAGAGCATAAAAAATTTTATGTACAAATTAGGACACCTTTCTGGAAGTCTATGTTTCAACACATATTGAAAGGCTTAAGAGAATACGTGACCATGAATGTGGTAATATCCATTTTATGAAAATTTATCTTGACTAGATCATCAAGAAATGCAGTATTTACAGTAGTGAAAAACTGGAAACCACAAATACCTAACAATGGGGGAGGGTGACCAAATAAATTATTTTATCTGTATAGGATGGAATTCCTTTTAACTATTAAAGAATAATGTTGTAGAAGAATATTTAATAAAATAGGGAAATAGTCTGCATTATGTAAAAAAAAGCAGAATATAGAACACTATAGGCCCATCACACAGGAACCTATATACATGGAAAAAGTCCTGAAGGATATGCACACACCAAATTGTTAAGAATAGTAATCTCTGGACGGTGGAATTCGGATTTTTATGTTCTTCTTTTTGGTCTTTTTAAAACTTTTAAAAAATATTTTATTTATTTATTTATTTATTTATTTGACAGAGAGCGAGCACAAGTAGGGAGAGCAACAGGCAAAGGGAGAGGGAGAAGCGGGTTCCTTGCTGAGCAGGGAGCCCAGTGCAGGGCTCAATCCCAGGACACTGGGATCATGACCTGAGCTGAAGACAGATACTTAACCAGCTGAGCTGCCCAGGCACCCCTTCTTTTAGGTCTTTATTCTTTACATTGAACATGTATTAATTTTGCAATGAAAGATTTTTTTAAAATATTTTTTGAAGATTTTATTTATTTGACAGAGATCACAAGTAGGCAGAGAGAGGGGTCGGAGGCAGGCTCCCTGCTGAGCCCAATTCAGGGCTCAATCCCAGGACCCTGAGATCATGACCTGAGCCAAAGGCAGAGGCTCAACCCACTGAGCCACCCAGATGCCCCACAAATGCTGTTTTTTAAAAAACACCTCTCTGAGAAAAAGCCAGACAAGACTGAAAAAGTTAACACAGATGACTCTGAGCTGTGTATTCCCTGTATCTGACTGTACCTTTGCTTTGCTTGCCCCCAGGGAGACACATCTGGAGACTACAGGAAGGTACTGCTCATTCTCTGTGGAGGAGATGATTAAAATAAAATCCAAGGATAGGAGGAGTCCCAGCACTTTGGATTTCTTCTTTTAAGTTCATTTTTCTACACTGCTATTAGCATTATCTCAGAATGCTTATTTCCAATTAAAACGCCTACAGATGCTTCCTAGGATATAGACTGACTATATTACTATTCATCTATAATTACTCATTATGATGCTTTAAAGCTGTACTTGCATTTCAAAGCTTATAAAACTTAAAAGGAGATCTAAAATTAAAAATAAAAATGTATTCCATGCTTTTTAAACAGATATCTTCCTCATCTGTATTTCTTAGAAATTGGAATGTATTAAATTTATTTCATGGTTTTGGTGAAAAACTGTTAAAGTGGAAGACTGAAAGATTGTCTTAAAATCAAAGTATTTTCAAATACTTTGTATTTGAAAGGCCAGTAATTTCTTGACTAGTTTTAGCCTTTAATTGGCTAAATTTAGCCTTTAATTACTAAGGCTAGCAATTTCTACTAGTAATTTCTTGATTTGAAATTGTGAGCATCTAGCTCATAAGAATATCCATCCAATTTGCTATTTTACATGGTCATACTTTGAAGACATCCAATACTCTCCTTTGTTTAGATTTTTATCTGCACTGTTAGTTGATCTCTGTGAAAGTTTGGATGGGAGACTTCCTTCCTCACATCTTATATTAAGATTATTTACTCTCTCCAGGTTGAAGTATACCAAAATCAGCCACTTGTCTGAACAAATTAAATTCTTAGTGTGGTTATACAGATCATGTATGTGCGGTTAGCAAATATAAATGCTGAACATTCCACAATATCATGGTTAATATCTTAATCAAGCTGGAAGATGAATGGAAAAAAAATTAAGTGTCCAGCTAGGTACTATTTTGGTGATGGGTGTAATATTCTGAATTTACTTTCACTTAAAGGAATTTTTTTGTGCTAAAAATAATTTTTAAAGTATTTTTCAATATTGTTGATTTGTACTAATTTACATTTGCATTGTGCCTTTCAACTCTAGAATTATTCTGAAGTTGTACTTGATTTTATTCCAAAGTTCAGTTGTATACAACATGGAAAAATAATTTTAATAAAACCTGTTATCTTTAAAATGAGGTATATTCTTTCTCTGACTTTTCCAACTATCTTTAAAAACACTTGTCACTTAGTTTCTATTAGAAACTACAAATTAAGAAAAAACAATATATTTAGTCTTATGTACACTTATTGCTATAAAACTAATGTTCACATATACCAAACACTACTTAATGGTATAAAATAATGTATTTTTTCTCCAGAAATGAGTGATGCTCTCTGTTCTACTAAATAGAACATTTGTATTTAGTAAGAATAATTGTCTTCTTTGTTCATTCTATAGTATCTATTGTATTTTGATGGATGAAATATAAAGATATTTTTTCAATTTGTTTCTACTGCCCATTATAAATGCTTGAGTTACTGGTGAAGGCTACTTGTATGACTGCTTAGTCATTCTGATTAATTATAGGAAACAGTACTTCTGCTTTGAAACCTACCTAGAAAAGTATGGAATCTCCAACTTTATTTTCTTTGGAAGCATTACAAATTTTTGGTAGTTTTATCTTTAAATTATATATATAACTTAGCCAAAATTTTCATACAAATTGCATTTGTTGACTGGAAGCAGGATAAGGCCACCTTGGAAAAATGGTGGCTTATTGTCAGAAACCAGCATGATTCTGGAATATTATTATGAGGCAACTTTTTCTCTCCCATTGTTCATTTATTCATGGGCCTATCTCCTGGCTTTAGATGGAAATTGAGTCAGAGGATAGAGCTGGGACTTTTCTGGCCACTCTTAGGTTTTAAAAAGTCCTACTGTGCAGTCCCTTAAGGTCATTTTAGTAATTAATATGTCTAGTCAAAATTTCAAACTTGATTTACAGTCGAGGCTTCTTCCTTTGTTTAGCTCTGGCCTATTGCCAGCAGGAATAAAGAATAAGGTGAACTTCTCTTCTTTCTCTACCTTAGTTTCCTTCCACACCCAGCCCAAACTTAGCCAGTGTTGTAGCAGGAGGGAGCAGTGTTGTAAACTGGAGCAGGGAAGGTCTTACCTGACTGTTGTAGAGGATCAACACTGTTTAACAAAGGGAAGTATTTAATGCTGATTTTTAGGGGCATTCTTCTGGATTCCTTTATCAACCTCATCACCAGGGAACTATTCCTCTTTTGTTCATTTAGCAAGGCAAATGTATTCTCCTTTTCCAGCCCCTAAGAACAGCAATCCCCTCAAGTGTTCTTTGCTGAAGTCAGTGTGTCCTTCCACCCAGTTCTCTAGGACAGAATCCAAGATGATCCGAGGCTGGCTATCTTCTGGTAGCCCACACTTCTAACATGGGAGACACTTGCACATCCTTTATGCTGATCCCCTTGCTGCGGACATTCTCTGTCCCTCTCTTCCCCACCTCCCACCAACTTGCCTCAACCAGCCTCTACCTTTCAGATTTCTCAGGAACGAGTCAGACACCCGTGCACTGGGGCCCCAACTACACATACTGCTGATGGGAGTATAAATTGGCAGAATCATTTCAGAGAACAATTTGGCAATAGCTAATAAAGTTGTAAAGTTCCTAGGGAATCCACTTCTAAGAATTTATTTGGTGAATCTTTGCACATGGTGTTAATTGCTACTCTGTAAGAACATTAAAGTAGAAGCAACCTAACTTCCAAATTATGGGTTAGTGACACAACGAACAGTGAAGATTAACTGGAGATTTGTCAACTGGATAAGTCTTGAAAGTATAATTTTGAGAAAGGAGAAAGGTGCAGAATGATAGGTACAGTATGATTCCATTTAATTACATGCCTAAATGTTCTAAGGAACGCATTTACTTACCGGTATAAGAACATTGCATGGGAAAAATGATACACACTTTCCTTAGGGTGTGGTTACTGCGGAGGAGAGACAGACTGGGATGGAGGAGGATCTCGTTCTCTATTCTATTTAAAAGAATGCAGTTTTAATTTTAAATTCCATCATACTTGTGGGTCCATAGGTGTTTACCGTGTTACTCTGAGTAATTCATTGAAAATACTTTATTTAAAAAGTAGCAGAAGGGAGTCAGGGAGTGAAAGCTGGCTGTCCAGAGTCCATAGCAACGGCTGTACACTCCAGACAGACAGCTGTAAATTTTGCTCGGGCCTCCCGAAGGCACTGTAAGCCCTGCGGGTGCCGGTACCAGACCCTACCCAGACGTTCCACTGCCGCTAGGAGAGAAGGTAAGGAGTGCAGGGAACACTTGCCATAACCCGTCTAGGGCAGCAGAAGGCTGATGTTTAAGAAACACAACAGCCTAGCAAACTCCACATTACAGGGCCTCCTCCCTGAGGAAGCCTGCCAAATCTCTGCAAGGCGTGATCCTAGCGAGTGGTGAGCCCTTCTAAGGAAGAGTCCAAACAGCACCGTCCTTTTTGTCCCTTGCCTAGCACAGAACCTACTAGGTTAGGTATTCGGAACTCAAGGAACTTTTGCAGAGTGAATCAATGAGGGGGGGAGGGGCTCCCGGTCGGGCGAATACAATGGGGTGTGTAGAATAAGGCGAACCTCTAGGTTGGCCCCAAATTTCCCGGTAGTGTGAGTCCCAAGCTGACAGCACCACAGCAAGGGCCTACGCGATTCCCGGTTCTAGCGCGCCGGGTACTTTTCGGCGCAGCCCCACCCACCACGCACGCTCGCCTTTCCCCGCCCCTTCCGGAGGCTCGCCGCGCGCACGCGCCCTCCCGTCTGCGCTTTGTTGCGAAAGCAAGGGGGCGAGGTACTGCGGTCCCGGCGCGCCGCGCGCATAGGCGCGGCGGGCGGGGCGGAGGATGGACGCGGTAGCGTCCGCTGCAACGGTTGGGGCTGCGCGTGAGAAGGTGGCGGTATAGGCACCCGGGCTGGTTGGAGGCCGGCGACGGCCGGGGCATGGCGGGAGACGGTCTCCGTTGGGCTCCCTGAGGTGCGCTCCCTGAAGTCCCGGGGAGCCGTGGTCCATGGGCTCGCTGAGCAGCCGAGTGCTGCGCCACCCGGGACGAGCCCGAGCCCAGCAGGAGCCGGGTTCTGGGCCTGGGGGCTCGACTCGCAGGCCGGAGGCTGGCGGCGATGCGGCCGGCCACGGCTTCTGTTACTGCCCGGGCAGCCGCAAGCGCAAGCGGAGCAGCGGGGCCTTCTGCTACTGTCACCCCGACTCCGAGACAGACGAGGATGAGGAGGAAGGGGACGAGCAGCAGCGGCTCCTCAACACCCCGCGCAGGTAAGTGCAGGGACGCGTCCGCACCTGTTGGGCGGTTCCAGGGCCGCGCCTGCGGATAAGCCCCGCGCCGGCTGCACTTCAGGGTGCGGTGCTGGCCAGCGGGTGAGGACCAGATGCGCCCTTGACCGAGAAGCGTGGGAGCCAGCCCGATGCGCGGCGGATGGGGAGCGCCTTAGGAGACGCCTGGCGTTCTGGATTATAAACCACAGACGCTGCCCGAGTGGCATTACAGCCCCAGGATGAGACTGGTAAACGCCAAGCCTCATTAAACCTCAGACTGGAACGGCTGGCTGGCCTTTGTCCTGAGTGGGTGGCAGGAGAATGAGTTGTTTTGCATCCGGTTACCTTAAGCCTCCCCCCGCCCCCCGCTGTCTTCCACCAGTGTAAAGAGAAGTGATCACATACATGAGGAGTTCTCTTTAACTGTAAAGGCGAAGTTTATCAATACTGTACATGTGTTCCTTACCAGGAACAAAGTCAGAGTCTCTAGTACTTGAACGCTGGCCGTGGGTGTGTGTCAGTCAGTGCTGCAACTTGCTTAACCTTTTTTCAAAGAGTTGAAAAACAGGGTGTTTACTTGTGAATTAGAAAATCAGAATGTAGCTTATGCGTAGAATGTTTTCACATAAAGCAATCTGGTTGCCTTTCTTTTTTTTTTAAGATAATCATTGGGGTCACATAAATGTAATTTATTAAATGAAAGTTTAGAAAAATATTTTTAAAAGTTTGCTACACAAGTGTAACTTAACTATTGTAAAATAAAAGTATTATGGATTATGTCTGTTAATAGTTTGATATCTAAACAATCTTTCATAAGTTTTATATATGAATGCTTGTATTTATTTACAAAAATGAACACCACCTTCTCCTCCCCCCTCCCCCTTCACCCCCACCACCTTTGTGGAGAGTCAGTCTAATATAAGGAGCTCAGATTCTGAGTTCTAGTCTGGATTCTGTGCTTAATAGCTTTAATTCCTCCTAAGTAAAGTGGAGTTGTTAATACTTGGCTTTTAGGGTTTGACGAATACTTGATTGTGTATAATGCGCGGTCCCTGATGTTGAAGCACTCAGTAAATATTATGTCTCCTTGATAATTTGGCACCCTTTATCATTACAAAATGTCTCTCTTTGTCCCTAGTAAATTTCCATTATTACTTTCTTTTGATAAGTGTTTAAAAGGTACATCTTTTCCATTTTTCTTTTTTACCTGTATCTTTATAATAGATATCTTGGAGAGAGCATGTAATTGGGTTTTTTTTTTAATCCTTTAGGATAATCTCTGCCATTTAATTATTTTTTTAGACCACTTATATTTAATGTCATTATTGAAATCTATGTCAGGATCCATTCAAAAAAGAAATTATGCTGTAATTTGAACAGGGAAATTTTAATATAACCATTATTTGCAAGTAATGGGGAATTAACTACTGAAGGTAAACTACTGAGGTAAAGAGATCTCTAAAAATATACAGGAATAGAGGATTTAAAGGTGCAATCACAACTTCGCAGACTGAAACAGAATACCCAAGAAAGAAACAAATTTGGAATATAGCCATCTTTCCCCACCAGAGATTCAGATACTGGAGATGGTATGGCTATAGCCCACACTAGACGGTAGAGAAGTTTGCTGTGATGTGGTAGGCCAAGGTGAGAAAGCAGGCAGCTGCCTGTTGGGATGCCAACAAACTTGCCTGGAGCCTTTCTGACCCAAAGAGCCAAAAATATTTACTCTCCAGACCTTTATAGAAAAGCTTTGCCAACCCCCGAACTACGCGAGTTGGCTAGAATGGAAAGTCTTTAAAGCAAATACTTATTAGAAAATACATGGAGAATTTAGTATGTTTTGTTATCAGTGGAAGAGGCCTGGTTATTCAGCCTGGCATGGATGAGGAGTGTAAGAAAATATTAAGACCTAGAAATATGTGTGTTGGCACCAGTTATGCTCCCTGAGGTTGTCTGATGCACTCTGCCATCTCAGCCAGCTACACCATGAAAAACTGTCGCTTCCAACCCAAACTTCCACTTCATTCACACCTTTTGACAACTGTATTTTTTACTTTTATGTTAGATAACTATTAAAACTCAGCTGTTCTGTACCCAGATCTTCTGTGTTTGCTGTGCCTAGACTGTCTTTAAATTTTGAAACCAGTAAACAGTATTTGTTGTTAGAATTATGTAAATACTGTTCACCTCAAAGTCAAATAGTGTGATAGGATTATAAATGATACCTTCCTGGGTGCAGTGTCAAAACTCCATGTTTTTCTATTGGAGACATTTTCTAACCTCACGTTTAAGTGCCATCTTTTTTCTACGTTCCATCAAGTGCTCAAATTCAGGCCCTGTTTTCATTTGTATCTTATTGCAATAGTTCCCATTTTCCTGGTTTCTAACTGCCTCCCCCCTTCTCACCATTGACAAAAGAGTAATATTCCTTCATAATATATTCAGGTTTTCCTATCTTTCCAAACATAGTTTCATGGTGTTCTCCTCCAAACCCAAGACCCCTGCTCTTGAGTCCCTTCATCTTCCTGTTCCATTCTGGATCCATTGCTCTCCAGGTCTGAGCTTATCCTGGGACTTGATTTTACCACATCTCTAGGATTGGATCTACTGTTTCTGTAGTCTTTTTTTCTGTAGTCTTTTCTTTTCTGCGTCTTTTCTTTCTCGGTCATTTTAGAGAACTGCATCCTCCTGTATCTTCCTCAGAAGGATGCAAAAGGAGGTAATTCGGGCTTATCTAAATGTGAATTTAGGGGACGCCTGGGTGGCTCAGTTGGTTAAGCAGCTGCCTTCGGCTCAGGTCATGATCCCAGCGTCCTGGGATCGAGTCCCGCATCAGGCTCCTTGCTCGGCGGGGAACCTGCTTCTCCCTCTGCCTCTGCCTGCCATTCTGTCTGCCTGTGCTTGCTCTCTCGCCCTCTCTCTCTGATAAATAAATAAAATCTTAAAAATAAATAAATAAATAAATGTGAATTTAGACTTTCACCTTATTCATCCTTTGAGTATAGATATTTAAAATAACTTCATATATAACTTCATACCATTGAGGACATTACTTCATTGTCTTCTAGCCTACAGTGTGGATGAGAAATTGGATTCTGGTCTAATTCTTTTTTCTTTGTAGGTGACCTTTTTTTCTCTGGAAATTTTGGGGTTTTTTTCTTTGGTATTTTGGAATTTAACTAGAATGTGCTTAAGTGTGGGTTTTTTAATGCCTCAATACTTGGTTGATCCTTACAATCTGGACACTAGTTTGGAAAAATTTTCTTCCATTAATCTCTTCCATGATTTCCTTTTTCCTTTTATCTTTGTTTTTTCTTTCTTGGACTCCTCTTAACCAGATTCTGGGTTTCTTGGATTCTACCTCTTTTCGTTTTTTTTTTTTTTTTTTTTTTTTTTCTTTTTTCTTTTTAGTTTTTGTTGTTGTTGTTGTTTTATATTCTGGGAAATTTCCTTAACTTTCTCAGTCAGCCTCTGTTTTGGCTTTGTAATTTTAGTAACCATGTTTTTAGTCTCTAAGAGCTCTTTTTTCTTTTGTTTCCTTTATCGTAGTGTTCTGTTGTTTTATAAATGTAGTAATCTCAGATATTTAGCTACACTAATTTTAGAGTGTTTTAAGTTCTCTCTTCCCTGAATTAATATATTTCCTCTGGGGCCAGTTTCTCTCTTTTTAATAGTCCTCAGTGCTCCTAATTCTCTTCATGTTGTGTCATCCTTGCTTGTCTTTTTATATTTAAGAATGAAAAACGTATGTGTGTGTGTGTGTGTGTGTGTTTTAATTGAGTAAACCTATTTCTACTAAGCCTTCCCTTTAAGTAGGAAGACTGACTACTAAATTGGATGATGGGGTGAGTGAGTTTGTTTAGAGCAGAGATTCCCAAACTTTTTTTGTTCACAGCACAGCAATTTTTTCCATGGTTCCTCTGGTCCTAAAGAAGTATCTCATAGTTAGGTTCAAACTACTGCTTAATAGTAGTAGATAGCATGGTATCTGAAAGATGCATTGCTGCCCTCGAATATAAAATATTCTACACGCATCCCTGAGTTTGCTGTGGTGCTCCAGGTGCTTCGACACATAGTTTGGGGACCATGATTCAGGGTGAATGTGTCAAGAGCTCACAGGCTACAGATTTCTCAAACACCAGAATGAGGATTGCTTTGTCGGGTGCCAACACCTACACTAAAATCTTGGCTTTTCCTGAGAGATTTGTCCTCTCCTTCTTAGAAGAGCCTTGGAATCTTTATGTCTGAATTATCTGTACTCTGGTTGTCTGTATTCTTTGTTCATACACTGTGGAAGAGGCCATTCAAGGAACACGTTTCCCCATTTTCAGCCTCACTTTTACCCTTTTGCTTCTCCTGAGACCCCTCCCCTCAACCCACACAGGCTTCTGAAGGGCAGATGGGCTTCAGCCTCCATCCTAGACCTTCATGATGCATTCCGGGCTGTGGCTTCTGCTGCTCTTTTCAAGTGATAAGCCCACCCTTACTTTCTGCTGTTATGGGCTTAATCCTTTCTGTTCTTTTAATCTTTTATGTAATTTGGGGATGGTGCCATCAGGGACTGGAAGCTATATTGCCCCATTTATTTCTCAAAGTAACCCAGTAAGGTGGTTGCTACTAATATCTTCTTTATATCTGGGGTAACTGAGCTATGGTGGAGCTGGGACTCAAACCCAAGTCTCTCCACCACCAAAGCATATGCTCTTTTTACTGTCTGTTGGAAAGACTTGTCAAACACATTGGTTCAAAACATCATCTGAAACACTTCATTTTCTTAAAGATTAAAATTTTTTAACTACCAAGAAAACTTGTCAGGATTGGCCAGGAATATAAAAAGGTGTTCATCGGCCTCTGCCTAGGGCTTTTCTTATTCATTGGACCATCTTGAACAATGATTATCAGACTTTAAAAAATATATAATTCATCTTTTAAATGAAATCTTAACGCAGAAATCCCTAAGTTGTGATGCTGTTCTAGTTGAAGTTAGGTGAGGATGCCCAGGGTTTGTTCCCCAGCTCTCTCTGGTGGCCCTGAAGACACTTCTCCATTGAGCATAGTTTTGAAAACCTTTTATGTAAAGCTGCAAATCATTGGTCTAACGGGGGGGAAAAATGTTGTTTAACTAGTTTAAAATGTTTTGGTACCAAAATAAGATTAAATCTAAATTATTCTAAAAATTACTTGGGTAGGTAAAATTCTTACTCTTGTTCTCAGTTTTGAGGTTGCATAGAAGTATCATTGTAGTTGTATTGAGATCCTCCATAGTACTATTCTCTAAATGAGGAAGTAAGCAAAAATCACTGTGCTGATCTACAGGTAATTCACTTAGTTCAACAATCACGATTTGCAAAAATGATGCACAATGAAAGGTCCCATCTAGCCACTATTAACCGTCTTAGGAATAGAGTACCCTATTAGATAACTACTGTTATTAGTTTCTTAGGTACTAATGTAAATTTGAATATTACATGCTTCTGTCCTTTTACGCAGAGGATAAGTTGGCTCTATTTCTTAGAATTTGAACAAAAGGAATATTTTGAGTTTAATGCAGAATCAGTAAAACATTCAGTTTTACACATATATAAAATTTGCTTTTCTTTTAACAGGAAAAAATTAAAGAGTACATCCAAGTACATTTATCAGACATTATTTTTGAATGGTGAAAATAGTGACATTAAGATTTGTGCTCTAGGAGAAGAGTGGAACTTACACAAAATATATTTATGTCAAGTAAGTATTTTATTTTTCTGTTTGAGCAAACAAGGTAGTTACTTAAAAATAGCTCAAACTCTTTCAAGTCATGTTCTTTCTAATTGCATTTCATAGCAGTCTCTTTGTACGGACAGTAGTTGTTTAAGTCCTGTCATCTGATTTCAAAGTCTTGTTTTATCAGAAATACAGCACACAGTTAGTATAGTCTAGAAAACAGATTTTGAATTTTCCTTGTCAACCAGACCAGCAAATATCTTTTGATCATTACTACAGTAAGGTTCTTATTTTGGTACCTTTTGTTGACAAAAGGGAAAAAAGTTAGGGAAAAATGTCTAAAGTTAAGATGGCTGAATTTTTTAAAAAATGTAATTATTTAAACTAGATGAACTTAGCCAAAATGTTATTTTGTAGATATGGTTGAAAATGAATAGAAAGTTCTTGACACTTACTCTTCTTTCCTTCTGGAAAATGCAGTTAAATTAAAGACTTAGCAAATACAGAGTAATTCATTTAGCTGATATACCTATTTGGTTTGTGTGCTGAAAATATTACCATCTTTGGTAATATTGTCACCCCAATTTAAAGGTTCAGAACTCTGAAAATGAAAGAAAATTTTGCTCTATTGGCTCAAATATTTTACTCATTTATTCTTTCATCAAATCTGTCTATTCTTTCTTCAAATCATTGTTCTAGGCACTGGGAATAGAACAGTGAACAATTCAGTTTTTATCCTATGGAGTTTATATTTTCTCTCTTCTTCACCGTTTGACAGTAATTACTGGTAAGACAGTATAGTATAAGATTTTCAGTAGAAATATTTTAAAAGAACTTTTTCTATAAGAATTTAATCATAGCGGTTTTTATTTAATTTTTTTGAACAAGTTTACTTTGGCTTGAAATATATAGCTCAGGGAATATATCAGAATATTGGTCTCAACTTGAGGATAGGGTCCATAACTTCTTTTTTTAATCACTGAAAGCACTTTTGTGGATTTAAGGATGAGAATGCCTCAGTGAAGGCTTTCCCTCTCAAGAGCAACTATATTGATTATAGTATAAACCACATGCTGAAATATAGTAAGCCCCTAAGGACAGAAACAATGTCTGTTTTGTTTACTGCTATATTCACAGTGCCTTATACATACTAAGTATTCAGTAAAATTAGTTACTCTTTGATGTATTCCAAAGTATTCAAATTATGGAAGGTGCTATCTAGAAGGTAACTAAAGGCTTCATCCATTCTGGTACCTTTCCAAGAATTGAGGTCCATTCTGGAATTTTCTGACTAGATTAAACTTTAGATTAATCCTGATTTCTGGGCATCATCCCACCAACAGTAAGGATTTAACAGTAGGAGGGTTCTTAGTCTTCACTTCTTCTCAGTGCATGATCTTGTATTTACGTTATGTCTTGTCATAGGTTTATGAGAGTCTTAAATATATGCTGTATTTTCTAAGCTTAAATTTAGAATGTCATTGAGAAGGAAAACATACCTGTAATAGACTTAGAAATTGTTTGAACTAAGTAAAAAAACTAATGTAAGCTTCAAAAGTAATATAGGAATTCAGTTCAGATAGTAATATGAGAATTTGGTTTAATTTTCATTAAATTGATACTAAACAAAGTATTTTGACATACCTAAAATATCCTTAATTTCATTATCCTATAGACAAATTTAGCTATTCTTTTTCTCCTAAAATAATATGGATTCATTTTGTTAGAAGAATTAGTTGGAATTAGAAATGGGAAAATAATTTGGAAGACACAGAAAGTACTGGATAATTGGGTGTTTTGTTTTGTTTTTTAAGTCTGGCTACTTTTCTAGTATGTTCAGTGGTTCTTGGAAAGAATCCAGCATGAATATTATTGAACTGGAGATTCCGGACCAGAATATTGATATAGAAGGTAACCATCACCATAATTACTATTATTTAAAAATTATAACATAACCTTTTTA
Source organism: Mustela nivalis (assembly GCF_964662115.1). Classification (NCBI taxonomy): domain Eukaryota; kingdom Metazoa; phylum Chordata; class Mammalia; order Carnivora; family Mustelidae; genus Mustela; species Mustela nivalis. The sequence goes on along the minus strand of NC_139027.1, from coordinate 52,956,603 downwards.
TGCTTTTGGTAGAAAATAAATATTTTCTTCCAACCTTATAGGCTAGAAGAAAGCTTCATTTAATACCCCAGAGTGTCAGCTTTGTATTCATTTTCTCAGCTCCATAGTTTTTACCAATTCTGTTCTATCTGTTCCTAATCTACTTGTAGGCCTTATCAATCTGTTTACTGTTTACTGTTCATAATTATATCTGCCTGGGATACGGAGGATGTAGGGTGAAGGAGGGAAGAGTATGACTCTTTTTAAAAATCACATAGAAAAGCTGGTTAAAAAAAAAAAAAAAGGAAAGGAAAGAAAAGCTGGTATATAGTGTTTATTGATTATTTCCCATGTATGAAGACTTTCTCTGGGAACAAGAGGGTATGAATCATGTAATCAGTGTTTAAGAGCTCTGAGTTCTTAGATGAGGAAGCCGAGAGGCCCAGAGGATTTAGGGACTTATTTTAGGCCTCAGCAGTTTAGTGAGCCTCAGTGGTCCTGTCACTCTCCTAATTCCTGTTCCACTTCTCCTTCTCTGCTCCCCTCTTTGATTGCCCAAGTGTAAGTACCCAGTACTCACAACATAGGCAAAGAGAAAAGTTAAGGATATTTATAAAACACATGCAAGAGTGACAGTGGAGAGAAGGAAGGACAGGCCTAGATAGCTGTGGTGGCTCAGGGAGAGTGTTTCATGGAGTGGACCAGGTGCTATTCCCCACTCCCCAAGAAGGAAGCACTGAAACATCAGGGTTAAGATCATCATGGGGTCTGTGTTGCTTAATGATTGGTCTACTCAGGGTATCTTTATAAAACTTTTTCCAAGAGTATCTTAATATCAAGATTAGTTGTAGAAGAATTCAACTCTGTTAGGTAGAATAAATGGCAATTTGTAACATTGTTATTAAATTAGCACCATTAATCAGTTACCGTTCCTAGCATTTTAAATAGTGATACTTCTCTTAACCTTTTATGTACGTACTACATTTTGATATATGTCTTCAAGTATAAAGATGGTCATTATTGTTATTTTTGTAATACTTTTATAGATGTCACTGTTATTTCATTCCCTGGGTCTACTTTGGCTTTCAGCACTGCAGGTTGCCTTTGGGTCGCTATATAGAGATGATGTCTTAATAAAGCCCAGTCGAGTTATTGCCATTTTGGCAGCAGCTTGTATGTTGCAGTTGGTGAGTATGCACATTCTTCAAAGAAAGGATCACAGTTGGATCTTTGTTTCAAAGTATATATTCTAGGGGCACCTGGGTGGCTCAGTGGGTTAAAGCCCCTGCTTTTGGCTCAGGTCATGATCCTGGGGTCCTGGGATCAAGCCCCGTGTCAGGCTCTCTGCTCAGCAGGGAGCCTGCTTTCCTTCCTCTTTCTCTGCCTGTGTCTCTGTCTACTTGTGATCTTTCTCTGTGTCAAATAAATAAATAAAAAATCTTAAAAAAAAAAAAGTATCTATTCTAAAAACAAAAAGCTTAGCTTTTTATAATTTTTAAAAATAAAAATGAAATGTGTAAATATGTCATTTGTGATAAGTCACTTAAAATGCTTAACCCAAAAAAATATAAAGTAAAATGCTCAGTGAAAACCGATTTATTATAACTCAGGGGGTCATCCCGTCTGTGTAAGATGAATGCAAGCTATTTCAGTGTAGATACCTTAGAATTACTATAATGTAAGAGTTTACTTGTCTAAGTCCATTTACAGATCTCTATTCATTAATGATTTATCTTGACTGTTATTAAGCAGATCACTTACGATTACAAATTTATTTAGGTCATGGGTTTGAAAAACATTGAGTGCCCACTTTGTCAACTTTTTCTTAATTATGAAATAATTGTGGTAAACCACATAAATATATATAATCCATTGGTAGAATGACAGATTTGTTCTTTCAACAGAAGTATATTGAGCAATGTGTCAAACTAGGCATAGGAATTTAAAGGTAAATTAAGACATAGTACCCGCCTTCAGGAAACTCACAATATAATGTGTGTGTGGAATGGGGGAGGGAGGGTTGATAAATAGACCCAGAGATAAAGTGAGAACTGCCCAGTATTATAGATACGATAATAAACATTCTGTAGGATTTAGCAGATGAACAGAGGGAGTGGTTAGTTTAGCTTGGTGGTACAAAGGAGGAGGTTGAGTTTTGAAAACTGAAAACGTATTTATCTTGCAAAAAAGAGGGGAAGGAAGCATTTTCTACAGAGCAAATTAATACTAAGAGATGTGAAACAGTAGAGGATCAGAGAATCTGAGTGGAACATGGCTCTAGCACAGAGATAAGAAGCTCCAGCACAATAAAAGAAGGGTTGCAGAGAGCATAACAGAGGCCAGACTGTGAAAATCCCTCTATACTTTAGACTTTATATGTAGGTACGCAAGTGAGGGATGGGACAGAGGGAGAGAATCCTCAAGCGGACTCTCTTCTAAGCACAGGACCCCATGGGGCTTGATCCCATGACCCATGAGACCATGACCTGAACTGAAAACAAGAGTTGGACACCCAACCAACTGAGCCACCCATGTTCCCCTTTTGGAAAAGGGGAACAATCAAAAGTTTTAGATCAAATCAAAAAGTTTTAGAAAGTTTACTTCAGAAGTTTTAGAAAGAATGCTTCAGAAATAACGTAAAGGATGTATTGAAGAAAAAATGAGTACATTAGAGACAAAATCTTATTGCAGTAGTCCAAGTGAGCGTCTAAAGTAGGGCAGTAGCAATAAGCATGGGGAGGAAAAACGGGATCAAAGAAAGATTAATCAAGGGTAATCCACTGGACTTGGTGACAAGGTGTTAAGAGGAAAGCGGAGGAGGTTAAGAGGGGAGTAGTCTCAAATAACTTTCAGGTAAGTTTAAAATCCTTAAGGAAGGTCAGTATTTTATTTTGATCTTTAGAAAAAGTTCACTAAGTTTCCTTTTCTGTGACATTTGTATACTTATTTATTTGAAGTATTAGTAAATAGCTTGCTCAATATACTTAGCTGGGATCATTTAATTTTTTAAATTTGTCATCCTTTCAGTACTTATTTTTAACAAGTACACTTTATTTTCTAACTTTAGTCCTTTTGGTTTTATCATAAACCTATTTTCTGCATCATCTTTATGACTTAACGTACTAACTTAATAATATACTTGCATGATGAATATGTTTCAGAAGTTTAGGTAAAAAGTGACATTCTTTCCATATATTGAATAAAATTAGTTCATTTGAAATCTTACATATAAACATTTCAGATTAATATTTTAGTGTAAATAGTAATGTATTTGTTTTAGGTGCATCTCTTAGAAGTTGATAAGTATTTTATACTTTAATAAACACTTTCTGATGATTCATACTGTTTACTTGTCTATCACATGGTCACCTGAGTATGTTAAAAGATCTTAATTTTAAAAGAACGGGCAAACCAGACATAATGCTGCTTAAATTTGCAAAGTTCCCAGAGAGGGGAAGAATAAAAAAGAAAGAGAATAGCAATATTCAGCTCTACTTTACTGCCTTACTGCTTTTACCCCCTCCATTCTGTTTTTCAATTCCAAGTATTTAGTTGAATACTTGCTGGATTTTTTTTTTTTCAGTATTTTTATTGGACTTAAAAATTTAGGCTTGCTGCACTTAATGAGTTTTCTTTCTTTTCTTTCCTTCTTCCTTTTTTTTTTTCTTTTTTTACTTTTTAATATGTAAAAGCACATATTCAGAGCTAATTTTTCCCACGTGAAATGGGCCTTTCCAGTGCTTATTTATATTTACAGGATGGTTTAATACAGCAGTGTGGTGAGACAATGAAGGAAACAATTAATGTGAAAACTGTATGTGGCTATTACACATCAGCAGGGACCTATGGATTAGATTCTGTAAAGAAAAAGTGAGTTACCTTTTTTATTTTTCCTCCCATCCCACTTGTGGGAATTTGGCTGCTTTCGTTTCTTAAGAGAATGTATAGCTGTAAGAAAGAAAAAAAAAATAGGGGACTAGAATTTTGTTATAAAAAGTTCTTTTTTACATTTGGATGAATTAGTAAATTCCTTGAAAGTGTTGTCTTTGTAAATGACCATGGGTGGGTTATACATGCTTATACGTGGCTTAGAAAAACTCTGGTCACTCCATGTATTTTCTATTAATCGTTTTTAAGTAATAGGCATCATAGACATATTTATCAGCACACCTACTGGCAATGTTTTTAACTCCTGAGTATTATAGTACCCATTTTCAAATTAGAAAGAAGGTAATAGAAGTGTGAAGGCCCCTGCATAAATGATGTAACACCAACTTGAAATGAGGTTTTCTTAATTAGAAATGCTCTTATTAATATAAAGAGAATATTTCCTTAATAACTGCTGACAAAAACAATACTAAATTTTTGGTTGTTAAATTTAAAAATTTGAGCATGTTCTGGCAAGACTAACTGTTTTTATTTTAACTGTAAGTCCTACTATATAAGACATAAACACAGGATTTTTTTTATGTATCATGTAATAAATAATGCCATGTTTTAATTTCAGGTGCCTAGAATGGCTTCTCAACAATTTGATGACTCACCAGAATGTTGAACTTTTTAAGGAACTCAGGTATTTTAATTTTAAATAACATTGTAATTAATCACCCTAAAATAATGGTTATTTGTTAAAGTATGCATTTGCTTTATACAAAAATATATTACTTACGAAAAGTGAATAATTTCATGAAAGGTATCTTGACATCTATGAACTGAAGAAATGCTTCATGAATTTGTCATAAATAATACGTGTATTATGTCTACTATTTTAACTAATTTTGATTGAATAATTCACTGTTACTATAAAACTATAGAAAAATGTCAAGTGTTACCTTACCTTTGCTATGCTCTGAGAGAATCTAAAAGTTTGTTTTTTTGTGTTTTCTTTTGTTTTTTAAAGATTTTATTTATTTGACAGAGAGCAAGAGAGACAGCCAGAGAGGGAACACAAGCAGGGGGAGTGGGAGAGGGACAAGCAGGCTTCCTGTAGAGCAGGGAGCCCAACTCAGGGCTCAATCTCGGACCCTGGGATTATGACCTGATATGAAGGCAGCTGCTTAATGACTGAGCCACCCAGGTGCCCTGAGAACCTAAAAGTTTATTTAAAAACCTTCTTTACCATTTCAAAATTTAAGTTTTAAAGATTTTATTTTTAGTAATCAGACCCAGTGTGGGGCTTGAACTCAGAGCCCTGAGATCAAGAGTTGCATGCTCCAGTCAGGCACCCCTGCAAAATTAAGGAAGTTGTTTTAAACTTTCTGCTAGGCCTGATGAAGTCAAATTCACAATGAGGTTGGCCTTTTGAATAACATCGGCTGATAATTCCTTCCTGCCTTCCTTCAACAAACACTTCTTGAATGTCCGCTATATATGAAGGTACTCTGTTAGGTGCTGTGAAGGATGCAGAGGTGATTATGTTATGGTTTCTGCTCTCGAAGAGATGGGTCCTGTGATGTCAACTTCACTGATTTGTTGGGGTTTTTTTTGTGGGTTGTTTTTTTGTTGTTGTTTTTCTTGCAAGGGTGGGTAGGGAAGTGGTGGGGGAAAAGATAAACATTTTTACATTTAAATACAATATGGAATAGAGAGAATTCAAGTTTCTTTGAGCTTTAAAGATGAAATACAAGAAATCATAGAAATGTTATTTTTTTGGCTAAGACCCATTTCCTGGATTCCTGGGTCCTTTCCTTTCCTCTGCCCTTATGAGGTAACGGGTAAAAAAGTTTGAGAAGTATTTTTCTGCAAAAAAAATCATTACCTAATAATGGCAAGGTATAAACGAAGCTCTGCATTATGTTTGGTTTGAAAATCATCAGGGTACCTGGGTGGTTCAGTTGGTTAAGTGTCTGCTTTCAGCTCAGGTCATGATCCCAGAGTCCTAGGATCAAGCCCCACATCTGGCTCCTTGCTCAGTGGGGAGGCTGCTTCTCCTTCTCCCTCTGCCTGCCACTCTCCCAGGTTGTTCTCCATCTCTCTCTCTGTCAAATAAATAAAATCTTAAAAAAAAAAAAAAAAAAAGAAAGAAAAGAAAAGAATTAGGAACAGTTTAATCTTTTTCCTTTTTTAAATTTCTCATTGAGGTCTTTCAAAAAGAAGATAAATTGTAGTGGCCATCTTAAAAACCTAGAGGTTCTTCTGGTTTTTACGGCTTAAAGGAAGGGGGAGAAACAGCTGGTGATACCAAATTTAAACTAATACATATTTCTTGATATTGCTCTTTAATAGTGATGAAAACATGCTTTAAGACTAAGCAATTCTCTTAACCCTCAATGTTAAAGGTTACTTTGAACATACAGATGTTTCAGTGAATTTTGATGAATGCCTTTTTTTTTTTTTTTTTTTTTTTTTTTAAAACAATGAATGGGCCGGAAAGGCAAAATAGGAACACTGCCACTCTATCAGGGCATAACAAAAGATACCTCATTGAGACCTTTTTTTAACTTGATTAATCAGCAGATCAAAGTTCTTTGTTTTCCTGTCAGTTCAAAGAAAGACCTTTCAGAGGATTCTCTCTGAATTAAAATATCCTTGTGCTCAGATAGGTTATTTCTGTCTAAGATTCTTTGTGTTGGGCAAAAAGACTGATGTCATTTTCTTTTCATAAGAAAGACTTAAATTTTTTAGTTCCACCAAGATGTTTTAGCCGTGCATGAGGATAAACTCACTATACCTCTCTTTTTCTTTTCTAGTATAAATGTCATGAAACAGCTCATTGGTTCATCTAACTTATTTGTGATGCAAGTGGAGATGGATGTGTACACAGCTCTTAAAAAGGTATTGACATAATAGTATGTAAGGGCATCACCTCAGCATTACTTATAATAGTGAAAAACTGGACACAGCTGGTGTCCAGTGATAAAGGAATGGTGTAAATATAAGAAATGCTAAAGGAAATATGCCAAAATGTTAAAAAAAAACTTTGTTTGCTAACATGAGTGATTTTAATTTCATTCTTTATACTTGTCAACCTTTAAAGTACAATAGCCAGTTATTTTACCAGCAAAATGGATTTATTTGGGAATAGTAGAGCAGTTGGACTTTGGGACATGTAAGCTGTAACAAACCATAAGCAAGTCCAGACCTCAAGGGAGAGGGACACTACTTTATCAAGAGAAAGAGGAAGTTGGGAGGGGCTGCTTTGAATGAATCAAAATCCCTTGGAGAAAAGCTAGAGTTGCGTGTTGCCTGTATCTTCTTATTGACTGAGCTTGTTGCTGGCCAAGAAGAAATTCTTCCTTTCTCCTACTAGAATGGTAGAGTTGGCTTCTTCCTATTGGGAATGCAAGGTACCTCTCTTACTGTTGGGTCTGCAGTTGATATCAAGCTGTGGGCCATGAGAGCTTGCATCCTATTTCCTTTGCTTGGTTTTACATACTTTTCTATTCTAGAAGTATGTTTCTGTTTTTTTCCCACATGTTTTTCAACAACAAGCTTGCTGTTATGTTATTTACATAGTCAGAAATGTTAAATGTTTTATATGGTTTTCAGAAATGTTTTCAAAGTTGAATTAATGACTTCATGATGAAATTTTCACTTTTTCTAGAAAATGGTAAAATTCTTTAAAGACCTTATTTGCGCTTCAGGCATATGTTTCATTTCATACTTTTGAATCATCCTTTTTTTTTCTTTTTTATAAATCATTTTTATTAACATATAATGTATTGTTTGCCCCAGGGGTTACAGGTCTGTGAATCATCAGGCTTACACATTTCACAGCACTCACTATAGCACATACCCTCCCCAGTGTCCATAACCCAACCACCCTGTCCCTAACCCCAACCCCCCAGCAACCCTCAGTTTGTTTCATGAGATTAAGAGTCTCTTATGGTTTGTCTCCCTCCCGATCCCATCTTGTTTCATTTTTTCCTTCCCTGCACCCCCGCAACCCCCTTTCCTGCCTCTCAAATTCCTCATATCAGAGAGATCATATGATATTGTCTGAAAGGTTTTAACATCTTTAAAGTGATTTTATTTTCACAACTCTGAAGTGACAAATCAGCTATCTTTTTTGTTCTGTAGATGATAGGACTCTTACAGTTACTAAGTGGCAGACTTGAGGTAGAACCCAGGTTTGTGAGTCCTAGTTCATTGCTTTTCCCACTGAATAATTTTGCTTTTAGCCTTTTGTCACCAGCAGCAGAGTCTCCATTTAACACAGCTTCAAAATCTGAGAATGAGGGACACCTCGGTGGCTCAATGGGTTAAAACCTCTGCCTTCGGCTTAGGTCATGATCCCAGGGTCTTGGGATCAAGCCCCGAGTGTCGGCTGGCTCTCTGCTCAGCAGGGAGCCTGCTTCCTCCTTTCTTTGCCTGCCTCTCTGCCTGCTTGTGATATACTCTCTGTCAAATAAATAAATAAATAAATAAAATCTTTTAAAAAAAAACTGAGAATGAGACACGTTCTAAGTTGTATCATTGCAATTGCTTATTTTGTGGTTGAGATGACATTTTATTAATGTTGTGTTTTGGGGCACCTGGGTGGCTCAGTGGGTTAAGTCTCCGTCCTCGACTCAGGTCATGATTTCAGGGTTCTGGGATCAAACCCCGCATCGGGCTCTCTGCTCAGCCCTGCTCCCCCACCCCCGCCCCCCACCCGCTGCCTCACTGCCCTCTTGTGATCTCTGTCAAATAAATAAATAAAATCTTTAAAAAAAAGAAGAAAAAGGTTGTGTTCGTCACATCCCACCCCACCCCCTACCCCCGCCGCAGGGGAGTTGGAGGGGTAGACAGGCCATTTCTGTCTCTGAGCCAGTGGTAGCATTCATTGTTTCCTATTGTTGTAATTGCTCTTATGCCAGTAGTGATAAGTGCTTACTGTTTGCCAGGCACGATCAAAGTAAGTTACACATAATAATTCTTTTAATGTCCTATGAGGTATCATGTTCATTTTATAAATGAAGAAATTAAGGCCCAGAAAAATCAAGTAATCTGCCCAGCTGTAATTGGCAGGGGAAGGATTTAAAAACCCATGCCCCTAACTGGTCTGTATACTACCTCAACAGTAATAAAACAATAAGAAACTCCTTTTTCCTTTTTAAATAAATTATTATCAAATTATTTATTAATATTAAGTAATTAGGATTATTTTATAACCTTAATGATACTTAGCAAAATTGAGTTAATAGATGAGTAGAATAAATGAGTGTAAAATCACTAATGTAATATATATTAAACCTTTAGCATTTTAATTGTGTAACTATACTGCGTTTGAGGCCTTAAATACTTCAGGAATTCATTTATTCTTTATCACACACTGTTTTAGTTTTTATCATTGGACCACGACTAAAACGACTAAAGGATTGTGGACCTTTGGACCATGATGAAAGGGAGTGAGGGGCAAAGGGAGAGCGAGGGAGAAGGAGCGAGGAAGAGAGAGAATTTAAGCAGGCTCAATACAGTGTGGAGCCCAATGTAGGGCTCAGTTTCACAACCCTAAGATCATGACCTGAGCCGAAGTCAAGAGTCAGATGCTTAACCAGCTGAGCCACCCAGGTGCCCCAGAGCTATGATGAATTTAAAGCTTGTAAGCATTCATAGAACAGTTCTACTTCTTTCAGTTTTATATACTAGAAATTAATTTTTTTAGATATTACGTTTTAAGGTGGAAGCAGTATGAATGTAAAATCGTAACATGATGAAATCTTATAATTTCTTTCTTAAATTTGCTTTTTTAACGTAGTGGATGTTCCTTCAACTTGTGCCTTCATGGAATGGATCTTTAAAACAACTTTTGACTGAGACAGATGTCTGGTTTTCTAAGAGGAGAAAAGGTATGCTTGAAATTTTTATTAAGCACTTATTTTGAGAGTCTTTTTAATTGAAATTTATTAAAATCAGGTCCTAACTTATTGGTAGACCTAGAGAATTTTAGATCTGGTGAAGACTTCAAGCAGTTATCTAATTCAGCCCCTAATTTAAATTGAGAAAAGTAAAGCTGGATAAGAAAAAAATGCCTTGCATGTATTAACTGAATTATTATTCCTTGAACTAACACCATAGTTTGACTCCCCAAAGTATCACCTTTCCTATTTTATCACCAACAGGTCTTGGTGATTACATTTGTCTTTTGTTTGACCACACTGAATTTTCTGTAACACATTAACCCTGTCTATCAGGCAACAGTTCTTAACAAAGCGGGGGTCCCATCTACAGGCTTCAGTTTGTAACTAACCCCCAAAAGTGTATGCAGAACTTTATGTGTATGCTTGTGTTGCATCTGTTTTGCAAGGTGAGAACTTCCATAATTTTTGTCAGATTCTCGGAGAAGACTGATCTGAATAAATTCATAAAGATCTACTGCCATTAAATTCTTACTGGGATAGTGGTGGAACATGCAATGTATTTATTTTTTATTTTGCTAAAACATAATAGGGAAAGAAATTCAGGTGCAAAGAAGTAGGTAAATCATAATCCTTAGTTCATGATTTTCTTAGTTCACAGTTATTTTTAGCCCATGCATGGCTACATTTTTTTATTATTTTTAGTAATATATTGAACCCCCACAAACTCATCTTCAAGGACTAGAACATTTGTAACTTCAGTCTACTCCTGTGCTTCTTTCCTGTTGTGTCTCTCTGACTTTCCCAACCACTATCTTGAATTTTGTGTTTATTATTCCCTTAAAAAAAAATGTTATTGCATAACGAATGTATGTCTTAATATACTGGTCTCTGAAAAAAATAATCCCTGATTTGCAGCGTTTTAAAATTTCCATGATACAAATTCTCACAGTGTGGCCAGTTTCAAGCTACCACTATGACATTATTGGTACTGAATGCCTAGTTGAGAGATGAAATGCACCCATCAGCTCCTATAAGCCAGTGCAATCCATCTCCAGCATACCATTAGACAGTATATCATTCGGTTTTAGTTGGTATATTTTAGTTGCTATTTCAATACATATGTTGCAGATCAATGGCTATAGTGTCTTTGCATCTTATTTTGTATTTTAAGAGAATTAATGTATTAGCTAGTAGTGTTTATCATAAAACAAAAATTAGATGAACCCCAAGCGACAAATCCATGTCCTGCGTAATCTTATGAAGACCATTATGTTTGGCATTTGAGCCCTGGAGTTTCACTGGAGTGTTCAGTCCCTGGGAAGAGGGTTTCTAGAGAGATACTGTAATCCTAACTACTGTTCTCAAACCATCCTTTCCCAAACCTGCGGCACTGGAAGCTCCAAACCCCAGAACTAGGTGTACACCTGAATTCCTAGCCCAAAGGCTACTTGGGACCAAAATTAATTTCCTGGGGCTTCTTCCTAAATCTCTAAGTTTTTATCCATATACCACAGGTTTATATAATCTTTGAAAACTAGTTTATTTGTGTTCTAATCGACATACATGTGTGTGTATCTGTGTGTATGAGCATGTGCTTGCACGTGTGTGTGTGTGTCTGTGTGTGTCTGTTTGTGTATCTCTCCCTGCCCATAAAAACATTTAGGAATAAAATAGATTTGAAAACAATGCCTATTGAATTTAAACTGTTTTTTAATAGATTTTGAAGGTATGACCTTCCTTGAAACTGAACAAGGAAAACCATTTGTGTCAGTATTCAGACATTTAAGGTTACAGTATATTATCAGTGATTTGGCCTCTGCAAGAATTATTGAACAAGATTCTCTAGTACCTTCAGGTAAGAGAACATGACTTAATTATGACTTTAAGTATTATCTTTCTGATTATAATAGTAATACATGTCATAGAAAAGAGTAAAAAGAGAATAGAAATTACCTTTAATCCCAAAAAGATTACACATTTTTGTACCAAAGTGAAGTCATACTACATAGGTAATTTTCTGTGTTCACATTCTATATTGAGTATTTTCCCTTTAGGCACTACCGAGGCTATTTAAATGACTCTAGTTTTTGTGATACAGTTTTGTTTTGTTTTAAATATGAGCAAAGGGAAACTAATCCCATCATCTAGAATGAGTATCTTGATGAATTCTTCTAGTCCTCTTTATTAATATGTATACATTGAAATAAAAACAAAAGTATACTATGTACCAAGTTTATATATAATTATGGGTGTTCTTTAATCTGATTAAAGTGTAATAGTACACTATTTTAGACCAGACTTTTACTTTATTTTTTGAATGGGCCATATGCAGTTTATTAATATGCAAAATAAGTTTGATTTATTTTCTGAGATGCTTCACTAGGATTGTTTTGGACCCAACTTGACTTTCCCTTCTATTATTTTTTCTGGATTTTTACCTCTAGACCAGACTTTTAAAAATGAGTGTTGAGGGGTGCCTGGGTGGCTCAGTGGGTTAAAGCCTCTGCCTTCAGCTCAGATCATGATCTCAGGGTCCTACGATCGAGTCCCGAGTCAGGCTATCTGCTCAGCGGGGAGGCTGCTTCCCTCTCTCTCTCTCTCTCTGCCTGCCTCTCTGCCTACTTGTGATCGCTTTCTGTCAAATAAATAAATAAAATCTTAAAAAAAAAAAAAAAGAGTGTTGAAGTATTTGAAGTATACTTATACAACATTTGGTTGGGAATAAGTAAAAGAAGAAAAATAAATACGGTACTTGGGCACCTGGGTGGCTCAGTGGGTTAAGCCTCTGCCTTCAGCTCAGGTCATGATCCCAGGGTCCTGGGCTTGAGCCCCTCGTCCCTTCCTCTCTCTCTGCCTGCCTCTCTGCGTACTTGTGATCTATGTCTGTCAAATAAATAAAATCTTTTTAAAAAATAAAATAAATAAATATGGTACTAAGCCAAGTCTACCTATATTATTAATAAATTTCTTTAAAATTTCAGTTTTACATAGACTTGTGCAAAAAATGGTTTGCTTTATTAAAGGAAAAATATAACTTTTATTCCATTTAGACTGAATTAAAATCTCTTTTTAATATGCTGCCTAAATCTAATATGCCAGAATTATTTTTTAAAGAATTATTTATTTTAGAGAGTGAGCTAATAGGCAGGAGGGCCAAAGGGAGGGGAAGAGAGAATCTCAGGCAGACTTCACGCAGAGTGCCAAGGTAGAGCTCTCTCTCACAACCCTGAGATTACAGTCTGAGCTGGAACCAAGAGTTGGATGCTTAAACCAACTGTGCCATGCAGGCACCCCCCAAAATTATATTTTGAGTGTGCATGATATATCTGATAATTTATCTCCCACTAATTAGATAATTTAATAAAACAATTTATTCAGTTTTCTATAAAAGTTACATAAAAACTGAAAATATTACTTTAGGTATGTTTCTTACAAAAATTAATATGATCTATGAAAAGGAAATGCAAGAATCTACTTTTAACTAAAAATTTAAGTCCTAATTTGTATGCATGTAATCTGGGGCACCTTGGGTGGCTGAGTAGGTTAAGCATCTGCCTTCGACCAAGGTCATGATCCTAAGTTCCTGGGATCGAGCCCCACATTGGGCTCCCTGCTCAGTGAGGAGCCTGCTTCTCCTTCTCCCTCTGTTGCTCTCCCTGCTTGTACACTCTCTACCCCACCCCACCCCTGGTCAAATAAATTAATAAATAAAATCTTTTAGAAAATAATAAATGCATGTAATCTAAGTAGGGTTTATCCTAAAGGAGAGCAAAATAGCCTTTACCACACTAAAATCATTAAGCCCAGGGACGCCTGGGTGGCTCGGTTGGTTGGACTACTGTCTTCGGCTCAGGTCATGATCCCGGAGTCCCGGGATCGAGTCCCGCATCAGGCTCCCAGCTCCATGGAGAGTCTGCTTCTCCCTCTGACCTTCTACTCGTTCATGCTCTCTCTCACTGTCTCTCTCTCAAGTAAATAAATAAAATCTTTAAAAAAAGCAATAAATAAAGCTGGTAGTTTTTATTTTATAAAAATGCTATAACAATATGGGCTTAATGATTTTTTTTTTTTTTTAAAGATTTTATTCTGGGATCATGACCTGAGCCGAAGGCAGTCGTCCAACCAACTGAGCCACCCAGGCGTCCCTATTGCTATTTTAAACTTGAGTTTAGAAATGGTCGGGGTGCCTGGGTGGCTCAGTGGGTTAAGTCTCTGCCTTCGGGCTCAGGTCATGATCTCAGGGTCCTGGGATCGAGCCCCACATCGGGCTCTCTGCTTAGCCGGGAGCCTGCTTCGAAGCCTCCCCACCCCCTCTCTGCCTGCCTCTCTGCCTACTTAGGATCTCTGTCTGTCCAATAAGTAAATAAAATCTTTTTTTTTTTTTTAAAAGGGAACAATTTTATCAAGTTCTTAAAATTTTTAAATGCTTTATGTTCTTCAATATTTATTATTATTCTTTTATGCTTATTTTTCTATTTTAGAATGGCTGTCTTCAGTGTACAAACAACAATGGCTTGCTATGCTCAGGGCAGAACAAGACAGTGAGGTGGGGTAAGTATGTTCGATTATAACACTGTTGGTAAAAAGCAAACAAACCCCAAACAGGGATTTTCTGCTGTGAATTTTTTTTTTTTAAGATTTTATTTATTTATTTTATTTATTTTATTTATTTATTTAGATCACAAGTAGGCAGAGAGGGCAGAGAGAGAGAAGAGGAAGTAGGCTCCCTGTGGAGCAGAGAGCCTGATGTGGGGCTTGATCCCAGAACTCTGGGATCATGACCTGAGCCAAAGGCAGAGGCTTTAACCCATTGAGCCACCCAGGCACCCCTCTGCTGTGAATTTTTAAATGCATTTATTATATTGAAAAATTAAGAGATGTTAAAGTAGAAAGAAGATCATTAATCAATTTTTATTCTTATATTTCTATAACATGATCAGTATTATTAATAATCTTTCTGGTCAATTAATGGAACATTTGAATAGTCATTTGCTGTATTTGTAAAAATTGAGTAATTCATAAACTGTTTCACCTAGTGTTGTATAATGATTTTCTTTCAACCTATGGAAATACAACTTGGAATAATGCTTCCGCCAAGCCTGATTTTCATATTTCTATGTAGGTAGAGCTACTTTTATTTGTGGTAGTATTATAAAATTCTAATTCTTATTAATTAGCTAATAAGTGTTTTGAAGACCTTTGAGTCTGAAATGAGTTGACATAATCCAGTTATAGATGCCCCCCCGAAAAAATATTTCTGTGCTTTTTTTCATCTGAAGGGAAAGCAGATTATCTGTTCTTTTGATGTGCTTTTCAGGTCACAGAAGTGCTTCCACACTTATTATTTGATCTATATACTGGCTCCTTGGTATAGACCGTGTGAGCAGACAGTCCATCCGAGAGTGTATGTGGAAGAGGCCTTAAGGTTGACATTTTTGCCCCAATCTCTTTTTAACCCATTTTTATACACCAAAAGACCTGCTAAAATATATGACCTGTTATGTTTATATCCAAACAGTGACTGTATGAAAGTGTTATATAAACTCGTGGTAATGATTATGAGGTTATTTTCCAGGATTCTTGGTTTCTGCTTTATTGATAATTTATTTTCGATCTTTTTCCAAATATATTCACAGCACTCTTATCCTACATAAATATAGTAAGATTGTTGAAATAGAAATAATAAATCAAAAAACAACAAAAAGAAAGTTAATTATGTAATGAAATTCAGATATGAGGCCTTTTGTAATATATGAAATATTTTCAAAATCATCCTCATTCTTTTATATATTCAGTTTTTAGATGTTAGGTGTTCTTATTTTTTAACCTTTCCCTCATCTGTATCTATGAACTGAACATAGAATCTGACTAAGAAACTGAGCTGGACTGAGTGGGTTTCCTCCCCTCAGAAATGTATGTAGGATTATAGTACTGCGACAAAGTGCTCTGTTTCATAGATACTGAGCCCCTCCTCATTGCTGCAGGGCTACTAAAGCGAGAAAGTGTGTTTCTGGGGTGTTAGGTTATAATGTAGTGAAGTCTACATCCAAGGTTCTCCTCTTCCATGCTCTTCCACACTGCCGACAGGTTATCTTTCTGAAGCAGAAATAGAATTGTGTCACTTCCTGGCTTAACTGTGTCTCAGGATCTGATGATAGGGACAGTTGTTATTCTTTGTGTGTGATCTAAGCATTTTTAAAAATTCCTCATTCTTAAGAAATTCATACTGAACTATTTACAGATTAAAGGATATTTCTGGAGAATTAGCCTCCAAACAGTCAGGAGGGATATGGGGAGAAGTAGGCTTAGAATAAAACTGAAACAAGATTAATGAAGCTAGATGGTTAGAACATTAAGCCTATTATACTGTTTTATCCACTTTTAGGTTTGAAATTTTTCGTAATAAAAAATGTGAAAGTAACAGAACTAACGCCTGGAAACTCTCTACCATCTACAGGAAAAGTTGAAACTCTTATTAGCATAGCATGAGGGGCCCATCCATAGTCCATCCCAAATGTCTTTCACTTCATCCCATCACGTGCTCATCTTAGGCTCTAGCTGTACTAAATTCTTCATACATTATTATTTTTTTATGCTCCAGATTCTTCTTACCTACTATACCTTCTATCTGGAATGCCCTTCACCTGCATAGAATCCCACCCTTGACCTCTACAACAACAAACTCCTTTTCAGGCACAAGTAATCCTCCTCTGTGATGAGCCCCCTCTAATCCCAGGCAGTAAATCTGCCTTCTTTGTGCTCCTAACATCACAACACTCTCCACATTATTTTAATTATTACTTATATGTCTAGTTCTCTACTAGACTAAACTCTTGGGTATCAAGGACATGTTTTATTAGTTTTATATACATTTATGTATTTTTTATATATTGTATTTCAGTATTTTAGTTTGGTGATGATGATGTCCCCAGTATCTAGGCACTTAATAAATGTTGTATATGATGAATATATTGTATTGCTTTTATCATTTGGAATTCCAAGCTATAATAATAATAATGCATTTTTTTGTTCTCATAACTTGAAACAAAAGTGCTTTTCTAGATTGGTTTCTAGATTTTTAAAGTAGGGAACCAGTTCTACAGCTGTTTTATTAAATCTTGAGTTTGCATGGTTATACTACGTAAAAGATGGCTTGGATATGAAACAGTAATGTCCAATGGTAGATGAAACTGTCACATCTTAAATAATAGATTGAAACTGTCACATCTTAAATAATAGATTTTAACTTACGTTACTTAGTAGTTAGAATTTTGAGTGTTTTATTTCCTTGATCACAGTTTCTCATAGACATTTTTCCCCTCTTCTCTGGTTTGGCCAAGCCCTAATAAAAAGTATTCTAGAAGTCAGGGCAATAAGTGAAACGTTAATTTTTTTTTAAGCAAAGGCAATAGGCTAGATTTAATCCATGTATTCATATTATATCTATAACACAAAAAGGTATTTTTAAATCTATTAGCAAGTTTTTCTGTTCTTTTAAACTTAACAATTATTTTTAAACTATTAGTTGCCTATTTTCTATGAGATTTCACATTTTATGTGTATTTCTAGGCCTCAAGAAATCAATAAAGAAGAACTAGAGGGAAATAGCATGAGGTGTGGTAGAAAGCTTGCCAAAGATGGGGAAGTAAGTATGGGTTATGACTCTTAACATTCTCATGCAAATTGTAATACTATTAGTGCAAAATACACTTTCAGTAACAATCATGACACCTGCCATACCTTAGAAGAGCTTTTTTGGTAGTTTCTATAGCTTGATCTCCTGGACAGGAAGTTAGGTGCTCAGTTGTGTTGCATGAAGCTGTTGAACTTTTTGTGACCCACTACGAGAAAGAAGAAGAAGATCCCTTAGCAATCCAGAAATTAAGATAAGTAAGAAATTATATGGGAGCTATTACATAGTTAAAAATGATTCTTTCTATTTTACAGTTACCTTAAATCAAAGACATTCAGACCCTTTGCTACCCACATTTAGACTTCTGTTTTTCATTATCACCATATATAAATGTATATAAGTGAAAAAAAAGTACTGTGAGGGGCGCCTGGGTGGCTCAGTGGGTTAAGCCACTGCCTTCAGCTCAGGTCATGATCTCAGGGTCCTGGGATCGAGCCCTGCATCGGGCTCTCCACTCAGCGGAGAGCCTGCTTCCCCCTCTCTCTCTGCCTGCCTCTCTGCCTACTTGTGTTCTCTGTCTGTCAAATAAATAAAATCTTTAAAAAAAAAAAAAAAAAAAAGTACTGTGAAATAGTGCTTAACTGTTGCTGTGTCCAAAGGTCCTATTTTGTATTTAATTTTTTTAAAAAGGTTATTGTGACTCATTAAATTGATTTTAATGGGACATGAACTACATTTTTTAAAATTCCACTCTAATTGTAGTTTTCATCTTAAAAAATAATTCAGCCTGGGGTGCCTGAGTGGCTCAGTCAGTTAAATATCCGACTTGATTTCAGCTTAGGTCATGATCTCAGGATTGTGAGATCAGGCCCCGCATCAGACTCATGCACTAGGCATGGAAACTGTTAAGGTTCTCTCTCTCTTCTCCTTCTGCCCCCCCCTTTAAAAAATAATAATAATTCAGCCTAATTTAAACAACCATTATTTTTCTCCTAAGTTTTCCCTTATTGTAACTTCTTTGTTTTTAGAAGTTAATTATGTTTGCATTCATAATTGTGATAAATGTTAGCAGCATCTGAAAGGGGAATATGTAGGTGTCTTCCTTGTTGCTGCTTCCACAACTTGTTCCTCCCTCACCCTTCATTGAGCCACAGCTTCTTTGAAGCAGTTGTTTCTGCTACACCAGTCATGACCCTTATTGTAGCCATCATTCACAGGGCTATCTGTATTTATCACTGTTCTTGTCACCAATCTTGGTGATTTCAGCATCTCTGTTCCCTGACCTTCCTCCCCACAGTGATCTTCTGCTCTACCGTACTTCCAGTACCCATTTCCTGGACACAGATCCTCAGTTTTTGCTCTACTAAATAATACATCCCCTTCAGAATCACCATTTCAAGCACATCATTTTCACACTCTACTTCTTTTTCCTTCTAGCACTCTCTTTCTAGAACCTGGACTCCCAGCAATTTTTTAACTCCAGTGGGGTGCACAATACATTGTTGTTCTTACCATTTTCCCATTATCCTCTCACCACCTTGCTACTTCTTTCTTTACTTGACTTATATTTTATGTTCCATCTTAAAATTGGTCTCTGGCTAATACTCTTAACTTCTCTTTTTACTCTCATCAAGCTTAGCTAGCTAAACTCCAACTCTTATTAAATCCTGACTTGATACGCACTCCACGTCTGCTTCCAAACAGATGGCTATGACTAAAGAAAAACAGTGTACCCCCCACCAGGTGTTACTTGAATGTAACTGTAAACTTCAAACAGGTGCTGCATGGGGATCCTCCTCTATTTCCCTAGTGAATTCATCGGCCAGTCTTTGAGTACCTCTCAGACCATTAAAAGGGACAGTGCCACCACCCTCATTCTTATCTGTGACCTTGTTTCTTTCATCACTCAGAAAATGAAAGCAATACGAAGAGAATCTACATATCCTTCTACCCAGCAGTTCTGCCAGTCTACCTGCAGTTATAGCTGTGTGTCATGCTCTTCCTCTTATTAGAATGGATGAACCATCTGCTACTGTCCTAGTCCATCCCCTCCCCTCATAAAAAAATTCCATCCCTTCTCACCTATTCAGAAGCTTTGTTCCTACAGTTTTCACCTCCCTGTCTTGCATCATCAGTTTTTCTTTTCTACTTGGTCATTCTCATTGAGCATATACCATACCATACCACCACCCATCTGGAACCACACCCTGACTCCACGTTCTTCTTTAGCTACCACTCCCATTTCTGTGCATCTCTTTTTTTTTTTTTTTTTTTTTTTTTTTTGTATAAGAGATTTTTTTTTTTTTTTTTTTTAATTTATTTGACAGAGAGAAATCACAAGTAGATGGAGAGGCAGGCAGAGAGAGAGAGAGGGAAGCAGGCTCCCTGCTCAGCAGAGAGCCCGATGCGGGACTCGATCCCAGGACCCTGAGATCATGACCTGAGCCGAAAGCAGCGGCTTAACCCACTGAGCCACCCAGGCGCCCTCTGTGCATCTCTTTTAAGCAAAAAAACTCATTGCAAAAGTTACCCATATTTGTCTATACTTCCTGTTTTCTGATGCTCTCTTGAATTCACTCTAATTCATTTATCACAGTAAACTCCAGTGAAACTGCCATACTGTTGTCACCAGTGATTTCCACATTGCCAGGTCAGGTAGTTAGCTTTTAGTCTTCCAAAATTTCTTGGTGACGTGATACATCTATACTCACTCTTTTTTTTTTTTTTTTTTTTAAAGATTTTATTTATTTATTTGACATAGATCACAAGTACGCAGAGAGAGAGAGAGAGGGAAGCAGGCTCCCTGCCGAGCAGAGAGCCCGATGCGGGACTCGATCCCAGGACCCTGAGATCATGACCCGAGCCGAAGGCAGCGGCTTAACCCACTGAGCCACCCAGGCGCCCCTGCACTCACTCTTTATTAGAGATTTTCTTCATTTGACTTCCAGGACAGCATATCCTGCTGGTTTCCTTCCCAATTCAGTGGCTTGTAAGTCTTTGTCTAGATCCTTCTCTTTCTCAGCAAATGTTGGTATGACTAGAAGCTCAGTGCTTGGACTTCTTCCTTGTGGAAGCTCACTCCAAAGTGATATCATCTAGTTCCCATGACTTCACACTGATGACTTCTAACTCGAGATTCACATATGTAGCTACTCACTCAACATCTTTCTTAGAATCCTAGTGGCATCCTGAATAAAATAGTCCCAAGCTGAACTCTGATTTTCATCCCCAAACTTTCTCCTTTCCAAGTAATTCTCTAACCCATAAATGGCCCCTCTGTTAATCATTGAATAAGCTCCAAACTTCGGATATTTCTTTCTTGAATACCACAACTGGTGTTCATAAAAAATTCTTCCGGGCTCTACTTGTGAAATCTATTCTCAGCTTGTCTGCCACTACCATCCAAGTCCAAGCCAGCATTATCTCTTGCCTGGGCTATGATAATAGCCTCATAATGCTCTCCCTGTTTTCACTTTTGCCCTCCTACGTGTTTTCCATATAGCAGCCAAGTCATCTTTTTTAAATGCAAGTTAGATCATGTTACTTCCCTCCCTAAAACTGTCCATCAGCCTCTTACTGCACTTAGAAGAAATGCATGCTCTTCCTTACTTTGGAGTTCTAGGCCTTAACATTTTCTGACCCCTGACCGACTCTGAACTTCTGTCCACCCACGTGACTGCCCTAGTCACATAGCCCTTCTTATTGTTCTCTTTGCCTAAGTCACCCTTTTCCCAGATAGTTACTGGTCTGCCCCTTAGTTGACTCAGTGCCCGGCTCACCTAGTATCTCCATGGAGAGGCTTTCCCTGACCACCTGTCTGAACCAGCAGGCTTCCTAGCTAGGTCCTTTTTCCCTATCCTGTCAATCTCTCTGACATTTTATTCTGTTTTGTTCTCTTCCATTCCATTCCATTCCATCTATTCCTTCCAAAAACAAACATATACACATATTAAAATACACATTCTACCAGGGCAAAAACTTGCTGTTCTTCTATGCCTAGAGCAGGACTTGGCACATATGTTGTAATTCAGAATGTCGACCAAACACTTGAAGCTCTAACTTTCCTTTACTATACTATACCGGCTTGCTTAATATTGCATTAACTATTGGGTGATAGATGAAACAAACGTGTGGACCGCATGTTGGTATTTAAAATAATTCAGTTGTTAGGTGCCTCACAGACTCAGAAGAGCATGCAACTCTTGATCTCAGAGTCATGAGCCCCACATTGGATATAGGGATTGCTAAATAAACTTTAAAAAATAAAG
The DNA here is from genome assembly GCF_964662115.1 of Mustela nivalis. NCBI lineage: Eukaryota > Metazoa > Chordata > Mammalia > Carnivora > Mustelidae > Mustela > Mustela nivalis. Next base: position 52,934,941 of record NC_139027.1, on the reverse strand, counting down.
TACCCATGTGTATGTGTCAGTTAGTTATTTAAGGAATTTAGAGTATTTTTAAAGCAAGGTGGGTTTTAGTGGGACTTTCCTACCTCCTTATAGACTCCTAGCCCCCTAAGTTATACCTCCATAGAGTTGCAGTGAAAAGCCTTATTACCTACGATAGAATTGGGTGTGAAGACATAACAAAACATCACAAAGAGGTGATAATAGGAAAATACCTTAAAGAATGTCGATCATAAAGGCTGCTTTTCTGGCTCTGAAATGTACTGTATCCATGTGGTAAACCTTTATATATATTCACAAATATATTCTGTGTGGTAAGCAAGCCCTAAGGGAAAGGTAAGCATGAGAGAGAAATATTTGAAGTGAGTTAAAGAAAGAGAAGACATTTTGAACTTTTTATCTATGACTTGCTAGTATGATAAACTGAAGTAAATCTTTCTCTTTTGTATTTCTTAGTACTGCTGGCGGTGGACAGGTTTTAACTTTGGCTTTGACCTGCTTGTAACTTACACCAATCGATATATCATTTTCAAACGCAATACGCTGAATCAGCCGTGTAGTGGATCTGTCAGTTTACAGCCTCGAAGGAGCATAGCATTTAGGTAGGATGAAATTTCCCTGCCCCACGCCTCCTCACTCCAGAAAAAAATACAAGAAGTAAAATAAAACCTGATAATTTATGCCAGCAGCAGTAGAGTTTTGGTAAGATACAGTATATGTGAAAGTGCAGGAAAACAGTAAGGTTCTTTTTCTGTGAAATGTTAGTAATAATCAAAATCAAAAAGTCTGGATCTAGTGTGTCAGAAAGAATAGGCTGAATATAAATGATATAAGATGGATAATAGGCTTGACGCTGTTGCCTTGGTGCTGTTCTTGCAAATTAAAGGTCCAGAATGGAAAGACAGCAAAATATTTTTCTAGGAAAACATGTCTGGGATTGTTCTTCACTTTCTGTGGGATTTCATTTGTCCAACTTCGCCTGGTGGTTGAGCTGGCTATCTTACTGGAGAGGATGCTGACAAGTTGGAAAATAGCTTTATGAGGAGATTTTTTAAAGTCATATATTTATTTATACTTACCTTACACCATATGCAAAAATTAACTCAAAATTGATCAAAGACCTAAACATAAGAACTGAGACTATAAAACAACTCTTGGAAGAAACATAGGGGGAAGCTTTTTTTTTTTTTTTTTAAGATTTTATTTATTTATTTCTTTGACACAGAGAGACAGAGACAGTGAGAGAGGGAACATAAGCAGGGGAAGTGGGAGAGGGAGAAGCAGGCTTCCTGCGAGCAGGGAGCCCGTTGTGGAGCTCGATCCCACAACCCAGGGATTATGATGTGAACCGAAGGCAGATGCTTAATGACCGAGCCACCCTGGGGGAAAACTTGACGTTGGATTTGGCAATGATTTCTTCAGTATGACACCAAAGCATAGGCAACAAAAGAAAAAAAATGAACTGGATTTCATCAAAATTTAAAACTCTTGTGTATCAAAGGACACTATCAACAAGAGTAAAAAGGCAGTGGAGAGAATGGGAGAAATTATTTGCTAACCATGTATCTGACAAGGAGCTAATATCCTGTATACCTGGAGAACTCCTAAAACTCCACAACAAAAAAGCAAACAGCCTCATTCAAACATAGGCAGGGGGTTTAAACATTTCTCCAAAGAAGATCTGCAGATGGCCAATACACATCTTTTCAAACATGAAAGGATCGTTCTTGAAAAGATACTCAACATCACTAATCATTAGAGAAACGCAGATCAAAGTCACAATGAGGTGCCACTTCAAACCCATTAGAATGGTTATTATCAAAAACAAAACAGGGATGCCTGGGTGGCTCAGTCAGTTAAGCAACTGCCTTAAGCTCAGGTCATGATCCTGGTGTCCTGGGATCGAGTCCCACATCGGGCTCCTTGCCCGGCGGTGTGCCTGTTTCTCTCTCTGCCTCTGCCTGCCATTCTGCCTGCCTGTGTGCACTCTCTGTCTCTCTCTCTCTGACAAATAAATAAAAATAAAATCTTTAAAAAAAACAAAAAGTGTTGATGAGGATGTGGAGAAATTGGACCTTTGTTCGTTGCTAGTGAGAATGTAAAATGGTGTATCTTTAGTGGAAAATGAAATGGCATTTCCTCAAAAAATTAAACATAGAATTACCATATGATCCAGCAATTCCTCTCCTGGGTATTACCCAAAAGAATTGTAAGAAGGGGGGCACCTGGGTGACTTAAGTTAAGTGTCTACCTTGAGCTCAGGTCATGATCCTGGAGTCCCAGAATCAAGCCCCATGTCAGAACCTCGCTCAGTGGAGAGTCTGCTTCTCCATCTGCCTTTGTGCCTCTCCCTGTGTGCTCTCTTGCTCACTCAAATAAATAATAAAATCTTTAAATAAATAGATAGATAGATAGACAGATAGATAGATAAAAGAATTGTACGGAGGGACTGACAAAGATATTATTAGTACATTCATTTTTGCAGCAGCCTTATTTAATGGCCAGAAATTGAAAGCAACCCAATTGTCCATCAAGGATGTCCATGTAGATATTGTCTGTACCTACAGTGGAATTTTATTCAGCCTTGAAATCGAAGGAAATTCTTACACATGCACCAACATGAGCCTTGATGACATTATGTTAAGTGAAATAAGCCAGTCACAAAAGAATAGATGCTACGTGATTCCACTCATGCAGTACCTCAGGTAGACAAGTTCATAGAGAAAGTAGAATGGTGGTTGTCCCAGACCAAGGTAGGGGTAATGGGGAGTTTGTGTTTGCTGGGTACAGATTTTCAGATGGGAAGATAAAAAAAGTTCTGGAGATGGATGGCAGTGATGATTTTAGAACAGTGTGAATGTATTTAATGCCGAGAATTATACACTTAGAGATGGTTAAAAGGGTAAATTTTATGTATATTCTACCACAATAAAAAAGACACAGATAAATTAATCCCAGATATGTATAATAGCACACCTTACAAATCTCTAAGGGGATCAGTTTAGAATTGGAAGAGACTTATAAAATCTTTTATCAAATTAAAGTATATGGAAGAGAAAAGTAAATATTAAAGTGAGGGAGGTCTTGTTTAAATTAATCTGTGGTTCAAAAATCATATGTTTAGGAGTATGAGATTCTTGATCTTTAGGTTGTGGGTTTGAGCCCCAGGTTGGGTGTAGAAATTACTTAAAAATCAAATCTTAAAAAAAAAAACCATATGTCTGTTTTTTAATTTGTATTTTTTTTAATCCTAGATTACGTTTGGCCTCTTTTGATAGTAGTGGAAAATTAATATGTAGTAGAACAACTGGCTATCAAATACTTACACTTGAAAAAGATCAGGTATGTTTGATTACTTTTTTTTTTTATTTTTTATAAACATATATTTTTATCCCCAGGGGTACAGGTCTGTGAATCACCAGGTTTACACACTTCACAGCACTCACCAAAGCACATACCCTCCCCAATGTCCATAATCCCACCCCCTTCTCCCAACCCCCCTCCCCCCAGCAACCCTCAGTTTGTTTTGTGAGATTAAGAGTCACTTATGGTTTGTCACCCTCCCAATTCCATCTTGTTTCATTGATTCTTCTTCTACCCACTTAAGCCCCCATGTTGCATCACCACTTCCTCATATCAGGGAAATCATATGATAGTTGTCTTTCTCTGCTTGACTTATTTCGCTAAGCATGATACGCTCTAGTTCCATCCATGTTGTCGCAAATGGCAAGATTTCATTTCTTTTGATGGCTGCATAGTATTCCATTGTGTATATATACCACATCTTCTTGATCCATTCATCTGTTGATGGACATCTAGGTTCTTTCCATAGTTTGGCTATTGTGGACATTGCTGCTATAAACATTCGGGTGCACGTGCCCCTTTGGATCACTACATTCGTATCTTTAGGGTAAATACCCAGTAGTGCAATTGCTGGGTCATAGGGCAGTTCTATTTTCAACATTTTGAGGAACCTCCATGCTGTTTTCCAGAGTGGTTGCACCAGCTTGCATTCACACCAACATTGTAGGAGGGTTCCCCTTTCTCATTTAATGCAATTCCTATCAAAGTACCATCCATCTTTTTCAAAGAAATGGAACAAATAATTCTAAAATTTATATGGAACCAGAAAAGACCTCGAATAGCCAAAGGGATATTGAAAAAGAAAGCCAAAGTTGGTGGCATCACAATTCCGGACTTCAAGCTCTATTGATTACTTTTCTATTGTATGGTTATAAGATTTGTCTTTCGAATCCACTTTTAAAAATTCTTAAGTAGAATTAACATTTGATTTAAAGATTGTAAAGTGTTTTTTTGTTGTTTATTTTTTAAGATTATTTATTTATTTATTTGACAGAGAGAGAGAAAGAGATCACACGTAGGCAGAGAGGCAGGCAGAGATGGGTGGGGGAGCAGGCTCCCTGCTGAGCAGTAGCCCGATGCGGGATTCTATCCCAGGATCCTGAGACCATGACCTGAGCCGGAGGCAGAGGCTTAACCCACTGAGCCTCCCAGGTGCCCCAAGATTGATTGAAAAGTTTTTTGAAGGTAGAAATGGAAATACCATGTTCACATATGCATAATTTGCCCCCATTTTATTAGAAGTAGAGCTAAGACAAAAAAAGAAAAAACAAAATGTGATTTGAGGGGCAGGGAAAAACTGATAATTGGTAAATAATTGTTTATCCTGAATAACTTCTTTAAAAAGTTAGGAATCTTAATTGCTTTATCCATTGTGTTCATAAGTGCATTTATTTATAGATTAATAGCAAACACTTTGAAGATAATCCAGTATGTCTGCCATAGTTCCTGAATATTAAAGAGAACATTGTCCTCTAGCACAAAAGATTTCTAAAGTAGCAAGCATCTGTAATGTTCCCAAAACACTCTCTAAAGCTGTTTATTTAATTTGTTTCTTCATATATCACATGCATGCTGAAGTTCCAAAATGTCATAATGAGAAAAGAAACCATTTTTGAAAAGAAATGTGAGAGCTGTTAAAATATTAATGAAGTTTAAGGGCACCTGGGTGGCTTAGTCGGTTAAACACCTTCAGCTCAGTCCTGGGATCAAGCCCCGAAGCCCCTCCCTGCTCAGTGGGCTGTCTCCTTCTCCCTCTGCTTCTCCCCGATGCTCCTCGCTGGAACACATGCTGTGTCTTGCTCACATGAGCGAGTGCTCTCGCAAGTTTCCCCGCCCCACCAAGTAAATAAATAATCTTTTTTTTTTTTTAAGATTTTATTTATTTATTTGACAGAGATCACAAGTAGGCAGAGAGGCAGGCAGAGAGAGAGGATGAAGCAGGCTTCCTGCTGAGCAGAGAGCCTGATGCAGGGCTTGATCTCAGGATCCTGAGACCATGACCTGAGCCGAAGGCAGAGGCTTAATGCACTGAGCCACCCAGGTGCCCCTAAATAAATAATCTTTAAAGAATATTAAGGAAGTTTACTTCTATTAAAACTAATCATTATTCCAAGGGACATACTGTTTTAGTAAGGCATTCAGAGCCCATAGTTCACATAAATTATTAGAAATTAGCTGTTTTCTTTAGACCAAAGAGCCTCTGACAGAATATCAGAATTTAGCACTGCAAGGAACCTTGAAGTGATAGTTCTAACCTCACATAGCCTGTATGAGAACTCCTTTAATCACATTCTGACAGAGGATCCTCCACTTGTTGCAGTTCTAGCAACAGAGCAGACTCTCTCACATGGTAGATAATATTTGAGAAGGTAGATATAAATAATAAGAAAAATTCAAATCTGCCTTCAGTAGAACTCTGTGGTCCCCCTGGCACCCTCTGGAACTGCATGAGCAATGGCTGTCTTTACTTCTACCTGGAACTTCATAAAAAGTTCTGTCATGGCTCAAAGCAGCTAGAGACTTGGAAACACCAGGCCAAGATAATAGTTGTATTTCAAGTGTTTCTTGAGTTGTTCATTCAGAAACATTGGAGTCCCTGCTGGGTGGTAGGCTCTGTGCCACCCAGGCACCCCTGATTTTTGTATATTTTATGGCTGGCTGTCTTACAGAACTATGCAGACTAGATTTGCATTAGATGAAGGATTTCAGCAATGTGTGTGAAGGATTAGAGACATGGTAATAGGTGAAAGGTGATTTGAAGCTATTGCTATAATCCAGATAAAGGATGAAAACCTTAATTTAAGGAAGGTAGCAGTGGGGCTGAAGAAATGTTGATGGGTTCTAGAAATAAAGCAGTGCAGTTGATAGAATTTGGTGCCTAATTGTGTGAAGGTAAGAGAGTAGTTAAAGATAGTTCCTAGGGACGCCTGGGTGCTTGGTTGGTTAAGGGTTTGCCTTCAGCTTGGGTCGTGATCCCAAGGTGCTGGGATTGAGTCCCACATCGGGCTCTTTGCTCAGCTGGGTGTCTTCTTCTCCCTCTGCTGCTCCCCCTGCTTGTGCTCTCTCTCTGACAAATAAATAAATAAAATATATTTTTTTAAATGTTCCTACTGTCTTGATTTATAGTAGTTTTTCCTTTGATTTGAATTATAGGAAGGAAAATGAACATTTCCAAGTACGGGTGAAAAGATGATGAATTTGGTTTAAGCCATATTTAATTTGAGGGCATTGAGGTAAAAGTGTGTTGGGTGGGGGATAAATGCTTCTGGGGTTTACAGGCATTGCCTGGGGAAGAAATAATGACTGGATGAGATACCTTCTAGGGAATACGTAAGGGCGTCTAACAGGTCAGAAACATAGGGGACACTGGTACTTGAGGGATGGGCAAAAAAAGTAACCTGGTGAGACATTCAAGAGTTGGGATAGGGAGTCAGAGTCAAATTGCAAGAGTGAAAGTAGAGATGACCCGTAAAGAAGAGGTAGTAGCCAGTAGCTGATGATTTGAATTGGAGCTGCTTTATAGCTAAGTGAAGACTTACAGTGGAGAGTTACGTGCATAGATCCTAGAATTCAGACCTAGATGAAGCATGTGGAGCAGCAATAGAGCTCTAGTCCAGAATAGGTGGTGAGCCTCAGAGAAGCAGGGATTTGTGAAGATGGAGAAGTAATTAGTCTGGAAGTAGAAATGGAAACCTAGGAAGATGCTGCCACTCTGTCTGATGCTGTTGTCTGTGGGCTTCTCAGCTTCCACTCTGTCGTGGAGGAAAGAAAATGGAACTTAAGGCGCTTCAGTGCGAACATAGATGTAAACTGAGCTCTCACGTGGAATTAAAGGTTTAGTAAAGCCATGATTAAATCTGTCTAGTTTAGGGATAGGAATTGGGAATTAGTACAACCCAATACTCAGAAATCAGTTTGTCCTTCCAGCTCTCAAGTAATGTCCACATGGCTCCCCTCTTATCCAAAAGTTGGCACTTAGACCTACCCCTGCCCCCAGCCCTAACTATATTGAAATACTAGAATCTTCCTAGGAGTTTTTGTTTTTTTGTAACACTGAATCTTGGTTTTTATCATCAAATACACAAATTGACAAAACAAATGTCCTCAACAAATTTTGTAAGTGTGTCTTCACCTGGGTTGTAGCTACAGACTTTGTCTAGGCCAGGCTGACTCAAGGTTCTAAAGACCAACTATGTTTGACATCATTTCTCTCTGCTAACCCTGTTAATACCATCAGCCTAGGTGATTGCCTCACTTGACCCATCATCTCACCCTTTTCATTCACTAACATTTTTTTTAAAACACCACTTTACCTGTTTGGGGGTATATGGAGATACCGCGCGTGTATGTGTATGCGTGCACGCATGTGTTCCTTACACTCTATCCAGTTTATCTTGTATATGGAGATACCACACGCACATGTGTGTGTGTTCCTTACCTTCTTTATCCAATTTTTCTTGCTTTTCCCCCAATACAGAAGTCATATCCAATTAAGCCTACATCAGTCATTCACATGTTCCAGTGTGTTAATCTCTCTCCATTGCAGGAGCATCTTCTGTAGTAAAAAATAAAAAACAGTGTTTAATATTTAATAGTGTGTTCTTCAAAGTACATAAAATAAGGCAAAACTAATGTAAATTACTGCAGAAAATGTATCTAAGGATTCAAAAAGTAGAAGTTCCAGTGTTGCTCCTTTTACTCTAAAGGCTCACTCTTTTCACCAAATGCTGTTCATACAGGGTTCCAAATGGAGATCTGTAGAATGAGAGATGGTTATATCTGTGGCTCTCAGGTATAGGATCAAATCCTGTCTCCGTGAGATTTCAGGGCATTCTCTTGTGCACTGATGTAACTGAGCCTGAAAGTTTTACAGGATAATGTATTTTACATTCCAAGAAACAAATCATATGTTTGCATTAGAGACAGTGGAAAATCTCAGACAAGAGTGGGAACATGAGAACCATGCTTGTTGGTGCTAATAATGGCTTCCCACCTTCTTTCCATTTATTTGCTCTACCTAAAGGCCATCAGGAAATGAAGCCAAATTGCCATTTATTTCTTGACTATATCTGTTCATAAAATATGTAGGTACTTGATAGAAATTTTTCAGTAGTGAAAATAATTTCCATTACTGAGTATTTCATACTTGGCCAGCTTTGCTGAGTCCTCTATGTGCATTGTCTCATTTAATTCTCACTATAATCATGTGAGATGGGTAGTTTTATTTATTTTATAGTAAGGAAGCTGCAGTTGACAAGTCATTGACTTGCCCAGTGTCACAGCTAGTTGATGGGAGTTTCAAGATTAGAACAATGACTTTGAGACTTGAGATGCAAACTCTTAACCACCATGGGATCTCCTGCAGTTTACTCAGTTCAACAGTTTGGTGTTCTGTTTTCTGTTTGTCTTGTCATTAAAGCTATACATTTGTTTTATAGGAACAAGTAGTGATGAACTTGGACAGCAGACTTCTGATCTTCCCTTTATACATCTGCTGTAACTTCTTGTATATATCGCCAGAAAAAAGAACTGAAAATAATCGTCATCCAGAAAATGCAGAAAACTGAGGATCTCATCAGTTGGAAACAGTAGCACTTTGAAAACTTTTTTGGCCAGCTTTAATTTAATGGCCCTACTGATATTCACATCTAAGGTGACTAACAATGACAAAGGCCTTATGAACTGTACAGATAATACAGAAGACTATTCTTATGCTCATCACATTTCTATGCATACATGAAAAAAACATTTTAAAGCCAAGAAAATATCTGTTGAACCATTTGTAACAAAGATGTTGACTCATGCTTTTAATTTTTAAGCATCAGTAGAAAATTGCTGTAGGTAAATTAACATTGCAGCCTGATATAGGGTTAATTTTTAGTTTAAACCTTGATCCTGCCTAATGTTAGTAAATGTCAGTTACCTATCTGTAAATTTATTTTTATTTGGCTAAAAGAACGCTAAAGGAACAATTGAATGGCAAATTATAAATCCTCTTTCAGTTGGTGCATTCAAAGCTGTCCTTTAATTTTTTCAAATGCTCTTTATGATTCCTCCTCATATTCTGATATCCCTCCAAGCTGTACTTGTTTTTAATCATTAAATACTTTTTTGTGGTTTTGGAGACAAAGCTGGGGAATTTTTTATTTAACGTAAGCATTTTCATGCTATTTTATTTTGCTTTTAATTTAGGTTTTATAGGATTTTTAACAAAATCAGCTTTAGACTTTCAAATGAACTTGAATAGGGGAGAAAATCAGTTGGAACCTGAGGATATTTCTTTGCCTTACATGGTCTTTTTTTTTTTACATTCTGTACTTTATTCTTAGGTCATGGATTATTTATGTATCAAATACTACACTTTAAACATTTTCATATTCTCTAATCTTCAGAATTATTTATGTTCAAATTTTGGTTGGGAATCCTATTTCCCACTTAAGCTCAGGACCTTTTAACTTCTGAATTGAGTGCCTTTGAGTTATACATGCTAATAGAAATTTCAGAGTATATGTAAATAAGGTCAGAGGATCTCATATAGAAGCTTACAGTAAAGCATTAATGTAAAAATAGAACTTATTTTTGTCACAAATGGGATGTACACTTGTCATGATTTATGTTTCCTTCTTGTGTTCACTGCTATTTTGCAAATAGCCATGCTCCTCTTTCCAGTGAGAGTAAATGCTTTTTGTGGTTAATGTATATTTGTAGTATGTTTGTAAAATTGGGAATCATTTCTATGTGTCTGTACAAATAATAAATACCCATTTGGAAAAAGAATAAATAAGCTCTTATATAAAATGGACCAAAAACAAACAAACTTTTTCTCTTTCTAGTTAGATTTTTTCCCAATTAGATTTAACTTCTAGAATTTGATAGTTTTTCATCCTCAGTAATTTGCCCATAGGTTCATAAATTGCTTTTCTCCTTTCAAAATTAATCCTCTTTGACTTAAAGGAAACTTTTAAATGCCTCTCCCTCTCCCACCCCCAAACTTTAGCTTAAATGTTTTATTTTATTATTTCATTTTTTTAAAAGATTTTATTTATTTATTTGACAGAGACACAGCGAGAGAGGGAACACAAGCAAGGGGAGTGGGAGAGGGGGAAGCAGGCTTCTTGCTGAGCAGGGAGCCCAATGCGGGGCTTGATTCCAGAACCCTGGGATCATGACCTGAGCCGAAGACAGACGCTTAACAACTGAACCACCCAGGTGCCCCTTAGTTTAAATGTTTTAAATACAATAATTCAGCTATATCAAGAGGCTGCTTTTCTTGTTTTTATATTTGGCTGTAACGTATCTTTCATGAGATGCTTTTTTTCTGTCTTATTCTAGCATCAGAGGTTCCTTGCTAAAAAATATAAAGAACCTTAATTTGAATTATGTGGTTATTTGAATTTTATCCACAAATAAGAGCTATTTCTTCAGTCACAAGTAGGTTGTGTTCTCATCAGAGAAATTGATAATTTGTCAGCTACTGATAGTAGAAATTTGCTTTTGTTTTTATTTCCTTAGCAGCAACTTTTCATTCTTTTCAATAGGCATATTTTCCATAAAGTATTAATAGTATCAGCTAAAGTATCATATAAACCATTATATGAAAGCTTTTGTTTGACTGCCTTTTGTCTCATAGTCATTGCCAGATCTTTTTTTTTAAGTTACTAAGGCTAGAAAACGATATTTATCCATTAATAATTATTATCAGTAAATTGGTTTTTAGCATCAGTTTACTCAAAGTAAAATAGCGGTCCTTAAGAGAAAACATTCTAGAGCCTCATGCTAAATTATCAAAGAGGAATATGAAAATACCTTTTTTTAAATGGATTTCCCTTGAAACTTAGCAAGGTACAGTCAAAATTAAATGAACAGTGGTAGTCACTAGTTTTAGTAACTGTTCAGTGGCTCACATTTTATCACATTTTAAGTCTTTCAATGGGATTACCAGTATATATCCATAATTTTCAGTATCAAGTGCAAAAGTGAGGTTACCAAGGATCACTCTGGTTATTTTTTAAAATTTATTTAAATTCAAGTTAGCTAACATTGAATATAGTACTGGTTTCAGGAGCAGAATGTAGTGATTCATCACTTGAATAGAACATGCAGCACTCATCCATTTTTAAGGGCTTGAACTCAAGATCCTGAGATCAAGACCTGAGCTGAGATTAAGAGTCAGATGCTTGACTGACTGAGCCACCCAGGAGCCCTTGTGGCTATTTAAGTTAATAAAATTTAAATAAAAGTTAAAATTTACTTCCTCAGTATACTAGGTACATTGTGCTTAGTAACCACATGTACCTAGTGACTACAGTATCAGATGGGATAGATGTAGAATATTTCTGTTGTTGCAGAAAGTTCTGTTGAATAGTTGGTCCAGAATATTGAACTATTTATGTTGAAACTATGTCAAAAGTTATATTCCCTTAAAGACGAACCCATGTTAATAATAGCTATTAGAGCCGGGGTGCCAATGGTAGATCAAATACTTGAAATGATAATGTTGGTTCATAATTTCAAGCAATGTGAACCTAAAAAACACAAAAGACCTGGTACAATTCCTCCTTAGCCAGAGAGTTTGACATTTTTCCCAGGGTCCAGATGCAGGGATATAAAAGCAAAAAGCCTCAAACATCATCAATCACTGTTAAGTAGAGGTCTGACTGCATCTAATTTAGGGGGAAGATTATTGACTCAGCGGCATGCACCCACATGTAATGATAAAGTACAATACTTTTGTAAAAGCTGGTGATTTTTTAAAAATAGGACTAGCAAAGTAAAACAAAATTTAACCAAGGCTAGAGAACATTTGCGGACAGGCACAGATTACTAATGTTGGTTCTTATGTAAGGTATACACATACTTTAAATACAGTTTGCCTTTATTGGAAAACTACTGTCTGGTTGGGGAGGGAACTTAAAAGCAAGTGTGGTCACAAGTGTTGATCCTACTCCACTTGAATTCCATTAAAATGGAATGAGGGTACCTCAAACTGTTTATCAGAAATATAAAGGATTTTCTTCCAGGTACAGTGCTGAGAGATACACAGTGCTGGGTAACCTACATCCTGAGAGAAGGCAGTTTGATCAGTAAGTAAGGAAGCCCTAGCACAACCCATTTCTGTCCCACAATTTAAAGGGGAAGGAGACTTTTGGAAACACACCATTTCGTTTCCCAGATAAGGTTTTGGTTTTTTGTTTCTTTTTTTTAAAGATTTTGTTTATCTATTTGACACACACAGAGAGAAATCACAAGTAGGCAGAGAGGCAGGCAGAGAGGGAGAAGCAGGCTCTCCACTTAGCAGAGAGCCCGATTCGGGACTCAATCCCAGGACCCTGAGATCATGACCTGAGCCAAAGGTAGAGGCTTAACCCACTGAGCCACCCAGGCGCCCTCAGATAAGGTTTGATCTCCTTTAGGGAACTTACTCCTTTGGTTTTTCCCTTTCTCTTCTGTATCTTTACTTCTTTTCTGACTCATTCATACCAGTATTTTTTTTTTTTAAGATTTTATTTATTTGACAAAGATCACAAGTAGGCAGAGAGGCAGGCAGAGAGAGAGGAGGAAGCAGGCTCCCTGCTGAGCAGAGACCCTGAGATCATGACCTGAGCTGAAGGCAGTGGCTTAACCCACTGAGCCACCCAGACACCCCTCATACCAGTATTTAAATGTGGTTAAGTTTCTCAACATCTTTGAAAAACCTTCCAACATTTACTTCCACCCACTGCCATATTTTGCCCTGCGTCAGTTAAACTACTCATAAGGGTTCTCCAAATTCTGTCTCCACTTAAAAACCCATGCACAACTCAACTCCACTAAAACTTGAGTCAACAAAGACTTTGTTGCTAAATTCAATAGGTTAGATGAGGGTTTTTTTTTGTTTTGTTTTTGTTTTTTTTACTACTTTCTCCTCCTTAAAAAGCAGCCTTCTGGAGCGCCTGGGTGGCTCAGTGGGTTAAGCCTCTGCCTTGGGCTCAGGTCATGATCTCGGGGTTCTGGGATCGAGTCCCACATCGGGCTCTCTGCTTGGCGGGGAGCCTGCTTCCTCCTCTCTGCTTGCTTCTCTGCCTACCTGCGATCTCGAATGAATGAATAAAATCTTAAAAAAAAAAAAAAAAAAAGCAGCCTTCTCTTAAACTTCTCTGACTTCACACCTGGCTCATTCTGTTTCTCTGTCCACTCCTTAGTGTTCTTTTGGTGACCCATCTTAGTCTCTTCTGGCTGTCTCCGGGCCCTTTTTTGTCTGAACCTGCACCAGGAGATTTCATGTACTCCAATGGCTGAACCTGCACCAGGAGATTTCATGTACTCCAATGGCTTCAAATGAACATCTGTATTCTGATGATTTTCTTTCCTTCTTTTTTTTTTTTTTTTTAAGATTTTATTTGAGAGAAAACACAAGACAGGGAGAAGCAGACTCTGCACTGAGCAAGAAGCCCAACATGGGGCTCAATCCCAAATCCCTGGGATCATGACCTGACCTCAAGGCAGACCCTTAACTGACTGAGCCACCCAGGCGCCCCTCTGATTGATTGTTTTTCTGTAGTTCCAGCCTGGATCTCTCCAGTGAGCTTCAAATACACATCTAGTTGGCATCTCCTCCTGAGTGCTCACAGAGGCACCTCAAATTAGCATGTCCAGATCTGGACATCATCTTTCTCCTGAATTTTTCATGTATGTCTTAATCTTAGCAAGTGATGCTACCATCTAGCTATTCAATTTTAACGTCATTCTTGAATCTTCTAATTCTCCCATCATCTGTATCCAAAAATCATCAAGTATTTCCCATTTTAGCAACTATTTCTCAAATACAGCCACTTTCCACCTTACCTACGGATACCATTTTAGAACATGCCAGTAATTTCCCATCTAGATTATTTTACCAGCCTCCTATTATATCCCCCCTCTAGTCAAGTATCCACATCAGTAGTTCTCTGAATAAACTCAAATCTGATTCCCTCAAAGACTCCCTGGTGCCTTTGTCTCACAATAACTCTTCACCACAACCCCAGTTTACAAACCTACTCCAGCCTCTACATTTCCTTTTTCTTGCTTCTTGTCTTCACACATTCAGTCTCTACCTGGACAATCTCTTCCATCTCTCCCCACAAATGTCACTCCATTCTCCTGGCTAATTTCTACTCCTTCAGGTCTTGTTTGGTCATTATTTCCTCATAGAGACTTCTTGCCAATCCTCCCCCTCAAAACCGTTAGGGACCTGTCCTGCAGAATCTAATTCTTTCCCTATAGATGCACTTGCACGCTATTTAGGTGTGTGTAGCCCTCACTGGACTGCAAATTACTCAGGAGCAGACTTGTGTTTTTTTTTCACTGATTAATCCTCTGGTATATAGGTGTGCAACCACCTTCTTTATCAAAGTTTCACAAGCCAAGGCAATACTGCTCTGCTCTAATGACCCCAGGACCAGGTACCAAACAACTCGGGATAGCCCCTATGTCCCAAAGCACACTGAAATTTTTCTTACCTCTTAAATCTCTTACCTTGGGGTGCCTTGAGTGGCTCAGTCAATTAAGCATCCAACTCGATTTTGGCTCAGGTCATAACCTCAGTGCCATGAGATGCAGCCCTGCGTCAGACTCAGCTGAGGGCTGGGCACGGAGCCTGCTTGAGATTCTCTGTCCCCCTCTTCCTCTACCCCACCCCTCCCTCTCCCTCTCTAACAAACAAAACCTCTTGGGCTTCCCCGCCTCTGCTATTCCTGCATGCAAAAACCACAATAAAGGCTCTCACCTATGTTTTCCCCTTGCTCCTTCTGACCCCTGGCCCATCATAGCACTTCCCTGTATGGACATAAACTTTGTGTATGGTATGTCTAGAATTGGTTTGGTATAAAATATTTTATGGGTGTGGGCAAGAACTAGAAAGAAAAATGGGAAAATGAGAACTGTATCAGGGTGGAGGATATACAGCTTTTACCGGGCCTTTATATAATATCAAGTAGCACATTTTATTTATTTATTTATTTTTTAAGATTTTATTTGTCAGAGAGAGAACAAGAAAATGAAGGAGAACAGCAGGCAGAGGCTGAAGCCGGTTCCCTGCTGAGCAACAAGCCTGATGTGGGCTTTGATCCCTTGACCCTGATTAAGACAGACTCTTAACCAACTGAACCACCCAAATGTCCTTCAATAGCACATTTTAAAGCCCATCATGGACGCAAAGATGGGAAGCCACTGGGAAAGCGGGGCTAGAGGAGCAGATATGATAACTCTGTTCTCACCAGAATCTTGTTACCAAAATGGAAGGTTTTGTTCTTTTTTTCCTACTCAATACCGTTTGCCAAATAACGAAACAGTATTTGAGGGCAAGCAGGTAATTTATTCAGTAGCTAGAGAATAGAGAAGGGGGGGCTCATGTTCTATAGGCACGTTTTTCCTATTAGGTCTCATGGTCAGCGTTTTATGGGGTTATGGTACTTAAGGGGCTGGTAAGCAAGTGGACCTTGGGGCTTTTGAGGTGGGGGGTGTGGAGAGGAGACGTCTCAGAATGAGTGCGCCAATCTTTTCTTCCCTTAAAATGGGTGCAGTCAGATCTATCATGGCACTGATAGCTGTGTTCTCTGTTACTACAATTAGATGTCAGTGAGCCGCAGGCTATGTGGAGGGTTAGCACGCGGCTGAACTGAACCAAACCAGTGGAAAACTGTGTCAAGGGGTCTTGTTTGGAGTCTATGGCTTCTGGTATCTGGCTTTAGTTTCTGGTGGCAAGAAGCATCTGCAAGCAGGACTCAAAAACTGGGCTATGGAGCTTGTATGGCGCTTGTTGGAGAGTCTCAGGTGACAACGTCCACGCTCAGACGTCGTGGCAGTCCGGCAGACTGCACGATTCTAGGCGGGCTCAGCCCAGCCTCCCTCCTTTACAACCGGAACTGTCCAGAGTCGTGTCTACGTTTTCCAGTCGGCGATGAAAAGCTCAGTACCCGATCTTCCCGGACGTTGTTGCGCAGTCGCTTCCGGGGCAGGGTGAGGCGAAGGAAGATTACGAATGGGTCGCAGTCGCAGCCGCTCCCCACGGAGGGGTGAGTCCAGAAGGAATTTGGCTGGTCTGGCCCTTGGTCAGAGGCGTGGCCCCCCTTCCCTTTTCTCACCCCAAGTACGAGCGCAGCGGAGAAAGGGGCCTTATTCTCCTGAGGAGGAGAAGAGTGGGGGTGGGGGTACGAAGACTTGAACCCTGTACTTTTCAGCCCTCCGGTGTGAAGGCAGTTTTCCCTTCTCTGAGTTAGAGTTTCGCGGACTCTCCGTCAGACTCATGCAATAACCTGTTTATACTTGAAGGATTGAGAATCAGACCATGGTTCCCTCACTTAATTTCTGGGTGGCTTTGTTCAAGTCATCCGGCCTTTCTGAGGCCGAATGACCGTAATTAGACATGGGGGTAGTACTACCTATCTTTAAAAACTGGCCTGAGAATTAATGTCACATTCCATAACACTCAGCGTCTGGTAATGGCTAGTTCTTGAATGCTCATCGTTCGTTTCCTGCCCAGTTTATGTAATAGGGAAAGCGATGTTTAGAATTTTGCGTCCAGGGAGCGTGTCTCGTGGTATCTTCTGGCGCCCACCCCCATAAATAAGGCAGTGGGAAGTAAAGAACAGGACTTCGGTCGGGAGATCTCACTTAGACCCTCTGTTCTTCTTCGTCTGGTTGGTTTTTTATCACTTTCAACTAGTCAAGACTCCAAAGTTGAATGAGGCCACGATCCACATACTGCTATTGAGCACTTAAAATGTGCTCAGTCCGAATTAGGAACTGCTGTTTTTAAGTATAGAATACACTCCAGATTTCCTATTAAACACCAAAAAAAAAAAAAAAAAAAGTCATCTCAGTAATTTTTATATCGCGTACATGGCGAAATGAGAATAGTTGGGGATATATTGGGTCAAATAACAATATTAAAATTAATGCTACCTGTGTCTTTTAATTTTTTCAATATGACTCCTAGAAAGGGCTGGCATTATATTTCCATCGGACGGCGCTGCTCTAGAAATTTGAAGTAATGTTTTGCCTCTGCAAAAAAGATTTTGTGTGTTTGTGTTAGAGCGCAGGCGGTCCCGGTCCACGTCCCGTGAGCGAGAACGCAGGCGCCGAGAAAGGTCCCGGTCCCGGGAGAGAGATCGGCGAAGGAGCCGCTCTCGATCCCCACACAGAAGACGCTCCAGGTGAGTGCGGAAACAACCCAGAAGTTGTACCAGCCCCAAAGAAACTAGTCGCTACCCTTAGTTTTGTTTTTATCACTTAGAAGGAATTTACAGTTTGATGAAATGAGGGGAACTTAAGCCCACCTTATTTTAAACTGAACATTTACATTGGTAAGACGGGGTTAATCACACACTATGCCATAGAGTTGCCTTGAGGAGGCAGTGAGAAATAATACATGAAAAACACTAGCGTGGTGCTTGGCAGGAGTAGGAAGTAAAGGTTTTGTATTTTGGGGTTTTTTGGTTTTAGGATTTCTTTGGTTTTGTTTAAGATTTCATTTTTATAAGTAATCTCTATACCCAGTGTGGGCACCAACTCGCAGTCCTGAGATCAGGAGTCGCATGTTCCACGGACTGAACCAGCCAGGTGTCCCTGTTTCGTTTTTACTAACTTTTTGGTGATGATGGTTTACTCAAATATATAAACAAGAATGTGACATCTTGAAAGAACCTTAGAAATGGACTGTTGATTCTTAAGTATCAATTGCTGTTTAAGTCAACTTTTTTGTATGTTTGTAATTGTTGGAAACTTATTTTTCTGCCTTGTAGAAAATTTTTTCAGCCCTGGCTGCACTGAGACTGATGATTAAAGCAATAAATTACACTTTTGGCTTTTTGTTAACAGTGAGGGCCTAGGCAGAACCTTCTTCCTTGTTCTGCTATGGGGAATGGAATTCTCGGAACCTGGCTTTTGTTCAGCCTTTACCTTTTTGGAGCTCATGTACATGTTTGCCAGTCAACACTAGTCATCAGTTATATCTCTGCTTCTGATATCTTTACTTATTGAATATTAGGTCCCCAAGACGACATAGATCCACATCTCCTTCCCCTTCTCGACTGAAAGAAAGAAGAGATGAGGAAAAGAAAGAAACAAAAGAAACAAAGAGCAAAGAACGCCAGATTACTGGTAATGTTATTAGATAAATAACTGTAGGAAAAACACAGCTGTATTCATATAACTTTAGTCATGATAAAATTATAAAAGCATAATTTGGGGACATTTAAGTATTAGTTTTTTTAGTGTTCATTGCATATGGTATTGAGATTTTGTTATTATTGTACCTTAGTGAGTTACTGGTTTTCTGTGGTGCTCTTGATATAAGAAGGACAGTTAAAAATGAGAATATTCTATTTTGGAAGTACCTTCAAAAGTAGTGTTGTATCTGACATTAAAAGTGGTCCTGCCCAAAGGCTCCAAGCATGTCCTTTTTTTTTTTTTTTTTTTTTTTTTTTTGGAAATATTTTATTAATTTATTTGACAGAGATCACACGTGGCAGAGAGAGAGAAGAGGAAACAGGCTCCCTGCTGAGCAGAGAGCCCAATGCAGGGCTCTATCCCATGACCCTGGCACCATGACCTGAGCCAAAGGTAGAGGCCTTAACCCACTGAGCCACCCAGGCGCTCCAAGCATGTCCTTTTTTAAGCATTCTCTTCTGACGGAGGATGGAGAGCATATTTCCTCTGGGCATCTTAAGTTACACTGTGTCCAAACTGAGGAGGAATTTTTTTCCAATTTCCAAGTCTTTAGCTAATTGTTTGTGTGTTCTCTGCTGCTGAGATGGAATAACTTTTTTTTTAAAGATATTATGTAATTTTTGAGAGAGAGAGAGTGGGGGGGGGGGGCAAGCAAGAATAGGAGCAGAGAGGAGAGACAGGGGAGAGGCAGAAGCAGACTCCCTGCCTAGCAGGGAACCCTGCCAGGACCATGACCTGAGCTAAAGGCAGAAGCTTAACCAACTGAGCCACCCAAGCACCTTGAAATAACTGTTAATCTGTTGCCACCACCCTTTTTATACAGGTCATGTCCCATGTCATTGGCCCCTACCCCTGGGTACAAAAGTTGAACTTTCCTATGAAACCTTTCCTAAGCTAAAATGGCATAAAGCAAAGAGTCATGCTTTCTGAAAGTTTGTGGTACACCACTTTGCTTTTACAAAAGACCTACATTAGGGGGCGCCTGGTTGACTCAGTTGTTAAGCGGCTGCTTTCGCCTCAGCTCATGATCCCAGGGTTCTGGGATCGAGCCCTGCTTCTGGCTCCTTGCTTTTCCCTTTCCCACTCCCCCTGCTTGTTTTCCCTGTCTTGCTGTGTCTCTCTCTGTCAAATTAATAAATAAAATCTTTAAAGAAAAAACAAAAAAGACCTACATTAGTACAGTAATTGCTTTTTTCTTAAAAATAAAAATCCTCTTGGGGCGCCTGGGTGGCTCAGTGGGTTAAGCCGCTGCCTTCGGCTCAGGTCATGATCTCAGGGTCCTGGGATCGAGTCCCGCATCGGGCTCTCTGCTTAGCAGGGAGCCTGCTTCCCTCTCTCTCTCTCTCTGCCTGCCTCTCCATCTACTTGTCTCTACTTCTCTCTGTCAAATAAATAAATAAATAATCTTAAAAAAATAAAATAAAAATCCTCTTCACATTTCTTTTGGTTAGCAAAAAAAAGTACTAACATAGGTCTTTTTTTTTTTTCTTTTAAAGTATTTACTTTAGAGAGTGTGTGTGTGCAAGCAAGCACAAGCAGGGAGGGGAAAGGGAGAAAGAATCTGAAGCAGACTTCACACTGAACTCAGAGCCCGACAGGTGCTCGATCGTACAACTGCAAGATCATGACCTGAGCCAAAACCACGAACTGGATGCTTAACTGACTAAAACTGACTAAGCCACTCAGGTGCCCCTAATGTAGGTCTTTTCTAAAAGCAAAGTGGTATACCACAAACTTCGGGAAGGTGGGATGTCTATATATAAAGTGATAGGAGTTAAAAAAAATTTTTATTTTTGTGTTATTTTTTTGCAGAGGAAGACTTAGAGGGCAAAACAGAGGAAGAAATAGAAATGATGAAATTAATGGGATTTGCCTCTTTTGACTCCACAAAAGTAAGTAAAACATGTAGCCAGTTAAACATTCCAATTTGAATTAATCCGTTCATACTGCCACAAATTTCCATATTATTTTACTGTTGCTCATAATTTCTTCCATTCACTCAAGTTTTTTCCTTTAGAAGACATGAAGTATCTGTGTGAAGAGCATTGAGAGCATAGAGAAGGAAGCACTAAGCTGCCGTTAGAATTTGGGGAGTGTTTGCCTGATGTTTATCTTCAGGGTGATCAGATGAAGAGGAGGAAGATCATTTGAATAGAGGGAAGAGCTCATGAGAATGTATGTAGGCATGAAGGAGCATAGTGTGTTGTGGGAATTTTAAATTCAGTGACTAGTAAGAGGTGCTGATGGGCTAGGAATGAGGTTAGAAAGTGGGATGGGGGGGCGCCTGGGTGGCTCAGTGGGTTAAGCCTCTGCTTTTGGCTCGGGTCATGATCCCAGGGTCCTGGGATCAAGCCCCGCATCGGGCTCTCTGCTCAGCGGGGAGCCTGCTCCCTCCTTTCTCTCTCTCTGCCTGCTTCTCTGCCTACTTGTGATCTCTGTCTGAAAATAAATAAATAAAATCGTAAAAAAAAAAAAAAAGAAAGTGGGATAGGGAGCAAATTGTGGAAGCTTTTGATACTCTCAGCCATGCTAAGAAACTTAGAGTTGATTCTTTAGGTGCTGAGGAATAGAAGCAATGATATGTGCATTTAGAAAGATGAGCCAGGGGGCACCTGAGTGACTCAGTGGGTTAAGCCTCTGCTTTCAGCTCAGGTCACGATCTCAGGGTCCTGGGATCAAGCCCCGCATCGGGCTCTCTGCTCGGCAGGAAGTCTGCTTCTCCCTCTCCCTCTGCCTGCTTCTCTGCTTACTTGTGATCCCTCTCTGTCAAATAAATAAATAAAGTCTTAAAAAAAAAAAAGAAAAGGGCGCCTGGGTGGCTCAGTGGGATAAAGCCTCTGCCTTCGGCTCAGGACATGATCCCAGGGTCCTGGGATCGAGCCCCGCATTGGGCTCTCTGCTCGGCAGGGAGCCTGCTTCCCTTCCTCTCTCTCTCTCTGCCTGCCTCTCCGACTACTTGTGATTTCTCTCTGTCAAATAAATAAATAAAATCTTTAAAAAAAAAAAAAGAAAGAAAGAAAGATGAGCCAGGACAACATGGAGGACAGATAGGAGACAGGTTAGGTTGGAGGCAAGGAGAACTGCTGGGTCATGCAAATGAAAGATGATGAAGGCCTGAATTGAGGCCTGAATATTGAATCTACTCAGGAGCCAGATTTGGTGGTGGTGGTGGGAGTGAGTAGTCTTTGAGGACTCCAAAGTGACAGGCTGAAACACTAGGAAATGGGATTAACCAAGAAAGGGTTCTAGGACAGAGAAATGCTGTTAAACAAGAATGAAATTCAGCTGCAGAGAAAGATGACATTGGGTAGCTGTATATATATCTCAAAGCTCAGAAGAGGGGAGAATTGGAAAGTGATTTTCCAATCACTAGGAAATTTGCTAGCCTTGATCATAATACTGAAGAGAATAAGGAACTGGGGGAGGAAAAAGAGGGAGGGTTTTTGAAGATGATGATGAAGAGAAGGGATTATAGGTTGGGGGGTGGGGTAAAGCGTAGAAAGAGATAGGGAGATGGGAAAGAAAGAGAAATGGGGGGAGGAGAGATAGAGGATGTGGAAAGAGGAGAGGAGAGAGAAGGAGCTAGTAAGAATAGAGAGTATGTGTGGAAGGAATATATATTTTCTTTGAGAATATAATTTAAAAACATTCTCTAGAATTTTAAGTCCATTTAGTTTTGTAAATGGAAATAGGTTCTTAAGAAAAATATGTCAGGGGCGCCTGGGTGGCTCAGTGGATTAAGCCGCTGCCTTCGGCTCAGGTCGTGATCTCAGGGTCCTGGGATCGGGTCCCGCATCGAGCTCTCTGCTCAGCAGGGAGCTTGCTTCCCTCTCTCTCTCTCTCTGGCTGCCTCTCTGTCTACTTGTGATTTCTCTCTGTCAAATAAATAAATCTTTAAAAAAAAAAAAAAGAAAGAAAAATATGTCAAAAATAATCCAAATCTTGTGAATGGATTGGGATAATCTCAGAATCTGTAAAAGTTTCTCACTAATGGTTGTGATTGTGTAGAGCTCACATTTTTTTTTTTTTAATTTTAGTTTTTATTTTTAAGATTTTATTTATTTGACAGAAATTGCAAGTAGGCAGAGAGGTAGGTAGGCAGAGAGAAGGGGAAGCCGGCTCCCCTGAGAGAGCCTGATTTGGGGCTTGATCCCAGAACTCTGGGAACATGACCTGAGCCAAAGGCAGAGGCTTAACCTAATGAGTCACCCAAGTGCCCCTAGAGCTCATAAGTTTTTAAAATGACAGTGTATATATAACCTAAGAGGAATACCCAGGCATGACTGTTTTGAGGTAAGAAAATTAGGAGCTCTTGTTCTCACAAATGGTTATTCCCCATTTTGGAATTTAATGCAGTTTATGTATCTGTTTTTTTTCCTTGAGTACACCAAATCCTTATTTGTTTTGCCAAAGAGTAGTTTATAAGTGAAATGGTTTATTAATGTGTACACTGAGTGAACAAAAATATCTCCAAAGTAAAGCCACTGTAATTTTGCTGTTGTTAGAAGAATAGGGAGGGGAATCTATCAGAATTATTTTTGGGGGGCTGGAGCAGAGGTTTCTATTGTTTGATGTTAAGTTTGAAATTCTGAGAATCAGATGTGAAACTGGAACCATACTTTTTTTTTTTTTTAAAGATTTTATTTATTTATTTATTTGAGAGAGAAAGAGCATGAGCCGTGGGGAGGAGCAGAGGGAGGAGCAGGCTCTCAGCTGAGCAGGGAGCCCCCCATGGGCCTCAATCCCAGGACTGTGGGATCATGACCCTGGAGCCATACTTTTAAATGTAGTCTGTGCTGAAGGTGTTTATTTATAAAAGAAAAAAATAGGGGCGCCTGGGTGGCTCAGTGGGTTAAAGCCTCTGCCTTTGGCTCAGGTCATGATCCCAGGGTCTTAGAATCGAGCCCCACATCAGGTGCTCTGCTCTTCCCTTCCTCTCTCTGCCTGTCTCTGTCTGTCAAATAAATAAATAAATAATCTTTAATAAAAGAAAAAAATAGGTGAGAATTCATACATCCCATAAAAATAAAGGCTTACCATGAGAACAAATGATGTCATTTGTTTTCTTAAGGACATCTACAAGGATGTTAATCTAGTTGATATGCAGTTAGTTTCATGGCTATCAGTTGTAAAGCTTCTCTGTTCGTTTGCCTTTCAGTAATGGTGTATCTTGTGATATTTCATCATAGGTCTGTGCTACTTTTTCATGTACCAGTGTGGTCACTTACTTTCCCTTAAATTTTCACATTCTAGAATGTTTCAGAGTTCGGTTATGTTTGTTAATGGGTAATTTTCTATTTCAGCATGTAAATCAAAACACGCTAATAATGTACAACTCTTCAAATAGTTTTCAAAAACCGATAATCCTTTAGGAATTGAACTTAATAAAATAGTTAGAATCATTACTTTCTTTTCTAAGCCAGTCTTTCGAAATCATGCCTGCTTTCTCTTTTTGGGAAGGTAAAATTATACACCTCAAGTAATTTACCCAGTATTGTACTCTCCGCACCCTCCCAAGAATATAGTGAAAACAGGAATAGAAAAGTAAGACCAAATACATGTATTTATTATTTTTTAAGATTTATTTATTCAGTTTTGAAGAGAGTGCAAGCAGGAAAGTGGCAAAGGGAGAGAGAGAATCTCCAACAGAACCTCCACTGAGTGTGAAGCCTGACACAGGGCTCAATCCCACCACCCCCAGATCATGACCTGAGCCGACATCAAGAGTCAGACACTTGATCAACTGAGCCCCAAGTGCATTTACTTTAGCTCTACCTCAAATATATACCCGACCTGTGCATTCCTTTAGGGCAGTGGAAAATAATTCTTTTTTTATCCTAACAGAGAGACCTAGTAAGTGTGCTATGCAGATAGGGGATACTCCCATGAGTAATGGTGGGGGAGGGAGGGAGGGAATTGGAGGTCACATGTGTATGAAAGAGATGGCATTGATTTCTGGTGTTCATATATTTAACAGTCATTTTCTGAGCACTGCAAGTTCAGTGGCCTAGGGTGTGAGAATGCAAAGGTAACTGATATCCGTATCTCTCCATCAAGAAGCTTTCAGTCTCAGAGAAAGTAACATGTATATACATCATGAAAATGGAAGGTAGAAAATGGAAGGTATTAATGAGGGAAGCACAGTTTTAACAGCCTAGAGGGTGCTTTCTGTCAGCTGAACCACTGGAATTGGCCCTTGAATGGTGGATAAGAACTAGATGGTTAGGGTTCTTGGATGACGGTTGAGAAGGCAGTTTATTTTATTTTATTTTTTTTTAAAGATTTTATCCATTTATTTGACAGACAGAGATCACAAGTAAGCAGAGAGGCAGGCAGAGAGAGAGAGAGGAAGGGAAGCAGGCTCCCTGCCGAGCAGAGAGCCCAATGCGGGGCTCGATCCCAGGACCCTGGGATCATGTCCTGAGCCGAAGGCAGAGGCTTTAACCCACTGAGCCACCCAGGCACCCCAGAGAAGGCAGTTTAGACATGAGAAACAGCAAATGATGAGTTAACTTGGCCAGATCAAAAGACCCATAAAGGAGTTAGTGAAAAAGAAGGTAGATGCCACATAAGAAGGGCTAAGATAAAAGTGACACTTAACATTAACACCTGTTATTCTGCATTCTGGGTTTTTTAAAGATTTATTTATTTATTTATTTATTTATTTATTTATTTATTTTAGAGAGGGGAGGTAGGGAGAGGGGCACAGGGCGAGGGAGAGAATCCCAAGTAGACCCCCAGCCGAGTGTGGCTATCTCATGACCCTGAGATCATGACCTGAGCCAAAACCAAGAGTTGTATGTTTAGTCAATCGACTGAGCCACCTGGGCACCCCTGTATTCTGATTCTTGATTGAAAAATCAAAATTTCAAGGCCTATGCAAGAAAGGAGATCTGAATGAATGGTGACTGTTCCAGCTCTGATTTGAGCTGTGAGCTAAGGTTACAAGTTAAATTTTCCTAGGGAAAATATCCGTAAGTGGTATTTGGTTTCAAAGAATTCTTGGACCAAAAAAGGTTAAGAACCTATTTCTCTGCATGCCTTGCATAGAAATATATATATACCATGAATGTTTGTTGGCTTGGATATTTGAATATGTTAGATTATGTGTGACTGTAAAAATGGGAACAGAGTTTTAATACATGGGAGTTCTTGGAATATCATCAGTATCTGAAAATTCTCTCATTGCGCTTCACCATTCTTAAATGAATTTTGCCATTTGAGTATGTTTATAGGATCCAGCTCTTTGAGGCATTTAATATATCCTTCCCATTTTTTATATTTGTTTATTGCTTTTCTCTAGGGGAAAAAGGTGGATGGTTCTGTAAATGCCTATGCCATAAATGTGTCTCAGAAGAGGAAGTACAGGTATGCTTAGCTCCCATGACTATGTTTGAACTAATGATAAAAATTAGGTACTTGGGAAAGAATTTATTTATGAGATAGTTGTGTTTGTAGGAAATGTAGCAGATTCCATATAGTTCCTTGTTTTGATCTTTGCTTATATTCTGGTGTGTTAGAATAATTTCCAATTTACATGTGAACTAATTACAGAGTATTAGTTCTATTACAGAGAAGGCTGTTGGCTTAAATTTTTTAAAACTCAGCATTGTTCTTTTTTCAAAACAGCATATTCTCAAGTCTTTGGGCTTTAATTTTACTACATTTACAGATTTAAGTTGGATCCCTCCTGAATTATTAACCTAGAATGATTGTGTAAGGATTTCAGCTACAAATGTATTTTTCTGTTGAGTATATTAAGTATATTAAGGCATATTTTATTAGTACCACAGAAATAAACAATCCATACCTGAAATTTCACTGAATTCATAATGACATCTTCAAATGCCTTTCTCTCAGCCTTTACCAATGATAAAAGATTAGTATTCCAATTAGCTTAGAATATGTATAATGTGATCTAAGAATGCTGTGAGTTAAGGTGAGGACAGGAATCATCATTAACGGCCCTTTGTAAAATTATTTTCAAAGAAAGTCTTAATGAGGAGAACTAGTACAATATGCAATCAGATTTACATGATGGGTACCTATTTTAGAGCTCTTCTCTATTTCCTTATTATACCTGTAAATAAGGATTTTAAACCTTTTCTTTTTTTTTTTTAAAGTCTGTAGAACCTTTCCAAATAATTTTGGAAGTATATTTCTATCCTTCTCTTTGGATTTTAAAGAAATCTGAAAGGCTTTAGGTTATTTTGAAAATGACATAATATCCTTAATGTGCATTAAATAACCATGAATACTTTTTGCCCTAGACTTTGCCAATTTAAAGATGATTTATATTATTTTTTTTAATAAGAGGAGTCCAGAATTTTTTTTAATACACAATGAGTTTTCTCTTCTCATCATAGGCAATACATGAATCGAAAAGGCGGATTCAACAGACCTTTGGATTTCATTGCATGAAAACCGAAATGATAAAGAATGATTTTTTTCCTTTACCTTGTTCAGAAGAGTGGATTTTGTATTTCATATTTAATATGCATCAAAAACAGGATCACAGTCCTTCCTCCTTGTAAAGTAAGAAAACTTTTATTTATGATGTATGCAGTTCACATACCCTGACTCACAAAAAGGAAAGTTAAATACTGCATTTTTTTCTTTTAGGAAATATCATTTGAGGCAGTCAGCCCCATTTTTTTGTTCTTATTATTGTGGAATCTGTATATGTTTTCTTGGGTGCACGTTAGGACTTTTTTAAACACATAAAAGTAATTTGGATGTAAGTTTCTCAAATAAAGCAATATTTCTACCCTTTTGTATTTGATAAATATTTGTATTGCTATATAAAATTTTCCCCCTACACAGTTTTCTTCCGCTACATAGATTTAGATTTCATTAGTAACTTAGAAATAATGGGGCGGGGGGGTTTGCCCCAATTATTTTCTCCATTTATTGTTTTTCCCATTTTAAAAACCATATATGCTTATTATATAAAAACTTGGGAGAAACCAAAAAGCAAAAAGAAGAGCCAAAAATCACCTATATCTATCCCCAGAAACAATATTTTGGTATATGTCTTTCCAGCCTCCTATGGTATCTATTTATTGTCCCTACCCGTTATATCAGAATTTATATGCTGTTCTCCTTTGTTGATCTTTTTCTCCCATGTACTGTGAACAGTTTTTAATACTTATGTGTTATTTAGAAACTTAACTTTTAGTTAAATTTAGCTACTTGGTTGTACCATAATTTATTAACTGATCTTTTATGAGCAAACATTGGCTTCCCTCCCATGACTTGCTGTTTTAATTAAAACTGTGAGTAGTATTCCTGTTACATACATCTTTTTGTACTTGTTGCATTATTTCCTTAGGTTCCATTCTTAGATGTGGCATTGCTGGGTGAGATAAAGGGGTGTGTGTGCATGTCTTAAGGCTTTTGATATATGTATGGCTAGAAAGGTAACAGCCATCTCTCACCAGTAAAGTATAAGCATTCCGATTTTCCTATGTGGGCACCGGTGTCAGGTGTAATACTTTTTTAATTTCCAATCTGGTA
Source organism: Mustela nivalis (assembly GCF_964662115.1). Lineage (NCBI taxonomy): Eukaryota > Metazoa > Chordata > Mammalia > Carnivora > Mustelidae > Mustela > Mustela nivalis. Next base: position 52,906,876 of record NC_139027.1, on the reverse strand, counting down.
AAATAGTATTTGGTTTTAATTTGTTCAGTTTCTAAGGAGGATGAACATTAAAAATGTTGGTCATATATATATATATATATATATATATATATATATATATATATATATATATATATATACACACACACACACACACACACACATTCGTGTGAAATGCTTAAATGCTTATTCCAAGTCTTGGAGTCACTTCTTTTTTTTTTTTTTTTTTTCTTAAAGATTTTTTAAAAAATTTTTTTGACAGAGATCACAAGTAGGCAGAGAGGCAGGAAGAGAAAAAGAGGGAAGCAGGCTCCCTGCTGAGCAGAAAGCCCAATACGGGACTCGATCCTAGGACCATGAGATTATGACCTAGGCCGAAGGCAGCAGTTTAACCCACTGAGCCACCCATGCGCCCTTTGGAGCTGCTTCTTTTGGCAAACTTTTCTTTTTCTTAGTTGAGGGGAACCCTTTTTATACCAAAGATGATAACCACTACCCATTCTGTTTCATACCTTGCTGATATTTGAGGTTCTGTGGTTAGATTTTATTTTACTTTATTTTTGAGTAAGTAATATAAACACATGGAACACAATTCAGACAGAACAAAGGGTATATAGAGAAGAGCTAATTGTGCATCCTTTTAGAGATATTCCATATATACACAAACGTATATGTGTACATATCTTTGTTATTCAAATATAAGCAGACTCTACACACTATTCTGCACCTGTCCTTTTTTAATTTACTAGTACCTCCTAAAATTATTTCTCTTATCTTTTATTTAAGTAGGCTTCCTGTCTAGCATAGAGCCTAATGCAGGCTTGAACTCACAGCCCTGAGATCAAGACCTGAACTGAGATCAAGAGTCTGGCACTTAACCACCTGATCCACCCAGGCGCCCCAGGATTGTTTCTTACCAGTGCATGTAACATTGCCTCTGTTTTTTAAGGGCAGCAGTCACAGCTCATTATAGGACAGACTATAGTAGTCCCTATTGATGGGCACCCATATTGGTTGGTTTTTTTTTTTTTTAAGTCTTTCGCTGTTTTTAAAAATTTGGGGGCACTTGGCTGGCTCATTCAGTGGAGCATGTGACTCAGGGTTACAAGTTAGAGCCCCATATTAGGTATAGAGATTACTTTTTAAAAAAACCTTTAAAAAAGGATTCTATGATCACCATCCTTGTATGTAAATAATTTTATAAGCATTTTTAGCTGGATTATAAATCATTATTACATCTAAGATTTGATCACCTGTTGTAGTTCTTTAAAAATTTTCCTGGCAAATTCATTTCCTGCAAAGAAAATAATAGTAGTGTGACTGCACTGCATAATACAGTGCACAGAGCACCTTGGTTTATTTTATTTATTTATTTAATCCGTAAGAGATAGAGCAGGTACTGTTATTTTCATTTCCCAGATGAGAAAGCTGAGGCTCTTCAAACCATAAAAGCAGGAAATACTAGAATTTACGCTACATCAGTTGCACAGTTTGTAATACCCATTGCAGGAATGTTCCTTCCCCCAGGTAGTTAGATTATTTTGCTTGGAGTTTTGCCACCTGAGCTGTTTGTCTTTAAATTATCCACAATAAGGACTATTTCTGACCACATTTGTGCACATACCCCACATTCATTAGCAAACTTTTTGGCTCTAACCTCAGTATATTTTGCATTCAACTGTTGCTTTTTTACCCCAGATTTACTGAGGTATAATTGACATACAAAACTTTAAGTTATTTAAAGTATACATCATGGTGATTTGATAGACATTGAATCTGACCACCTACCATCTAGACTAACATAAGTTATCTCTCTTGCTTGGATTACTGCAATAGCTTCTCTTGAAGCAGCAGAGGCAAACCTTTTAAAATGTGCATCAGGCCATGATTTCAACTCAATTCATGATCTCAGTGTCATGAGACCAAGCCCAGTGTCAGGTTCCATGCTGCAGAGTCTGCTTGGGATTCTCTCCTCTCCCTCTGTCATGCCTACCCCACCCCCCCCCACCCCCATACACTCACTCTCACTTGCTCTTGCTCTCTGTCTCTCACTAAAATAAATAAATAAATCTTCTTAAATAATAAAGTCCAGTCCTTACTGCAGTGTACAACCCTATACAGTCTGAACCTTGGCTTCCCACAGTCTTACCTCCTTGCTGCTTCCTTTAACCAAGCTCCTGACCTTGCTGTTCCTTGAGAACATGTGTGACTGTAACTCAGAGTCTTTCCACTTGCTCTTCCTCCTGGAATGTTCCTTTCTGCTCCCCAACTTCCACCCTGATTTGCAGGGGTGGCTTTATGTCTTTGCCCAAAATAAGGTCATTCCTGAATGTCTTTGCCCAAAATAAGGTCATTCCTGACCATCCTATCCAAAACAGCAACCCTGCTTCCCTCTCTATTCCTTTACCCTGTTTTACTTACTTTAACATTTAAAAAAATTGAGAAATTCACACACCAAAAAATTCACCCTTTTACAGTGGTACCATTTCAATGGGTTTTAGCATATTCAGGGTTTGGGGGGTTTTTTGTGTTTTTTAAGATTTTATTTACTTGAGAGAGAGCACAAGCAGGAGGAGGGATTGAGGGAGAGGAGAAGCAGGATCCCCACTGAGCCACTGAGCAGGGAGCCCAACATAGGGGACTATGACTTGAGCCACCCAGGCATCCCTAGTATATTCTATGTATCATCACTGTCTAATTACAAAATATTTTCTTCACCCCAAAGAGATCCCATACCCAATTAACAGTCGCTCTCCATCCTTCCCCGCCACCCTCATTCCCACCACCCCTGAAATCACTAATGTACATTTTGTCTCTAAAAATGTGCTTCTGGCACCCAAAACGGGCACCTGGGTGGCTCAGTTTGGGCAACTGCCTTTGCCTTGGGTCATGATCCTGGAGTCCCGGGATCAAGTCCCGCATCGGGCTCCCTGCTCAGCAAGTAGTCTGCTTCTACCTCTGACCCTCTCCCCTCTCATGCTCTCTCACTCTCTCTCCAGTAAATAAATAAAATCTTAAAGATGTGCCTCTTCTGTACATTTCATATAAATTGAATCATACAGTATTTGGCCTTTTATATCTGGTTTCTTTCACTTAACATGTTTTCAAGGTTTGTTCCCATTGTAGCATGTGTCATTACTTCATTCCTTTTTAAAGTCAATTAATAGTCTGTGAATCTACCATATTTTTACAATTCATCAGTTGATGGGCATTTGTACTTCACTTTCTGGCTTTTATAAGTAGTGATGCTTTGAACATTAGTACACAGAGTTTTATATGAACATATTTTCAGTTCTTTTGGGTGTATAACTAGGAGTGGAATTGTTGGCTCATATATTAATGTTTGACTTTTTGAGGCACTGTCAAACTGTTTTCAAAAGCAGCTGCACTATTTTACATTCCCACCAGCATATGTGAAGCTTCCAGTTTCTTCATATGTTCTGCGAAGTTTCCTTTTCCTAGTAGCAGTTATCACTGCTTGACATACTGTATTCATTTATTACAGTCTGGTTCTTAAACACCAGACATCCAGCTCTGAGAATCAGGGCTTCTGTCTTGTTTGCTGCTGTAGCCCCAGCACCACATAGTGCTTGGCACAGAGTAAAACACCCAAAAATATCTGCTCAATCCATGAAAATAGTTCAGTAACCTTTTCTTCATTTAACCACTTCCTTTGATCTTTATGTTAACCTTTAGTTACCCAAGTAATAAGTGGACACATTTTTTTCCTGTAAAAATTTTAAAACTTTAAGACAAAGCTAACCCCCTTTTGAACAGTCCTGGTCCTGTTGCCCCTCTGCAGTGTATCCTTCCAGACCTTTGACTATATACTTGTATATGTAACAAAGTTGCAAAGGAGGAAAGTACATAGTTTGGGTTCTTTTTTTTTTTTTTTCCCCCATAAATAATATGCTATAGGAACATTTTACAGCCTATTTACTCAACACCGCCTTGGAGATCTTTCCATGCCAATATATATACACCTCTGCTTTTTTCAGCTGCTACCACAGTGTTTTGTAAAATGTACTACCACTTTGTTAAGATATTACTCTGTTTTTAAAGTCACAAATATTCATGGAGTAACTAATTTTTGGAAAGCAGTAAAGGTTTTTAAAGCTTGTATCATGATATTAGATCATCTCATAATATGATATCAGAGCATCCAAAGTAGCCACAAAGAAGGGGTTCATATTATGGACATATTATGTTCATATTATGGACATAGCAAATTTCATTCATTTTTATACTTCAAAGAATAAAATCAGTTCCTCAGAAACAAAAAACAAAATTTATTTTAATATCGTAGTGATTAGGTCCTAAGCTCAGTTACAAGTAGGGTTTTTAAATTCCCTCTCCCAAACTCCCAAAAGTTTGGAACTTTTTAGATATTTAAGGATTTTAATACCACAGTAATCTTCCTACCACTCTGAGGGATTCACTGAAGAGGCATCTCTATCACAATTACCATAACATTTAATGAACCTGCCATTTGGCATTAGCGTTTACATAGTATTCTATACGATCCTGGAACATAAGCCGCTCAAGGGAAGGAAGCTGGGTCTTAGCCTTTTAAAAGATGCAGTTAAGATTATCTAACAAGTATAATACCTTCTGTGTTTATGCTTCCCCATTTTCAGCATTTTCTTTCTCTTTCCCAAGTCTGTTAGTTTATCTTTTTTTTTAAAGATTTTATTTATTTATTTGTCAGAGAGAGAGCGTGAGCGAGCACAGGCAGACAGAGTGGAAGGCAGAGTCAGAGGGAGAAGCAGGCTCCCTGCGGAGCAAGGAGCCTGATGTGGGACTCCATCCCAGGTCGCTGGGATCATGACCTGAGCCGAAGGCAGCTGCTCAACCAACTGAGCCACCCAGGCGTCCCTGTTAGTTTATCTTGATGCCTGCTTGGAAATGTGAACTAGTGTTCGACAACCCATATTCGTGCATAACTTTTTATTAGAAGTCCTGGTCACAAAGTTTAGGTTCAAACATTCTGGAATTCCCATTTTTTATTTTTGGATTTGTGTCTAGTGATCAATGCTTTTTATAATGCGTTTGAGGGACGAGGTGCTGGGGTCACCATTTATACTTTGTTTTAGGATTTTTACTTCTTTCTTCAAAACCTATACTTTTAGATTATCTTAAGTAGACATTGTGTACATTTGTGTAAAATAATCTCTAGAAAAACAAAGTCTTTGTTTTGTACTACTTGATCTCCAGTAGATGGCACCAAATACCCTTGAAAATTCATGATACTAATTCCTAGGTGGTGGTACTGGCTAATTGAAAATTTCTTCCACCACCACCACCACCACCACCATCACCACCACGGGATAAAAAAAAAATCCACTGTTCCATCTAATTCTGTGATTGTAATATGACTTAGCATTTTGTCCATGTTTTTTTTTTTTTAAAGATTTTATTTATTTGGCAGAGAGGCAGGCAGAGAGAGAGGAAGAAGCAGGCTCCCTGCTGAGCAGAGAGCCCGATGCGGGGCTCCATCCCAGGACCCCTGGGATCATGACCTGAGCCGAAGGCAGAGGCCTTAACCACACTGAGCCACCCAGGCACCCCTTGTCCATGGTTTAAGATAAACCTGTTAGTGGTCATCTGGCTGGCTCAGTTGGAAAAGCATGAAACTCTTGATCTCAAGATTGTAAATTCAAGTCCCATGTTGGGTGCAGATATTACTTAAGAATCTTCAAAAAAATAAATAAATAAGCCCATTGATATTTAAAATACTAATTTTCTATTTCTGACAACCTTTTCTTCCCATTTTATGTAGTGGTTTTCAATCACATTGATTCAAAGGGAAGGATATGGTACTGAAATAAGACTGGGCTAAAAAAAAAGTTGAGGATAAAAGACAAAGAATAAAGAAATCTGCTGAATGTTCATGATAAAGTCACAGAAAATATAAAAGTATATAAAATCCAAATTTAAGATAATGAAGTGTTTTTACTATTATCAGTTTTAGTACTTTAGTAGGATGGTACTCATTTCATTATGACTTTCAAATTTGTATTACAAATAACTTGCAATTTTAAAATGCTTATTAAATGGGGGCACCTGGGTGGCTCAGTTGGTTAAGCATCTGCCTTTGGCTTAGGTCATGACTTAGGGTCCTGGGATCAAGTCCCACATCTGGCTCCTTGCTCAGCAGGGAGTCTGCTTCTCCCTGTCCCTCTCCCCACCCTCTTCCCACTGCTCAAGTATTCTCTCTCACATTCTCTCAAATAAATGAAATCTTGAAGCAAAAAAAAAAAAAAACTTGTTAAAAATGTCATATCCCCATTCTCATTTCTCTTTGTGCTTTCTTTAATACATTTATCTTCAGTGTATTAGCACTCATAAAAAAATAAGCTTTTAGATTCAATTAACCATTAAAAGCAGAAAATGTTTCCTATAGGTCAGGCATGCTTTACTACATTTATTCTACTTGTTAATTCTGTTGACTTTAATTTTAATGGATTTGTCAACGACTAAGAAGGACACATTTAAAAAAGTCCCATGATTACATGTTTTTCTTCCTCTCCCCCCAAGTGTTTGAGTGTCAGTGTTTGTGAGTCAGTCAGGAAATCTCTTTCTTAACTCTTGTTTAAGGCATTGGTAGCATGGGCTCTAGGCAAAACAGATCTAGTCTAGGTTCAGTCTCCATCTCTGGCTAAATGGATGACAAGGAAAGTCATTTAGCTTCTCTGGGTCTGTTTCCTCGTGTTCAAAATGTAATTATTAATCTATCTAATGGGGTCATATTAAGGATTAGTGATAGTGCAGGTGACATATAGCAAAGCTATTATTTTCATGTATTGCCAACAGTAAGCTTTTTTTTTTTAAAGCTTTATGAAATATGTTCAAGCTTATGAAGATATTTATTCCTCCTTTTTAACATGGAGATGCCAATGTATTAACAATAACTTGGGTTATAAATCTTGATAGGCTTAGGGAATAATACTTAAATTTTTAGTTCTGTGTATTTCTACTGGTACCCACCCCACACACACCATTTATATTGTACAGAGATAGTTTGTTCGTTCATGGGTTTTTTTTTTTTTTTGTGGTTTTTGTTTTGTTTTGTTTTTTAGTGTTTTCATCTAGAATTAAAAGGGAAGGAAAGACCCTGAACGAAATTTGGGTCAAAAAATCTCGGGATCCAACGCTGGGGATTCTGTAGATGCAGTAAGTTTTTTGTTTTTTTAAGATTTTATTTATTTATTTGACAGAGAGAAATCACAAGTAGATGGAGAGGCAGGCAGAGAGAGAGAGGGAAGCAGGCTCCCTGCTGAGCGGAGAGCCCGATGTGGGGCTCGATCCCAGGACCCTGGGATCACGACCCGAGCCGAAGGCAGCGGCTTAACCCTCTGAGCCACCCAGGCGCCCCGATGCAGTAAGTTTTTGAGGGAGTGATTATGCCTGCACTTGGGGTAAGGCTGGGGAGTGCCAACAGAGACGCGCAGGGCTGTAAACGGCTGCGCGATCCGCCGCTTTCTGAGGAGAAAAAACGCTGGGCGGCGAGCATTCAACGCAAGGCAAGCCTATTCCTTCAAGCCCCACAGCCACGTGGCGCCGGCGGAAGCCCCGGGCCCACCAGGTTGCCGGCGCCGCTCTCGCTTCAGTGGGATTCGCAGCGGGGCCCACAGCCGCCAGGGAGCTGGGAAGCCTGGAACCTCTGGGACTGTGGCCGCCGGACCAAGGGCTCCGGCCAGGAATCCGAGCAGGACAAAGAGCCCAGGCGACGCGCGGTGCCAGCCTTCACTCGAAGGATAACCCGCAGGCTCTCGGAACTTTTCCCCGGGGACAGGTCCGGGCAACAGGTCCGAGGCGGGGCCGGGATGGGCCGGACGGAGCGGAGCCCAGCGGCGGCCGTGAATCAGCGCCGGCGCCCAGGTCAGCCCTCCCAGCCAATGCCAGATCAGGGGAGGAGTGGCGGCACTGCTGATCACCAGCCACTCAGGGCTCGCTGGGCCCGGAGGATGGTGACGTCATCGTAGCTGGGAGGTTTCAGCCAGCTCCACCAATGGGAGATAGGCAAAGTGGCTCGCTTTCTGTAGCTCTGGGCCAATACTAACAAAGCAAAAGGGGGTTGTCGGCATAGAACCAATGGAAAACAGGGAAGGAGCACGAGGCGGAGTTGCGAATCCTGTCACCAATTGGAAAGGGGGGGTGGAGCCCGGGCCTTGTCAAGCGTGACCAACCAGAGAGAGGAGCGGACTCTAGGGGGCGGGGCTGTAATGCTTTTCCCCAATCGGACAAGGCCAGGGGCGGGGCATTCTTTAGGGTGCCCAATGAGGAACGCAGCCGAAGCGGGCCTGTCAAGAGAAGGGCCTGGGGGCGGGGGGATGGTGAGTCGGAGATAAACACTCCGCGGCGGTGGCGGCTGCTGCTCTTCTTCGGGTTCTGTCACGGTGTCGGCGGTGCCCAGCTCACCGGACCCCCTTCGCCGCTTCCGGCGAGCGTGGTCGGCAGAGAGGCTCTCTCAACCCTGCTCTGCGGGGTCCACAGCAGAGCGCGGGTGTCCGGCGGCGGCGGCGAGCCCGTGGGCAGTGGGGGTTGGTCCCGTGGCTCCGGCCCCCGGTGCAGAATGGCGGCGGCGGTTCGGATGAACATCCAGATGCTGCTGGAGGCGGCTGACTACCTGGAGCGGCGGGAGAGAGGTGCACGGGGACGGGAGGGGTCCATCCCGAGCCGGGGCCGGGGGCTCTGAGGGACCCGGCCGCGGGGTAGGGGCGCCCAGCCTCTCTGGGGGTGGTTGGAGGCGCAGAGACCGCGACCGCGAGCGCTCCCAACCCCTCCAGCTCTCCCCACGCGCGGTCCGAAGGGAGGCCGCTGCTGCCCCAAAGGCAATGAATGAGGGTGGGGAAAGGGGCCGCTGCCTCCGGAGTCCCGAGCGCTGCCCCCCCACCGCAAAGCAAATGGGGTGCCTGGGGTCCTCTCGGCCAGACCCTTGGTTTACCCCACCGGGGCTTGTCCGGAGCGGCCCCCAATTGGGCCTGGAGCCCCGTCTCCCAGCTGGAGGAGCAGGGATTCCCCTGCGTGCCCCCTTCCCGGCCCTCTGGGTTTCGGGTGTTTGCCCCGCACCTTCGCCCGAGGCTGGTCCCACTTAAAGCACGCCAACCTGCTGGACGTTGCCAGTGGGGAACCCAAGCTCCATGAGCTCAGCGACTTGCTGTGTCTTTCTCAACAATGAGCAGCTGGAATGCTTCTTACACCTGCTCCGAACTGAGGGTATTCACACAATTAAAAAAAAAAAAATCATTGTTCTAAGAATTCCACCTTGCATCGTTTGTTTCTTAACACAATATTCTTTTAATGAAAAATAAAATTTAAAAAGGAAATACTGTAGAGGGGAGAGAATATTGAATGTTCTAGGCTCATTCATTAACTGGATCCTTCGATTTTCTAGAAGCTGAACATGGTTATGCCTCCATGTTACCATACAATAACAAGGACAGAGATGCCTTAAAACGGAGGAACAAATCCAAGAAGAATAACAGCAGTAGCAGGTAATTTGGTAAATATTTCTCTTTCTCTGTTAGATTACACTGCAGATGATACAAACTGCAGAATGGAAGTTGTCTGTTGTGATTATAACACAGTAAATACATTAAGTAGCGATCATGATTCAGTCAGGCACACATGGTCTTAAGCCATTGGAGGAAGGAGCCCTTGTGTTTGAGTTGAGACAGAAGAGAGAAATGGAAGTGTTTTACATTTCTTTATGAACTTTTAAACTTTATTTTGCTTTTCTTCCCTTTTGGAACAAAAATCTATGGAAACTTCCAGTGAGATTAGGAACAATGACAATATGTTGCCTTCAGAAATCAGATTAAAGGCAGGTTTTTTTTATAATTGGAAATGCTGGACATTATCCATTTCTTTTACTTTTCATAGTGAAGATTTTATAAACATGCTAAAGTATCCAATTTAGTGTAGGTGGTAAGATTTCATATTTGACATGTAAATGAAATGCAGTGGTTTGTCTCATAAACTGTTAAATCTGTTTATAGTGGCAAAGAGGAATGATGGAGGTTAAGACCTGCCTTTTTGGTGATGGAAAATTAATATTAAAATATTAATATGCCACAACCCTTTTATGTTAGCCTTCTAGTTCTTAAAAATCTGTGAATTTCACTAGGAAGTATGTGGTTAATGATCAGTGAAATCACATTAAAACCCTGAGTATAGTTCATGCTACCTATGATGTACTCTATTAATGTTACTTTCCCCTTTTTCCCTTCTTTGCCCTTAAAATATAAGTTAGCTAGGAAATCTCTGTTAGGTCTATTTACTTATACCTTTCATTCCAATAGTCATTCACATTTTCATCACTGACTTAGAATCCTTATTCCTGGCTGCAAGTAACTGTATTTGGTTAGCCTCTGTGGCATAATACAGATCACTAAAAGCCAGGAGGTCCCATTTAAACCTAAAACTCACTTGCTCTTACTGCTGCTTCTGTCCTTGACTCATCCCATTGTACTTAGTGTTGGTAGAACCACAGGATGTGAGCCACACACATGTGCTAAGCTCTTGAATAAGAAGGCACCTGAGGGATGAACCTGGTAATTAACAACCTCGTGGCTTTTCCTTTCCCTCCCATGTTTCACATTACTTGAAGGTGGTAGCTAATAGATCTGTGGGTGGGTATTAAGGGCCTATAAGAAGAATGTTAATATTGACTTGCAGGGGGATAAAACAATTTAGCTATGTTGCATTTTGTTACAGTATTCTTTGAATTTTGTTTGGAAGAACTTTGAAGCCTTTTTGTTTATTTTTCCTGAAAAGGGTACTCCATTTGTTACTTTTATTCTTGTCCACTCATTATTTGGAAGGAATTGTCCACTCTGCTAGTCAAGGCTTAATCTTTAGCACTTTATTTTTCCCTAAGTTTCATAGGAAAGTTGGAAGAGGTTCAGTGGTGGGGAGAGGAAGAGAAAGGGATATTGAAAGAGAAGCAGGCTGGTCCTCAAAGGTGATTAGGAAAGAAAAATAATGATAGTTGAGAAATGCAAGCCAAGAAACAGATTCTTTCTCTTTACTATCCAGTGCTATTATGGAAGAAATAGCTATAACTACTGAGTTTTGGAAAAGCTGTCTTCTGTTAATGGGTTTGGTTTGCTTTCCATGGTTACAGACCAGAGGCTATCACAGTTTCCCATGTTCTTGACCATTAAAGAATTCGTGTCATATCCTCAGTGGTGCAAGGATCTCTGAGAGAGACCTTAATTAAACCTGGACATGGCACCAAGCAAACATGAAGCAAGAGTAGGTGGTTTTGTTTAAATGTGATCAGGTAAGGAATGACCCTTACCTTAGCAGTGAGACATCGCCCCAGAGAATGCAGTTTGACCCCTTTGATTTGAATTAGACTTCTCTCCAAGGCCATGTATGGTCAGGATTTTGCAGTGAGGTAAGGGCGATGGCGAGATTACTGCTGGTTTACATAACCACCAGATAATAGTTTATTCTTGTTAATTCAGGTTCAAGTGCTGTGCTCTTTGGTTGTAGAGTCAGGGGACTACTTTTACTTGGACAATAAAAAAATAAATAAGATTTAGCCACATATCCAACTTCTTGGGAACTAAAAATGCAGATTTTAATCCAATTTCTCTAGTTGCTTGTTTAAAAAAAACAAAAATGAAATTTAAATATTGATCGCTTCAGAATCATCCAGAGAACTACTGGAATACAGGGAGTGAACTCTTTTTTTCTTTCCTACTGGTTTTTGAAATGAGTTACTAATCATTTAGAATTGAAATCCAGAGTTGTTTTTAAAGGTCTGTTTTGTTAAACTGTAGAGCAGGCTTTGGCACTCATGAAACGGGAAGTTCAGGACCTGCCTCCTAGCTCTTCTATGCAACAGGGGTATATAGCTGAGCTGACATGGAGACTCTTTTTGAACCCAAGAACTTTCCCCATTCTCATACACTCTGTAGTTTGGCTTAGTTATCTTTTTGTGAGCATATATATATATACATATATTCTTTTTTAAGTAGGTTCCACGCCCAGCGTGGAGCTCAGTGTGGGGCTTGAACTCGACCCTGAGACCAAGACCTGAACTGAGATCAAGAGTCAGATGTTAACTGACTCAGCCACCCAGGTGCCCCTTGTAAGAATGTATTTTTAAATGGTGACATTAGATGTAAGTCCCCTTGTAAAAATCATAATGTGTTCAGTACTTTTAAGATTTTATTTATTTATTTGAGAGAGTTAAAGCATGGAGGGGGGTAGGTTCAGAGGGAGTAGCAGACTCCCCACGGAGCAGGGAGCCCGATGTGGGACTCCGTCCTGTGACTCCAGGATCATGACCTGAGCCGAAGGCAGACACTCAACCGACTGAGGCACCTAGGTCCCTGTGTTCAAGACTCTTAAGTAATCAGATAAGATCTGTAGTTTCCAAAACTGTTCAAAGTCTAGAAGGAGTTGTCCTTCCTATGGAATTTGTTTAAAAGTTTATCTTGGGGATTCAGAATTTTTCTTGTATGTAGCTTCAAAGAATCCAGAAATTTTAGCTAAGAGTGCCCTGCATGCTATTCTCTGTAATCAGAGATGATATGCTTTCAAATACCCAGCCTTCTGTCCTCCACCACCTTCCTGGGATGGTCCTTGCCCACAATTAAATAGGGAAATCCTGACCAACTGCTGTCATATACTTTCATGCATTTAAAAAATCTGTCAGACTTTGAACTTGTTATTCCCTGTTAAAACTAAAATGCCACATGCTTTAAAGCCAAAGGTTTGTAGCGCGGGCCCAACTTGTTAACTGTGATATCCTGCCAGCCATTGCAGGAAGTAAATCTTCAGAAAAATGTAACTGAAGAAGGCTAAGGGAAAACCAAGCAAATCAATATAAAGCTTTTACAGTAACCAATTTTGAGGTCCTTTACCTAGAAAACAAATACTCTAAAACTTAAAATACTGTCATTATTTTCTCAGTTTTCCTCATTAATAAAAATTGGTGTCCCAGGAGCCTTGTGGAAGAGAAGTTTTATTGCAGGATTGGAAATGTCTCATTCTGAGACTACAAACCCCTACACACACCCCACCAGCCTTCTCTGGTGTGAATGAACTTGGGTGTGATTGCCTCCCCAGTATAAATGAGTGGTGGAGCATTCACAGAGGTCCTGTTTTTCTGTGATTACTGTGAGAATTTCTCTGTAGGCCCAGAAGATTCTGGCCTGAGCCAGGGCACTGTCTCCTGAACTGTTTAGATTCCAGAGAATTTCCATGAAGAAAAGTCAAGATTCAGCTCCTTTATAACGCTGGGAGGTTCCTCAAATTTATAATTAGGGAGGAGTTGTGTGAGGAGGACACTGTAGTGGCCATATTGACTGGCTTCCTGTGACTTCTGTGGAAATCTGTCTATAAATTCTTAGACCAGGCCTTATATTCAGGGTCAGCTATAAACACTTTAATAACAGGATTTCACATCCACCACAGCTTTCGTCCAAGGCTCTCTAATCACTTTTACAGTTGCTACCTCATTGATCTATGTGTGTTGAGTAGATAATTGACACTAATTTTTACTCCCATTTTACAGAGGGGTTAATCAAGGACAAGATGGTAAAGGATTTTGTTTCTTCTACAGCACCAGTCAGTGGCAAAGCTAGACTTCACAATTCACCCTCACCGAAGCTTTAAACCAATCCGTATCGTCTTTATGTGGAGCTCAGTTTTAGAAGCCCTTTCCCGAAATCCTCTGGGAGCTGTTCACCAGTAGCGTTTTTCAGGAGGGTGGACATGATCAGATAATTACGTCAGGGAGTAGAAAGATTGAGGGATGAGGGATTATTTTTATCCACTTAAAATTGTATCCTATTGTTAAGAAACTTAGCATAAAAATTTGGTGTATCTACTCATCTAGAAAAACTGCAGGATTCAGGGGGGTGACACCACCACTCTTCTACCCTCAGCCTGAAGAAAGCTTCTTCACTGTTCTAGAACCCGAATTCGCATCACATGGCACAGCTGTTTTTCTCTTTGTATAAATAGACCCCTTTTATTTCCTTTCTTAAAATGGATTACATTTCCACCAGGGATTGCACGCCTCTTAAATTGGCCACTTGTCCTTGAACTCTATTTTACACATTTACGTTTATCTAACTCCTCAAAGGAACTGATTTGTGTAGCAGAGCCCACTGAGTTTTCCTTCCCTTTCTGTTTTCTCTCCTGCCAACTCTGGAGAGAAAGAAGTTAAAATAACTGTATTGGTGTTGAAGCAGTCCTTTAAGAGCAGAAGAATCTCACTTTTTTCTTACTGTTCCTTCTTTCAGATCAACTCACAATGAAATGGAGAAGAATAGGTGAGTTGGGGATTTGGGGGTGGGATGGGGGTCTCTTTGATATGTCCTCTGATTTTGGAGACATGGCTGTTTTTTCTTGGCTCTTCCCACAGGCAACACCTGATATATGAGTTTCCTCTAGTCGGTTGAGCAGCGCTGCCCCTAAATCACTTAGGTAGACGAAGGGCTTGCAAGGTTCCAGAAACCACACCCCCACCCCTCACTCTTGCCACCTGCTTCTCCTAAGGAGCGCCTTCCTGGGTGACTGTTTCACAGGCCAAAGCATTTTAGGTCATGAGCCATGTTTCCACAAATAGTGTTTTTTAAAAAAATGACATGCTGCTGAATATAATTGGTAGTTCTGTCTTAAATCGTGTACACACCCAGATATATATAAATATACATACATATGTGTGTGTATTTACAGTTTACTTGAGAATAAAGATTCTCAAAATTCAGGCAAATATATGCATAGCACAAATTGGAGATGGTGATTCACTAGTGGAGGCCTGCCACCCTCCCTGGGATCCATCTGGCTGAGCCTGAGTTGATCTCTCTCACCTGGATTGCCTCTTGCTGTTTGTTTGAATCTTTAGTTTTTAAATTTGGTTTGCCCCTTCTTCAATGATGTAGCCTAGTGGATCTTGACTCTGGTTGTACTTAGTCACTTGCGAAGTTTTTATTTTAATGTTTTCTTAAAAATATTTTTGTATTAAATTACATTTATTCACTTGGGGAGAAGGAACAGATTTTATTTCTGCCAATTTTATAAAAGAACTTCTAGAAATCTTCAAATATATGAGAACAAATAATGTAATCGAGTTCTGTGTATCCATTACCCAGCTTCAACCATCATTATCATTTTGTCAATCTTAGATAATCAAAACTACCCCTCTCCGTGGAGTATTTTAAAGCAAATCTTTTATCTCTAATAAAGACTTAAAAAAAGAAATAACCACTTTTACTATGCTGTGGTGGGAGGGAGAATTAATAGTCATTCCTTGCGGGGCTTTAAAAAAGGAAAGAAAGAAACCAATGCTCAGACCTCACCCCTAGAAATTCTGCTTTAATTGGTTTGGGTTGAGACTCTGCTCTAGTATTTTTTTTAAAAGCTCCCCAGGTGATTCTCATGTGCTGCCAGGGCTGAGAACCATTGAACAAGCTTCATTCTGGTCTCCGAGCGCCCATCAATTTGAAATACAGGCTACTTGTTCAGACTGAGTGGCTTTCTCGGTGCTCTGCGTGAGCGAGATGATGATGGGTAGTGATGGTTCTGCAAATACATATGGTTATTTCATGCAAACCTTCTTTGAAGACGGAGCTTGCCTCTGAAAGTCAGGATCTGAATGACCCGTTCCACTGGGAAAGGGCAGACCTGACTTACTGGAAAAGAGAAGGTTGGAACAGGGTGAACCCGTAGCGTGACTCCGCTGAAGAATTCCGTGTGTGCCTCACTGCACACGTGCTCCCATCCCTCTTCTTCCCTTTTAATTATTCTGTGATTGGGACTGTGTTTGAAGTCAGAGCTTCCTTTATGCTTTAGGGATTTCCGGCTCATGAATTGGGAACTCAAAAGTATCTTTTAAGTTGGAAAGGTAGTCAGATGTGGCCTCTCTTTCTCATCTTTGGATTCTCAGCTTTCTGCCTTGGGGGTGAACTGAGTAAACTGGGACTCTTTCTGCTGAAAAGTCTTCTAGTTCTCCTCCCCCACCTTACTTAGGCATTTACTTTTTTATTATTCCATTAGACAGTCATTTTGTTATGAAAATTTTACCCCTTTGGGTAAGGGCTTTTGCACTTACCACTACTTTATGCTTTTTACCTATGCAAGAATGCCACACAATGTCAGTTTTCCTTTTTAGCCATTCAGCCGCGTTTATTTTTTGCCTCCAGTGTCTCCAGAACTTGTGCTCAGTACTAGGTATTAAATGAGTTCACACTGGGGGTATTAGATCAGCATGATCCTCATCCGTGAGAAGTGTAGTCTGTCTAATGGGAAAGACGGAGAGAGCATCTCAATGAACACACTATGTGCTCAGATTGAGGTATACATGAGAGGCTGTAGAGGCAAAGAATCCAGAAAACTAGATTTGGAGCCCCCACTGAGCAAGCTGCTTCTAATTCACACAGCTTCCGTGTGACCAGTCCACTTTTGCTTGCTGAAGACTTATCTAGTTTCCTTACTGTCCTTTCTTTTTTGGAATTCGGTCTTTTAAGGTCTTGATAATTCTTTCTCTAGTCCAGAGCATGTGAACAGAAAAGAAGGAAGTAAAGACTCAAATTTCTTAATTTAACCAAACATTGGTTGCTGCAGTCCAGGAGAGGAACTTAAAGTAGCTCCGTTTTTCTCCCCATATGAGTGTAGATGCTTAAGAATCTTCGGTTTTGAAGACGGCTGAGCAGCCACTGTGGTCGTCTCCTGGTTTTAGTAGTTGGTTCCCATAAGAGAACCCTGCTTTGCCAAGTGCATGTGCACTTTAGCCATTTTTTACCTTAAAACATCACATAGAAAGATTGACATGACTCTTAAAAAAAAACAAAAACCTTAGGAAAAGAGCTTTCAACAATGGGAATTTGTTTTCCTCTTTGATACCGCAGAGTTGATTATGCTTGGGTTAGATTTTTAAACAGAATCCTTTTCTGTGGCACTCACTGAGCCACCCAGGCGCCCCATGGTTTTTCTTTTTAAAACTAATCTTACAGGGGCGCCTGGGTGGCTCAGTGGGTTAAGCCGCTGCCTTCGGCTCAAGTCATGATCTCAGGGTCCTGGGATGGAGCCCCGCATCGGACTCTCTGCTCGGTAGGGAGCCTGCTTCCTCCTCTCTCTCTATCTGCCTGCCTCTCTGCCTGCTTGTGATCTCTCTCTGTCAAATAAATAAATAAAATCTTTAAAAAAAAACAAAAACTAATCTTACAGGGACACCTGGGAGGCTCATCAGTTAAGCATCTGCCTGCAGCTCAGGTCATGATCCTGGGGTCCTGGGATGGAGTCCCATCTCAGGCTCTCCACTCAGGAGCAAGTCTGCTTCTCTCTCTCCTTCTGTGATCTTTCTCACACTTGCTCTCTCTCTCTCAAATAAATGTAATCTTTAAAAAAAAAGAAAAAAAAAACCAATCTTACCGAAAATTTTGAGAACTATAGAGAGTCTAAGAACAATTTAAATCATCCATAATTCTAGCTGCCAGAAGACAGCAGTGGAACTTTGAAGTGTATCGCCAAAGTTGCTTTTGGAAAATGACTTAAATATATAGTTTGGGGGGCGCCTGGGTGGCTCAGATGGTTAAGCATCTGCCTTCGGCTCAGGTCATGATCTTGGGGTCCTGGGATCGAGCCCCACATCGGGCTCCCTGTGGGGAGCCTGCTTCACCCTTGGCCTCTGCCTCTCTCTTTCTCATAATAAGTAAAATTGTTAAAAATATATATATAGTTTAGGGTAGAAAATTGGGAAGTTCCAAAAAGCACAAAAAATATAAAAATCGCCTGTCCTAGGTCTTGCAGTAGTAACAGCTGCTAATATTCCTAGTAAGTTCTGTACCCATCTAGGTTTTGTGCATGCCTTTTTTTTTTTTTTTAATCAACATGGGATCCCACAGTAAATAATATCTATCTTCATTTCAAGCTACATTATCAATATTTTCCAGTGTCAAGTCTCCTCTAACATTACTTTTAGTAATGTTTAGTAATGTTCTCTCCTACAGATGGGCGGTAACTCATATAACCAGTCCCCTGCTTTAGGTTCTTTCCTGTATTTGGCTAATACACACAGTACTTCCTTAAACTACGTCGTAGATAAACCACTGTCCACCATAATTACATCCTTAAGGTGAACTTACAGTTGTGGAAATAATGATAGACACATTGTTAGGGTTTTCGATGTGACTGCTGATTGCCCACCGGCAGATTATCGGCTGTATTTTCCTTACACCTTCACAAGGTGATATTATAATTGAAGACCTTTATGAAGTTGATACGTAAAAAGTAAAAACAGACAACTTGTTTCAATTTGCATTTCTTACGTCACTAGCATAATCAAATCATTTTCTTACCTTTTTGTGTTTATGCTGCCTGTTAATAACCGTTGCCCAATTTTCTACTCAGGCATTCTTTTTCCCCTTACTTTGAAAAGATTTTATATGTGAAGGATATATATGAAAGAGATTGCCCCTTTGAGTATCATATTATTGTCCAGTTTATCATTTCATTTAACAGAATCCATTTTCTCTCACTGTCTGAACTTGCTACCTCTATTGTATACTAAATTCATGTTTGTGGCTGAGTCCGTTTCTAGACTGGTTCTTCTGTTCCGCTGATCATCTGCTCTGCTCTTCCTCTGCCAGTGAATATTGTTTCAGTCATTGAGGTTTTACCATGAACTTCGAGATCTGGTAAAGCAAATCCCTACTCCCTTCTCCTTTTATTTCTTTTTTTAATTTTACCATGTTGTTAGCTGTTTTTACTAGTTTATTTTTCCCTACAAATTGTATGGTCAACCCATCTCCACAACATCCAAATCCTTTTGGGACTTTCAAAATCAAAATCTAATAATTTTAGTATAAATGAACCTTTTAAAAGTTCATGTTCTTGGGGTGCCTGGGTGGCTCAGTGGGTTAAAGCCTCTGCCTTCGGCTCAGGTCATGATCTCAGGGTCCTGGGATCGGCCCCACGTTGGGCGCTCTGCTCAGCAGGAAGCCTGCTTCCTCCTCGCTCTCTGCCTGCCTCTCTGCCTGCTTGTGATCTCTGTGAAATAAATAAATAAAATATTTTAAAATAAATAAATAAAAGTTCATGTTCACGTATTAGCTTTTTCCATCCGGATTTGGTATGTGACTTCATTTATTCAGATCCATTTTCTCTCTGAAGTTTTATAGTGTTTCCCTGTACATCTTGCATATTTCTTTTAAGAGGTATTCAGACATACACACACATATACATATATATCCATATATATAAATTTTTAAGATTTTATTTATTTATTTGACAGAGATCACAAGTAGGCAGAGAGGCAGGCAGAGAGGGGGAGGAAGCAGGCTCCCTGCTGAGCAGAGAACCCTATGTGGGGCTCCATCCCAGGACTCTGGGATCATGACCTGAGCCAAAGGCAGAGGCTTTAACTCACTGAGCCACCCAGGCACCCCAATTTTTAAATCACTATTATATTCCCATCGTAATTACTAATTAACTCTTATTGGAATATAGGAAAATTTTGAATCTTGTTGTTGTTATATGGCTTTGTTGATAATAATTCGTCTGTTTTCTGGGAATTCCTCTGGTCTCAGTGCCTTTCAATAACACTTTAGCAAATGGACACTGACTGCATATAAGCTGTAGTCAGTGGGTCAGGAGTCAGGTGCTAGGTTGGACTTTTTTTCAAAAGAAGGCTCTGGAATCTTCTTTAATAATAGGCACTCGTTTTTCTGGAATGGTACATATGCAGGCCTTGCTGGAATTAGGCAGCTAGCTGGTCTAGAGAGATTACCTCTGCTAGAGTCTTCTGACCCCATGACAAAAGATTTTTGTGTACGCTCTGTGGGGAGGACTCAGCAGCCTGATCTAAGCTATTATTTTCATTTGGTCTAACAGTATTGCAGTAGCCTCTGGTCTGGAATGAGAAATCCCTGCAATCAGGTCTCTTCTGGCGATATTCTAATTGATTGCAGGTCCCTATCATTATTTCCACTTTCCAAATGGCCAAGCTCCTCCTATCGGAAGAGGGTAGGGGTGTAACATTTGCATCAGGCCCGAGTTGTGGTAGGCATTGCGCCACTCTTACTGTTTCTGAACTTTCTTGACCACATTCAGATTTCACTCTAGAGTGTTGTAATGAATCTGCATTGCTTTGTTGCCACATGGGGCTAAGGGCATGGCCTGGTTATTACAAAGAAGGGATGTAGTTATCAGTGTGCAAATCTGGTCTACATTGAAGGTAGAACACCCAGATTTGTACTTCTAGAATCTGTTTTCCTTGGACTATACCTCTTGGATAGATGGCATCTGCCCTTGGAAAAACTTGGAGAGGGGTGCCTGGGTGGCTCAGTGGGTTAAAGCCTCTGCTTTCGGCTTAGGTCATGATCCCAGGGTTCTGGGATCGAGCCCCGCATTGGGCTCTCTGCTCAGCAGGGAGCCTGCTTTCCTTCCTCTCTCTCTGCCTGCCTCTCTGTCTACCTGTGATCTCTGTCTGTCAAATAAATTAAAAAAAAAAAAAAAAGAAAAACTTGGAGAAAAGACCTATGCTGCTTATTCAACTAATTTCCAGTCCCCGCTGGAGCACTGGGGGCACTGCCTGACTTTTTGTCATAAGCATTAATAGTCAAAAGGTGAGAAAGCTAGCAGGTTCTAGCCATGATATGTATTGGGTCCATTTTAAAAATTGGTCTCTGGAAAGGACATATTAATGAATATACTATGCATTTCATACTTTAGTGGAGAAGTGATCTTATAACTTCAAAATGTAGCCACTGTGAATTGCTGTTTATGCCTTGTTCATCAAGTGACCTGTTCCCCCCACTACTAGCATATAGAACTATCTCTGTATCTTTTATGAAGATTCCTTATCACAATTATCAAAAATCTTCAAAACCTTCCTAGGTTCTAATTAAGTTGGTAATAGTGATGCATCTGGCAATTATTTATAAAGGGATCATTTTCGGGAAAGGAGGAGAGTCCTTTTTTTCCCCTCAAAGCATGACTTGTAGTCTTCACCCGGACCTTTTGTTTGACCAGGTAAGGCTCTGTTCTTAACCCCAAATCTGGAGGAAGGATCTCTTGTGACCTGTAATCACTTTTAGGGAGTAATTTTTGACCCCATGAGATGATTTGTTTCTTCTTATTCTATACTAAACCTTTTTTTCTCACTATACAGCTCATATGTAGCATATCTGAAATTTTTATTAAACCTCCATTTATCCTGTAGAATTTATGAAGCTATTTAATTGGCTAAATCTGTGCCCATACAAAGCTAGGAAATAAGATGGTGAAACTTTACAGTTAAATCAGCTATTGTTTGTTGTTTGCTTTTTTTCCTTTGGTGAAGAATATGAAGCCCAGTTTTCTTTCTTTTTTTTTTTTTTTTTTTTAAGACATCTATTTATTTATTTGACAGAGAGAGAGATCACAAGTAGGCAGAGAGGCAGGCAGAGAGAGGAGGAAGCAGGCTCCCCGCCGAGCAGAGAGCCTGATGTGGGGCTCCATCCCAGGACCCTGAAACCATGACCTGAGCAGAAGGCAAAGGCTTTAACCCACTGAGCCACCCAGGCGCCCCATAAAGCCCAGTTTTAATGAAAAGTAGTTCTCAGTGAGGTACCGTGTATCTTTGTTAGGTAGGGCTTTTCCCAAAGAGAAGGGACCTGGATTGCCTAAAATACCAGATTCTACTCTCAGATCAGCAACTGCAGATACATTGTTATTTCTGGGCTCCAGTGGATTAACATGAAATGAAGGTCTTGATCTTTCCTGTTACTTGGTAATGAAAGAACAATTGGCTATGTAGGAAGTCTGTGTGTGAATGAATGAAGAAATGAATGTGATCTATTTGGAAAGGGAAAAAAACAGATTCTGATGTTCTGTGGAAGCTTGACACCTTGTAAGTCAAGATATGGGTGGGGGAAAAGAAAGAATAGGCTTTATAGAGGGCAAAGGGGAGCCTGTTCTAGAACTTTTGGTGAGAGCTGCTATTTGTAATAACCTGAAGGTAGTTCAGATCAATAATTCTTCAATAATTTGTTTACTTTTGTTGTCCAACTAAATTTCAAGAAGCACCAAGGCAGGGACTTGATCTAACTGAGCATTGTATCCAAGTACCTGTGAAAGTAGCAGTACACAGTAATCCTCCCTGGGAAATGTAGTTGGAGTAAATGAATGAAAGAGTCAAGTGTATGTTTCCATATTTCTACCTGTGAACTTACTTATCTACCCCTTTCACTGGCTGCCATCCTGTACACTCTGTTGTCACCTTCTAATTCTTTGTCCTGTCCTATACTTGACTATGAAAGGAAAGCATTCAGTTAGACCTTCAGTTTAAAAAAAAAAAAAAAAAAATCTCTGACAGTAGTCCTCCCTTACCACGCAGACACGCACATATGTCCTGTTGGATACCATTCCCACTCCTGACCATGTTCAAGTCAGGAAGAACTTTTTGGGTAACCTAGCAAATTCAGGAGCACTATCAGGTGGCACAGTCTACTTCTGATCTTACTCTTTTCCCAGTTTATTCCCCAGTTGACAAATCTGTTGGCCTGAGAGGGAGAGAGACATGGATAGACTAGAGGGAGCTTAAGTCTGGGGGCAGAAATAAAGTGAGAAGCTTTCAGAACTTTCTTTTTTTTTTTAGATCGTATTTATTTATTTTGACAGAGAAAACGCAAGTAGGCAGAGCAGCAGGCAGAGGGAGAAGGAGAAGCAGGCTCTCCGCTGAGCAGGGAGCCCGATGTGGGCCTCGATCCCAGGACCCTGGGATGATGACCTGAGCCAAAGGCAGATGCTTAACCGACTGAGCCACCCAGGTGCCCCACATTCAGAACTGTCTTAAGAGCACACTGGCTGGTCCGGGTGCCTTCTGTCAGTGCCCAAGCTCTGGTATGTGGTAGTGCCTCAAGCAGCCCAGAGCCACCTCATTAATGACTTCCTTTCACTTGGGTGTTTAGTTTTCCATAATTCATGGCTGACAAGATTTAAGGAATATGGACAACAGTGTGCTATCAAACAGACAACAGTGTGCTAAATATGAAATATAAATATTTTATATTTAAATCTTTAATATATTTGGAATTTATTTTGATGTCCGTCTCCCTACTTCTCTATTTTCTCAATAATTCATTCCTTTCCCAAGGATTTGCAGTGTTACCTCTGTTATATGTTAAATTCATACCTATATCTTCAGTCTGTTTCTGGGAATTTTTTATTCTGTTCACTTGATTTGTCTGCCCATTCCTTTATTTTTTAATTATTAAAGCTTTATAATACAATTTAGTATCTGGTATAGCACATTCCTCCTCATTCTTCTTTTTCAAAAATCTGGCAATCCCTTATACCTGTGTTGTTCTAGATGGAGTTTAGACTCCTGTAGATTCTACAGGAGTCTAAACTCTACATGAGTCCCAGCATTAAGAAGAACATTTAGGATTTTTTTTTTTTCCTGGAACTAGGTTTAATTTGTGGACAGACTTGGGCAACATTGGCTTCTTTGCTTTTAAGTTTCATATCTAGGAGGGTGCCACTTTTTTCCATTTACTCAGATTTTCTTATGTATCTCAGCAACGTTTTATAGTTTCCTTCCAAAGCTGTTTTAAGTTCATTCTTAAATATGCTCTCCTTTCTTCTTGCTGTTGTTTGAGAGAGATTGTAGGTGCTTTGGCTATAGACAGCACACCCAGAGATGTGCTTGGCTTTCCAAGGTCAGTATTTGCAGCTGTATTTTCTTTGGGCTGTTGAAGGGCAGCGGGAGCAGGGAGGGTCGGGTGCTCTTCAGCGCCCCCCGCCCCAGCCTTGGGCTCCCTTCTACCCAACACCACATGACGTTTGGCCAAGAAGTTTTTTCTATTGCATGCATTAGCTTTATAAGATCCTTGCTGAGTTTTTGAATTTTTTAAATTCCAGTATAGTTAACCTAGTGTAATAATTAGGTTCAGGTGTACAATATGACGGATTCAGCACTTCCACACATTGCCCAGTATCCGTCCCAAGTGCCCTCCTTAATGCCCCTTGCTGGTTTCCCTCCTCCCCCACCCGCCTCCCCTCTGGTAACTGTAGGTTGGTTCTCTCTAGTTAAGAGCCTGATTCTTGGTTTGCCTCTTTTTTCTTTTTTGCCTTTGCTCGTTTGTTTTGTTAAAACTCTGCATGTGAGTGAAATCATACAGTATTTGTCTTTCTTTGACTTATTTCACTTAGCATTATACTCTTCTAGCTCCATCCACACCGTTGCAAAGGAAGATTTCATTCTTAGGGTAGAATAATACTGTGTCATGTGTATATTTATACCGCATCTTCCTTATCCGTTCATCTGTCCGTAGACACTTGAGCTGCTGCCATACATGGGCTGTTGGAGAGAATGCTGTTGTTTATAAGTTGTTTTGAATTAGTGTTTAGTTGTTTTACAGTAGTGCGATTGCTGGATCATAGGGTAGCTCTATTGTTAACTTTTTGAAGAACCTCCACACTTTGCCACAGTGGCTGCACCAGTTTGCATTTCCACCAGCAGTGTAAGAGGGTTCCTTTTTCTCCACATCTTTGCCCCCACTTGTTGTGTTTTTTATTTTAGCCATTCTGAGATACGAGGTGGTGATGAGTGAGGTCAAGCACCTTTTCATATGTCTTTTGGCCATCTGTAGGTCTTCTTTGGAGAAATGTCCATTCGTGTCTTCTCCCCATCTTTAATTTGATTATATTTTTGGGGTGGTGTTATATCAGCTCTTTATATATTTTGGGTACTAACCCTTTATTGGATATGGCATTTGCAAATATCACCTCCCATTCAGTAGGTTGCTTTTGTTGATGGTCTCCTTCACTGTCCTTGATTTTTTTTTTAATGTAAAAATAGTATCTTTAGCATAAGCAAGATCTGTATTGCCATAGAAAATAGGTTACAAGTGTTTACTTTAAGGAAGACTTGGATTTTTACCAGATAGCCTCTATCTACCTAGTGAGACACTTTGAGTCCCCTTTTGATTTTCAGAGGAATATTATAGTGCTATCCAAATCTGTTTGTTCCCTGTAATTGTTGGTCTACAGAAGAAGCTAGAATTGAAAGAATAACTGCTACCACATAGCGAACACTCCTGTCAGACTCTGGCCAGGGACTTCCATACCTTGTCCCAGTTAATATACTGGTGCTGTCAGGCATGGTGTTCCTGTCTGCTGCTGAGGAAGTTGGTGCCACGTGGAGTGAAGGGATTAGCTCAAGGTCACCTAGGAAGTCAGTGGCAAAGCCAAGGTCCCAAACCTTTGCTCTTCTTACATACGACACTGGCATTTGGTTGTATGGTGACTATTAAAAGAATTAAAAACAAAAATAGAATTTGAGATCCTTTTCAAAATCTTAAAAACTGTAGTTTGTATCTAGTTTAGTTATCCCTAGTCACAGGGCACACTGGATTCTAAGCATTACTGATTATAGCTCAGATCAAAGATTGGTCTCTTTATGCCACTGTAGACCAAAGGTGTATCTGTCCCTTCAGAATAATTAAAGCAGTATTTCTGAAGAGTCAGCACATGAAGTTTGTCAAAGTTTATGACCTGGGAACAAAGCAGTTGGATCTGCACAAACAGAAGAGGCAGCTGGGAGCAGGAGGGAGCCAGGACTCGGCACAACCCTCTTCTCCTGGGGGCGGGGAGCTGGGAGGCAGCTCTGGGCAACCGGTAGAGGACTGGCTGAAGAAGATGGGACGGGAGGAGGTCTCAGTGGGGAGCAGACTGGGGTATGGAGTAGCTTCCTGTTAAGTACGAGTGGTAGAACCTCTGCTGGTTCCCCAAGGGGGAGGTAGACCTGGTTCAAAACGGGATACTGATCCCCCTCCTTGAGGACCACAGCCCTGGCCAGGGGAGTTGTCCGGACTGGGGAGGAAGAGCTGAGGCAGCTGCTTGTGTTACTTGCTCTAGATCCCGTGATTCCTGGGTGCTCTCAAGGCCGGCTAAAGGGTTCCAGATCCTGGGTGCGGCATGCCCGTGTGTGTCTCAGGGTTGAGGAGCCTCAAGGGCAGCTTTTACAGAGGGGTCTGTTGGCTTGTTTATCTGATTCGGGAGTCGAATTTTGCTATTACATGACAGAACTGAGCCCACTCCGTAGACCTCACCCCTCCCCTATGGCTGGCCCAGGTGCCGGCCTGGGGATGTCTGCAGGCAGGTGGGCAGGGCAGCCATTGGGCACTTGAGGAGGCCAAGGCAGGCACTACTAAGGACAGAAGTTGGCTTTGGATCTCGACAAAATTATGGGGAAAGTTCTGGTCTTATTTTCATAGACCCAGGCCAAAAAAACACACTCCATGTACACGTATTATCCTTAGCTTGAATTAGTCAAATGGCTTATTTCTAGTTTCACAACTTGAAGTGTTCTTTGGAAAAACCCACATTTGGGTAGTGAGAATTATACTTTTCTGGGCTAGACTCCCTATAGAACTAGAAATGACGATGCATGGAAAGATGACTTTATTATATTTTTATCAGTAGACAAACTTCCTAAAAAATTTACATACTCATATTTGCAATAAACCCACATCATAAAATGACTAATAGGACTCTGTTCTGAATCATGCTGTCTTTGCAGGTAACAAGTTAAACTGAAAAATGTCTGCATCTAATTTTTGAACTCTTTTTCCTCACTTGACAGTTTGTTTGTAAACTTTGGGAGAAATAATTTGGATAACTGTATAATTGACTTTATCTTCTCATGGTGTTTCTTATATGATCTGTTTTCATGACTCTTCTTGAATGTTATCATCCAAGGTGAATAGGTCCATTTTACACACAGGTTCTGCTTTGCTTTTTCCCGCCTGCAGTGGTAGGCGGAGCATACCTGTCATGGGACCCTTTGCTTGTGGCCATTCCACACGGACAGGGTTTCAGGGCAAGTGGAAGTCTTACCAAAGAGTAAGGCATTTTTGTGCCATTAAATCTTCCTAGCTCAAGAGCAAATGCTGTGCTCTTCAAATCTGTCCAAGCT
Source organism: Mustela nivalis (assembly GCF_964662115.1). Classification (NCBI taxonomy): domain Eukaryota; kingdom Metazoa; phylum Chordata; class Mammalia; order Carnivora; family Mustelidae; genus Mustela; species Mustela nivalis. Next base: position 52,879,971 of record NC_139027.1, on the reverse strand, counting down.
TCAAGGGCCCTCGGAGAGTCTAGGACAGCTCCTCTGAGAGCTAGACAAGGAAGGAGGCTTGGAAGCAGATGAGACACGGGCTCATCAGGATGTCTAATGTACCATTTGTTAGGTCTGCCTTGGGAGGAACATCCCGAAGTCTTGGTATGAAGGGTGTGAAGGGACTTCCTTGGTTGTTATCATACATATGGACCTCTTGGAGCTTTCTGAAGCCATTTTTACTTTCACTAATATGGTCAAAAATTTTAAGTGGTAAGGGGAGCAAATTAAACTTTAAGGTTGTCTCCCAGTTCAGCTGGTAGCCTCCCAGGCTCTTAGGAACTCCGCTCTGGGTGGTTGTGTGTGGGCTGTGGGCATGTATCAAAAACCCCAGGAGCCGGAGCACTGTTGAAGGAGCAGAGGTGGAGGAGAGATGGACTGTGTCCTCCAGAAACTTTTATGGTCTAGTTGAATAGTGATGCAACCCACTCAGCAGACATTTATTAAGGAAGTGGGAGGGGGAGGCACCATAGTAACTCAGCAGTGATTAAGCAGCAGTCCAACCTTCTGAGGAGTTTGCAATGAATGAGTGGTTAAGTAGCAAATACCAAATGATTCCAACAGAACAGTGAATGTCCCCTTGACTAGTATAAACCAGGAAGTACTCAGAAAGTGGAGGAATCACAATGGGTTGGAATGGCCTGTGAAGGCTTTTAGGATGTGGTAGGCTGAGGCAAAAACTCTGAATCCTCGGTGTTTCTCCCACTCGCGGGATCTGCTAGGTTCCTGACTAAAGCACAAAGAAATGAAGTGTTAATTTCCAAAACTTTAGGGACTCCGGTCGGTGACTAAAGATCTCTCTTGAGGGGCTCACTGCAGCTTCTGCCTCCCCCGGGCTTTCTCCCTTCCCGCTCTGTCCCACTGTGCCTCTGGGCCCCCTCTGGGGCCCACATGTGGTTATCTCTAGCTGTTCTGCATGGCTGTGTAGTGTAGCAATGCTTATGATGTGCTTGCTCTTTTTAAAAGATTTATTTATTTGACAGACAGAGATCACAAGTAGGCAGAGAGGCAGGCAGAGAGAGAGGGGGAAGCAGGCTCCCCACTGAGCAGAGAGCCCAATGCGGGGCTTGATTCCAGGACTGAGATCACGACCCGAGCTGAAGGCAGAGAGGCTCAACCCACTGAGCCACCCAGGCGCCCCTCATTTTCTTTAATGTACTTTTTGAACAGTTTACATAGTTGAAAAGCCAAAAGATACAAGTCATTCAGTGAATATTACCTTATTCCCACCTCTTCCTTGACTTCTCTCTCCTTGCTGTTAGATTAGTTTCTTACTTATTGTTCAAGATTTTATGTCTATAGAAAAAAACATAATTACTTTTCCTCTGTTTTGTCCAGAGATGGCATGTTGTATGCATGGTATGGTATCTTGCTTTTCTTCATTTCACAATGTATCTGAGAGTTTTTTCCTGGTAGTAAGTAGAGCACATTCTGGTTCTTTTCATAGCTGCATAGTCTTCCACCGGATAGCTACACGATAATTTTTTTAACCAGGTCTCAATGTTAGTGACTTAGTGGATTTTATCTTCGCTATTCTAAAGCAAGCTGTAATGAGTAACCACAAAGGCCATTCATGTGTGTTAATGCTACATACAGCAGTGCTCGAGTTCTAGTGGCCCATGAATGGGAAAAGAAGAAGTATGGATTGAAAGGATTCAAACCCTGGCATGTGCGGTCAGGTCACATTCAAACCCAGAAACTTGGAGATAACCTGACAAATATGCCTAATAAGAGTAGATCTTAGTCCCTTCCCTAACACACCTGTATTATAAAGAGATGAGAAAACCCCAGTTTTGGCTTCTCTATGGCTTTCACCAGAGTTGTCCAATGTCCAAAGATGTTTGTTTGACCAGACGTCATTGGTGGTGTTGGGCCTGGGCCTGGGCAACTTCCTACTCTTTTAGAACTTGTTTTTCCAGAGGGCCTTCTGGCGTACTGTGAAATTCTCAATGCTACTGTGACCTTGTTTTTTTAGGCGGGCCCATCTTCGCTTGTGCCTGGAGAAGTTGAAGGGGCTGGTTCCGCTTGGGCCGGAATCGAACCGACACACTACATTGAGTTTATTGACAAAAGCCAAATTGCACATAAAGGTAAGAAGATCCTTGGGATTCGTTTTTAGCTTTACCTGTCCATTAAGGATTTGTCTGTTGATGAGGGGTAGCAAATGTGTATCATCCTCCAGCCTGCCTCTTTGATGATCTCAGGCATCCCAAACCAAACATGTCCAGAACCCAACTCAGTATTTCTCACCCTTGTGTAGCAGCAGTTAAAGGGTCCTCTAATTGTCCGTTTGATTAAGCCAAAAACTCAGGGTCAGCCTTGCTATCCCTTGCTCTGTTAGCCATATCTGAGTCCTCTCCAAGACCTAAATATTTCACAGGCTAACTCCCATTTCACCCTACCATCTACTGCAGTGAACTCCTCAGAGGCCTCCCTGTATTCCTCTAGCCGCCTCTGAGCTAAGCTCTGTGCTTCCCAAGAGTAGTCCTTCCAAAGCCCAAGTCAGCATGTCACCCTGTTTAAAATTCTTCAGTGGCTCAGGGCAGACTGTCAGCAGGCCTGCCCCAGGCTGCATGACCTGGCCCTTACCTGCCTGTACAGTGGCATCTTGGGCCCTGTGCCCTTTCAGCCCCTTGCACTTGTCATGCTCTCTAACCACAGGGCCTTTGTACGTGCTGTTCCCTCTGGTTGGTATGTTTTCTCCTCCTTTCTTCACCTAGTTAACTTCTTGTCATCCTTTAGATCTCAACACAGGTATCACTAGCTCAGGGAAGCCTTTCTTGACCTGCTTACGTCCTTCCTGCGACAGTTGAGCTATTATTAGATATCTTTCTCTCTCTTAGCACTTATCACAGTTGTCATCTGACCATGGTTTGTGTGACTGTTTGGTTGTCTCCATTGTCGGAGGAGGGGACGAGGTCTTGATGCTCACCTTGTATCCCTAGCACCTCCCAGAGGGTCTGAAACAGGCCGTGTGTAGCACGTAGCTTGAAGAGCAAAAGGTGAGAGAGTAAAGTGGTAGTCAGACTGCCGCAAGCCACAGTCGGAGCTCACTGTTTAGCAATAACCCTTTAGTCACTGTTGGACAAATGTCTCCTTAATTATGGCTAGTGACCTGCCTTCATGACCGTTCTGGAGGGAAAAAGAACCTCTGTCTAGAGCAACATAACCACAGTTAAACAGATTCATAGAAACAAGTGGTCTTTGGAAATGCATTTAAGCTCTTATGTTGGACAGTTTGGAATCAGGACTTGCAAAGACTGTTTCCTGCTACTGAACAGAAGTTAATTGAGATCTGGAATAACTCAGGTGTTGATATCATTAGAACACGGAGCTGACGAACCCTCCTTCTGCATGGCCGTGTCACAGCTCCCAGCCCGAGGAGGGCTGTAGTTCAGAGAGCGGTGCTCAGGGTATTCCCCACAGACCTGGGGGGCTGCTAGCTCTTCCCCAGCATTAGAGGGGCTGAGCTCAGCCCCCAGATCCCTACCTGTGACTGTGCAGGTAGCCACAGCGAGGTTGGTGCCGCAGAGCATAGCCAAAGGCAGGAGGCCCCCATCCTGCCCTGGGAGAAGTCAGACAAGAGACACCGAAGGGCTTCTGAGGAAAACCAGCCTGTCAGGGGGCTCGAAGGCAAGATGCAGAGTCCTTGCCCATTTGGAAGTTGGCCTGCGGGCTCCAACAGCTCCCCATTTGACTTGCAGAAACTTGAAGATTGTGACAGAAAAGCCATTCACCAAATAGACCAGCTTCAGCGAGAGCAGCGGCACCTGAAGCGGCAGCTGGAGAAGCTGGGCATCGAGAGGATACGGATGGACAGCATCGGCTCCACGGTCTCCTCAGAGCGCTCAGACTCTGACAGGGGTGAGCACCTGCCGTGTGTGTGTGTGTGTGTGTGTGTGTGTGTGTGTGTGTGTGTGTGTGTCTGTCTGTCTGTCCCCAGAGGCCACACCAGGGAGGAACAGAGACCTGGCCCCCTTGAGTTGTCACGATGTCCAATCACTGGACCCCCAGTGACGAGTCCCTCTTCCTCCTCGCACTCCGGCTGGGGCTCCAGTGCAGGGCCTGGCGGGGCTGGCTTGGCGGTTGGGCCTGAGCATCCTGTGGCGTGCCTCCACCCGTGTCTCTTGTCCTTCCCGCAGAAGAGATGGACGTGGACGTTGAAAGCACAGACTATCTCACGGGCGACTTGGACTGGAGCAGCAGCAGCGTGAGCGACTCGGACGAGCGGGGCAGCATGCAGAGCCTGGGCAGTGACGAGGGCTACTCCAGCTCCAGCATGAAGAGAATAAAGCTCCAGGACAATCACAAGACGTGTCTGGGCCTCTGAGAGCGCGGGGTCGCCGCGGCTGCCTCCCGGAGGGCTCTGCCGGCCGAGCGGATTAGGTAGCGTATCAGACCCAACCACAGTCCCCTTGCACGTCAGCCTCCGTGTACCACCTGTACCAGAACCAGCTCTGTAAACGTTTTCCAGGAAGTGCTTAGGATGGTGGGTTTCTGATTGCATCCACTAGTTTCTCTTTCTCTCCATAAAAATCCGTCTGCCAGACTGTACATTCCAATCACTCTGAAGCACCCAAGAATTCTCAGACCGAATAAGCAACTTTCACCACCCAGCACTCTCCCCCTCCTTATTTACTGTCCCCGGGTAGTCTAGCATACCTGTCTTAAAGTTTTCTGGCTATGTTACTCACCTAGCAGGAATGTCCGAATGTGTCTTGTGCTTAGGAAATGGAAGGAAACAAACTTTTTAAGTTGAGATCCTGATCTCAGAACTCCAAAGTAAGCTTTGAAAGCGGCATTTAAGAGCACTTCACCGTGGACCTCACGCCAGTGAGGAGTCAGGAACACCTCCAGAAAACACACCCTTCACCCGCTCCCCCTGCTCACCCCGCCCCCCACCCAGCCGCGTGTGGATGGGAGCAGTAGTTTTCGCCTGGAAGTGGACACCGTGCTAGAGCACGTCTTTGGGGTCGCACAGCTCATGCAAGCTCCAGCAGCGTTTGTTGTCACAAACAGGACGGTACAATCTCTTTGTGTGCGATGTTCTTGGGACTGCGCTGCATACTGCTATCCCAAGGCACGTTTTCCCCTCAAAGTTTGTTATGCTACTTGTCTCTGGAACGTTTTTTTTTCCTACCTCAGAGATAAACGAGATCTCCATTTCCCACTTAACACAAAGTGATTATGCCTTTTTTTCACCCCAAAATAAGTGACATTGGGTCCAACTCTAATCTATTTTCCTATTTAACTTTCAGCAATAACTGAGCTTTGGCACTAGCTGAGCTAGTGTCCATCATCAGTGAAAGGAAAAGTCCACATTTCTACCCTGTGTTGCAGGTGAACGGGAGGGGATGGTACAGTGTTATTAGAATTCCTCTCCTTATTTTTGGATACACCCAGAAACTTCTTTATGGAGGCTTCTGGGGTTGCTAGTTTAAAAGGCTGATCTTTCTTTTTGGTTATGATTTCTCCCTCAAGTGGTCTCCCACTTTGTAGCATTTTTATTTAAGCTAAAACAGAGCACATGTATATGTACATAAGACACATTAAATCTATAAATACTATTTATTCATTTTATATAAACTAATGTAATGGAAAACAAATTCTTATGACTTTGTGCTTTTATAGATGTTCTAGAAACTTTGTATGTAGGTATCTACAAAATTGGTTCATTCCCCTTAATATTTTTGCATTCATATTTTTGAGGTCGAGGTTTTCAGCCTCTGGCAAATCTTTTTCATTGAATTTGAACCATTTGTAAAACCTGTGATGCTGAAACAGAGTGTGTGTCACAAAGTGACAAGAACATTCCTAAAATCCACAGACGCACTGCAACCTAAGGGCTCCACGGCTGAAGCAGCGGCAGGCGGGTGGCCGCCCTGAGCCCCCACTGCCTGTGGTCTCTGGCCCCCCAGCCTCGCCTCGCCTCCAGCGCCTCCAACTTCTACACGACTCAGAGTTCAAATGCGCTCCACGCAGAAGCTCATTCATTAGAGTGGTCTAAACAAAGCAAGATTGTTTTTGTTCTTTCATTTTAATGATTCTAATGTATTAAAAATTTTAATTGGAAATAGTCGATTCTTTAAATGATTCCAAAGTCATCTGTACTTCTGTTTTTGTTTTGTTCTGTTTTTTTTTTTTTTTTTTTTTTTTTTTTCCTGAATTTCAGCTTTTGCGGGGGGGGGGGTGAGGGCGGGTTAGGTGACACAAAGGATTTTTTTTTTTTTTTTTTTTTTGGAATCTTTTCCAATGACCAGCTGAAGATTTGCACTGAAATACAACTTGTATGCCTTTCGCATTTTTAAAGCCTGCTTCCTGAATTTAAGCAGAGTGATAGTGTTCAAAGAGCCAGCTCAGCCTGTAACATGTTTGAAAAGATGTATCTGCACTTTGAGGTCCCTTTCGAATGCCATTCGCTAGACCTCTCAAGCGTTTTAATTGCTACATTGAAGCCCGTCACAAGGCCAAGATGCTGGATGCCAAATGGCATCGAAAACTCAAGACTTTGGGCAAAGCTGGTGGGCTTGCTTTGGGGGAGGGAAGGGAACAGAATTTGTGTATTTGTTCGATTTAGAAATAAGGCATCTGAGAGATGCCGTTATTTTCTGTGTTTAAGTTAAACTGCATTTTTGTCTTTTGGTTGAAATCTGAAATGTACTGTCCCAATATAAAACAGTAATTATTTGACCTTTGCACTGTTTGTCTGGTCCTTTTCAATTTGACTGCATATATAATGTGGAAATGGATATGTTTTTAATGCACTTGTGATAAACTGACACCAGGGTTAGACCTTACTTTGCAAAAGCTCGAGGTGGACCGAATTGGCATGGCAGCCAGGCCTCTCTCTGACCAAAACTGTAACCTTCAGGACCAGCAAACTCAGCCCGAGGCAGCTACTCCCCTTCCCCACGTGGCTATCAGCGGCCCTGATTTGCCAACCTGTCCTCTCATTCACTGATCCACCAGCGTGACTGTTCAGAGCTATAAAGTCTTTTTGGTTGTTTAGGGTTTTTTAAAGAAAAATGAAAAACCTTTCTATGAGGGTTGTTGGGGGGAGGGATGGGCAAAGATAGAAACCCCAGCCTTTAAGACTTTGACAATTGTACTTAACTATAGATGTGTGTAAATATAGGCACATGCATATTTTTATGTAAAATTGATTTTAAAAGACAAGAGAAATCTATACTCTCCGATACCATTGCAGTGCAGATGGGATAAGAAGAGTATGTAGTCCAGTTTTGTGCAGTGAGAAAACTACGTCTGTGTGCTTCTGTGAACAGCCCAGAAAGCCTAGCTTTCTCCGCCTGTTGGCTTAACACGGCAAAGCACCCAGGGGATTGTGTGGGTTTTCTGCTGCTGAGCAAAGATCTTGAATTCTTCAAGGTGCTGCTAGTGACCGCTGACTCCTGTGTCTAGTCACAGACCTAATGCTAGTTTGTGATGCCCTTTGAATCACTATTTTGAGCAGGATCTAAATTCCTCTCCCAGTGTACCCCAGACTCAATTTCAGGGTCAATTCAAAATTGAGCACTGTGGTAGGGCCCTGACCTGGCATTCAGCCCGTGGAGCAGGTTTCTTCTAAGGAAAGTGTTGTCCTTTAACCTCTGCTTGTTTTCAAAAGAAACAAAGGGTCCTTACCTGGGTTTCCCGTGGGCCTCTCTGATCCTTCCCCAGAGTGGCTAAGAACAGATCCTGGGCTGTGGGGTGAAAAAAAAAAAGTGTCAACTAGGTAGGATGGTGGTGCTCAAAATAACTGTCTAGCGGGGTCTTGGGGGGTTGCAAATGGGTGTTATGGGCTTTTTTTCTTCTTGCCTCTGCTCCATCCTTTAAAGAGAAAACTTATTTTTGAAAAGTATATACATACACATTTAGGTTTTTATACCATACTGTATCAGCAAGAATACCACTTTGTGTTTTATAATCTGTTCCTGAATCTGTCTTCTCTTCCTTCTCTGCTTGTTTCCCAAGCTTCTTTGCCTTCCTCCTCTACCTGCTGTGTATAGAACCCCAGGAAGTCCAGTGCCACAAGGCGATTTCCTGCAGGTCAACCTGGGTTTTGTTTTTTGGGGTTGTTGTTGTTGTTTTCCTGTGTCTAACTCTTGGATACCGCATGCTTAGGTAGCTGGCTACTGAGTTTTCAAATCCTTTCTGGGAGAAGATGACCCAAAGACCCTTGCAGACGGGGTGGTTTTTCTCATTCAGATCTCTGTGACTATGGGATGTTTTGTTCTCAAAGCTATCTGGGGATGGGGAGGGGTGTGTGTGCAATATGCGATTTATCATGATTTCTTCAATATTTGTTCCATGGATGCTTTTCTTAATTCTTCTGAAGGAAGAAATAACTGGCACTTCTAAAGTCAGCTCTTGACTGGCTGAAGAAATTGAGTATCTTTGTCTTCTCTCAAAATCATAAAATGAGAATTAGTGAGGCACCCGATTCTAAGGTTTATCCAAATTTTTTTATTTTGATTTTTTATTCTGGGAAGGGTGGTAAGTTGATGGGGCATTCCTCATTTTAGCATTTACCTGAGAACCAAACTTGCCTTTTACCCCTTGTCCCTAGAATTGGTGCTCTGGGAATATTGCTGTTAACCATCAATGTTGGGGCCATCTTTCTAGTAAACACAGCCTAAACAGGGGAGCAGCAGATGAGAGAGTATGGAATTCTGTTTCCAGATGTTTATTTCTTGGTGTAAATAATGAAGCCAATGTAAATCCTGTGTCAAGATCTAGAGAATGGTGCTTTTTACTACAGTTAGCACATGCATTTTTAGAACTACTACATGTTTTAGAGAATCTTTGCTGTGTATATGTAAACTTCTGTACTGTTCCACCGTTAACAAATAAATTATTTCATTATTAAAGAAATTCTGGTCTTCCTGATGTTTTGTACCCTCTTATGGTTTTACTTACAGAACTGAGGTGATTAGACTCTTTAAATTTCATGGGAAGTTCGCTGGCCAAAAGTTCTCAGCTCTTGGGTTCCCGGATGAGTTGAGATGGCGTGGCTCTGGCACGGATCGTGCGGCTGCTGCTCTCACCTGTCCCTGCTCCGCACTCGCCCCAGGCTCACTGGTCACCGGGCTGACACCCCTGCTGATGCCCACGCTCTGCTGGAAAAGACAGAGATGTAGTCACAGTGTAACGCCAGGTGGTCAGTTATGGACTAACGCTGGGCAGGGACGTACCATGAGCCATCACAGCAGTGGCAGCTTTCCAGATGGGCCCTGAAGAGAGCGGGTGTCTTCTAGGACAGGAGCAAGCGTGCAGGGAAAGAGGGCAGCCCTGCAGGGCTGGAGTATGGCAGGGGCAGGGGTGCACAGAGCATGTGGTGTGTGATGGGACAGGTGCAGGGAGGACAGCCAACTGTGAAGGATGCATGCGGTCGAGAGGAGAGAAGGCACCTGCTTTAGGGGGTTGGTTATTTCACATGTGAACCCATTTGGTTAATTTACATTCACTCATTTAACAAAATTGAGCCTGGCTCTGTCATAGGGCAGAGGGACACACATAGGGACAGAACATAAAACCCCGCCCTCTGATGCCACTTTTTAGGGTCACCCACTGGCTCTGCCCCTCAGACCCTGCCCCGCAAGCCTCTGAGCTCAGAGCCCCCTCAATGGCCTTTTCTTGATCCCTCAAGAAAGCACTTGTTCAGAGTCAAGAGGAGAGAAAGGGGGGCTTTCTCCTTGACTAGTGACCGCTCATTCTTAAAACCACCTAAGAAGTGGTTTAAGTTAGGATGGTCTGCAGCCCGTGGGGCTTATTAAAAAATGGGTCTTTCTGGTCCTCCTACTTGGGAAAAGTAGCCTTGCCCTTCTGCTTTGTCTCAAAAGCAGGCGCCATGTGCCAGGCCAGTCGAGGACCTCCGTGGACAGGCTCCAGAGCAAACCCACCGGAGAGCGCACGGTCCGCAGCAGGGGTGGAAGGCACAAGGGGCCGGTGCCGGTCCCGGTCCCCCGTTTGCTGAGCAGATGACAGGAAGCTCCGGGCTGCAGATAATCACCCAGGCAGCTCGCACAGACAGCCTCCCCCGCACGGTGACAAATCTTACTCCCAAGGTTTCCTGACTTTGCTTGTTCACAGGAGCCCAAGGAAGTGGCCTCGCTTCTGCCGTCTGGGTCCACATCACCCTGATAGTCAGCTCACGACTGCTGGGGGCTCTGCCTCAGCACCTCCAGGAGTCCCAATGTCAGCCCTGAGGGTGACTGCGGTCATCAGCCCCATCTGTGGGGATGGGGGACACGGGCAGTGGGAGGTGAGGTGTTTGGCCCTGAGTCTGCGGCGCTGGGGGACTCGGACTCCAGAGCCCACACTCCTTCGCCTCCATTTTTGCAAGAGCGGTGCCCACCCCAGTTGGTTTTCCATATTTGGCATCTTTTCTTTTCCAAGCCTTTGGACGCAATCTAGTTTCCGTGAAGGGACCTTACAGTCCAGGGGATGAGGCAGAACCCGGGAACACATGAGACAACAGCGGGTCACCACTGCTGAGTCGCCATCCTCACTTCCACCTTCATGCTCCTCTCTGTTCATTCTGGCGGGGGGGCGACTCCTGAACCTCCTGGGGCTCTGGTGACAAGAACCCAGCACGCTGCTGAGGAAGACCTTCTTACGGGACTTGAAGACATTCTCTCTCCACCATGTCTTCTGCGCTAGGGGCCCTGGGACATCATTTCAGTCAGCCAGTATTTCCTTAACACGCTTGCACGTAGCCTTGGCGTTCCCTTGAATCTAGTGACATTTCAGCCCACTTCTTAGATGTCACCAAGACCTAGACAAGGAGGGATATAGCAAGCCTGTCCCCAAGCATCTCTGGAACAGCAGGCTTTCATTCCCATTGCCCACTTGGGCCTTCACATCCATGAAGGGCATCTGGCTTCCAGTGGCCGAGGGCCCCCCCAGGCAGGGACTCCGCAGGAAGTGTTGTTCTGGGCTTGGCACTGACTGGGTGGCCACTCTGCCCCACGTGGAATGCATGGAACATTCTTTCAGGGACTACACAAAGCAGACAAGACCTCTCACAGCTGACTAGGGGTGGACATTTGCCCAGGGGAAAAAGCAGCTGCGTGATGGAGGCAAATGACAGACATGCTTTTAGCAGACAGGAGGACAGGCTCTGCCAGGCTACAGCTTCTGGGGTCTGCCCTCCCCGTGCATGAACACAATATCTCTGGTAAAGACAGGCTGAGGATTTTGTGGGATAATGGAGGCCAGAGCCAGTGCAGAGCAAACGGTATGGCCCCAAGGCCAGGATGGAGCTGGGGACTGGGGACTCAGGGCTGAAGAGGTTCACCAAGGCCCTGAGGGAAGAGAGAGGAAGCTTTCCTAGGACTCTCTTAGCCTCACCTGGGGGCAAAGGTGAGTGGGGACACCCACGGTAGGGAGCTCTGTGTCTGGAATAGGTCTACCTTGAAGGAGACACCTGGGAGGACCTAGGGGACAGAGGGAAAGGGAGAAACACCAGCCCAACCAACCCTGTTGGTCACCCAGATGCCAGGCTGGATAGCATCTGGGGGCCGTCCCTCAACCTGCCTCGTGGCCAGTAGGGCTGAGAGACCCAAACCGTCTGCTGAGAAGGTCATCTAGTTTAAAAACGTCTGATAAATTCTTGCCTTGCTGATATTCCCATCGCCCAGAAGGGAGTTGTTTATCACGGCGCTGGCACTGATCCTGATCGACAGTGGAATGAGACATCCTCGGGGTTACCCCAAAAGGGGGTCCTGGGTGACGGTCAAGCACACAGACTCTGGTCGGATGGACCCAAGGCCCAGTGCCAGTTCCACCCACTGTACTCTGGGTGACGTGGGACCACTGGTCTTGGGCTCCATTTCCCCACTTTGAAAAAGGAGGATAATAATAATATCTATCCCCTGGGGCTGTTGGGAGGATGAAGTGAGAGAGGAGATGGAAAGAGCCCAGCCTGGTGCCTGACTTTCGGGAGCATTCAATACATATGAGCAGTCATTATTTTACTACCGCGGTCAGAAATGTATCTTGGGTCTCCAGAAGACAAAATTCCAACATTCAGAAAAGAAATCAGCCTGGAAGGGAAAATTACATGAGATGGCAGGGAAGTGTTCAAATATGTCATTCTGACCATGCTATTTAGACAACGAAGGGCAAGCAGGAAGTGGTTAAAATGACAGGAGGAGAGACAAGAGGGTGACTCAGGGATGGACTGTGGCCAAAGGTGGGGAAAGGGGTGTTTTGTTCAGGTGGCACCTCATTTGCTTGCTGTTCAAAAAGTGAAAACACAAATCCTAAAACCCCTCCAGCCTGGCAAAGCAGCTCAGAGCCTCTCAAAGAGAAACCAGGAAGTACAGGGCTGGCGAAGCCAGAGACCCCCTAGCTAAAATGCCTCCATTTTTTAGACATCTCCTCAGAAGAGCAGGAAGTGCCTTGGGTCCCAGCGTTTGCATGTGTCTTTCCAACAGCAAATTCAGAACAGCCACCAGAGCCCTAGCCAGTCAACAGAGACCCCACGTTTCAAGTATAAACCAAGAGGTTATGACAATTCTCTTCAACTTTGCAATTAAAACTGTTGGTTAGGGCAGCTGCAGGGCAAGCACAGACCAGCACAGGACATGGAACAGCATGGGACCCACAAGAGTCATCAGTGGAGACAGACGACCAGGAGAGGACTCGGGTGGGGCACTGCTTCCTCTTTACCACACTTACAGCCCTCAATGGTGGGTGAAACTACTTGTCTGGAACTCAGAGCAGGAATCCCATTGCTTTCCCTGAAGAATGGGTGTGTGTTTCCTCAGGAAAAAGTGAATCATTAAATGGGTCACCTTTCTCTTATTGCTTAGGCTGCCAGGAAGCTCAGAGCCAAATTCACACCTCACCATTAGTAACTATGTGAGACCCTGATTTGTGTCTGTGTGTGTCTGTGTGTATTTAAATTTCCCCTACTCCTTTTCTTGACCTTGATTTTTATTTAAATTTCTTCTATTTTAAGATATATAATTTTAGAAGTCATTTCAGAATCACCTTTGTCGAGAACAAGAACACAATTATAAAGAGGGCAGCCTGTGTGTTAAAACAAAAAACACTCTGGTCCCTTCTTTGGCAGCAGAGGGCAGTGAGGTTGGCTAAGCAAGGGTAAGGTAATTGGGGTCGAAAGCATGGAGAAGGAAGGTGAGTAGGGGATTTTAAGGTGAGAAGGGTATTTTAAAGCAGTGGAAATAAACTTGCCAAAGAATAGAAGGGAGCTGCCTCAGGGCTGAAAGTAATCCCTACTTGTCTAGAGGAACTGGGGCTCCTCTGGGGGTTTCCACAGAGACCAAGGGCAGCAGCAGAGCTGGCCTGGGTCTGAGTCACCTGTCAGAAGCAGAAGGAACACCACCCTTTCTCCTTAACTCAAGAAAGTTTATCAGATTGTAAGTAAATGAGAATATTATTTACACGGGACTAGCCTGGACTCTGCTCTGTTGTATAAAGAGAAAATCACTTGCAAATTTCAGTATTAATAAATTACTTGTGGTCCCTGGGGCGCCTGGGTGGCTCAGTCTGTTCAGTATCTGCCTTCGGCTCAGGTCATGATCCCAGGGCCCTGGGATTGAGCCCTGAATTGGACTCTCGGCTCAGCGGGGAGTCTGCTTCTCCCTTTCCTTCTGCCACCCACTTGTGCTCGCTCTCTCTTTCATTCTAAAATAAGTAACATCTTTATAAATAAATAAATAAATAGCTTGTGGTCCCATGAGATTAGACTAGTGGTCACTGGCCTAGCTACAGGAAGGCATCCTGTCCTAGTCAACATAAATACACTGATTTGGACTGAGGTATGGATGGCACATTCCCCACGTCTGAGGGTGACCCCAAGGTGGTAAGATGACACCCTGATTGCCTAACAGAATCAGGATCCAAAACTTCTTGACTGCTAAAGTGAGGGGGCATCTCAGACAAGATGCATTTTTCAGAGATGAGCACACGCCCCCGTCCTTGGCTATGGACCTGCCAGTCCCAGAGGGGAGTGCCACCCACTGCCAAGGCTCAGAGAGAGAAGGGGCCACCACACAGTGAAGTCCCTAGGTCACAGGAAGCTGGTCTCTCCCCTCTCTGTCCCCAGGAACCGCCCCCCCCCAATACCCCTCACTATCTTTTTAGAGGGGGAGAGGGGCAGAGACAAAGGGAGAAAGAAAGAGTGTTAAGCAGGCTCCACACCCAAAGTGGAGCCCTGTGCAGGGCTTGATCCTGCCACCCTGAAGTCACCACCTCAGCTGAAAGCAAGAGTCAGACGCTTATCCGACTGAGCCACCCAGGCCCCCCTCCCTCTATTATCCTTTTTAAACAGCCATCAGACCCCAGCCTTCCTCAGGACAAAATCTACCTGTGGAACTCCATCTCTCAGCACATGTTAGATCTCTTCAGTGGCAAGTCCCCACCTGAGCTGGCCTTGGCCACCCTCCTACACCTCAGGTCCTACCACCTCACCCCATGGACTGTTCCCTGAACACCCAGGGCCTTTGCACTTGCTGCTACTCCTGCCCAGAATGCCCTCCCCCAACACCTCCATGGCTTTTTCCTTGCTCCGCTCGGGTCTCTGCATAGAGGTCACCATGTCCACAAGGTCCCCAGGACTCCATCTGTACAAATGACACAACCCTCCTCACTTTCTACCCACTCTCCCTCTCATCCTGACTCCTTTCTTCTCACCACAGGACATTCTGTTTTGTCTGTTTGATGTTAAAAGGGGGCTCTGTAAGAGCAGAGACAGAACTCTCCAGAACAGTGTTGCCCCAGCACCTAGAACTGTGCCCAGCACACGGGATGTTCAGCCGTCCACACTGGTAGGCGGATGGACAAGTGAGTAAATGAGTGAACACAAGCAAGAGACAGACTTCAGGCTCACAGCTGAGGCAGGACGATGACTCCAGTGTCCTGTACCCCAGAGGGCCGACGGTGAAAGCCAGCGAGTGAGGCGTTTATTACAAATGAAGGACCTGAACACTGGCAGAGTTGTAGGCAGGCAGGCCAGAGGGCCCCGAAAAATACCTGGGCTTTAGAATAATCCACATGACTTGGCACAAGCAAAAGCAATTTAATAGAAAACAATCTGGATGAGAACAGGGGAGGAGACACACTTCAGCCCAAAGGACAATTTGGTCTAAAAATATAGTCCACAAAAATAAGAAATTGTGCAGAGGATCATAGGGAAAGGGAGGGAAAACTGAATGGGAAGAAATCAGAGAGGGAGACAAACCGTGAGAGACTCTGGATGCTGGGAAACGAACCAAGGGTCACTGGAGGTGAGGTGGGCAGGGAGGCGGGGTGACCGGGTGACACCCGGAAGGCGGGCACGTGATGTGAGGAGCACTGGGTGTTCTATGCAACTGATGGTTAGCTGAACTCCACCTCTGAAACTCATGATGTGCTCTATGCTGGCTAATTGAATTTAAATAAAATTAAAATAAAAATATGGTCCACATTTTTCAAAAATTGGGATTTTGAGGTAGTATGGAGGCAGAATGCATCTTTTTGTGCCTCAAGGATTTTGCTTACATTTCAGAATAGTTTTGCCCTCTTTTAAATTTCTACTTAATATTTCTGCCACCTATCTTAATTCTGCTCATTTCTAAAAGTGTTTTGTGAAATGCCATGCACACAGATGAAGTTGCGTAGACCATGCACATTCTGCCTAGTGAGTTATTGCAAAGTAAATGCCCACACCAGCCCCACCCAGTCACGAATCAAGACACTGCTGGCCCCCGCGTGTCCCCAGATGCCCTTCCCGATGTACCCTCCTGGCCGCCCCGCGTCTGTCATAACCGCATACCTTCCCTTGCCTCCTGACTGTGCGTCTCTACGCACAGTGGCTGAGTTTGCCGTTGGTTTTAGGTTATGTGCGTGGACTCACACAGGCCATGTTTGGGTCTGTCTTCTTTCATCTGACATCATGGCTGTGAGATCTGTGGTGTGTGTGGCTGGAATCCCTTCCTTTTCTTCACTGGAAGGTGAGGCTTGTAACAGCAACATGCTGGAAACAATCCGCATGTCCTAAATAGGGCATTAGTTACATAAAGTATGGAAGTTTGCGAGGAGAAAGCACGAAAGAGGAAGAAAGAAAATTTTTTTTTCTAAAAAGGAAGAAGACTAAAGTTTTGCTGAAATTTTTGCTAAAAAGGAAGAAAGAAAAAACAATAGAGGGAGTGAAAGGATGAAGGAAAAGACACCCATATAAATGTCCATAGAAAAGGTCCTGGGGAAATGGGCCATATTTGACCTCGGGAGGGTGACTAGGTAGAAGGTTCTTCAAGAAGTTTCTTTATCTATTTTTGGGTTGACCTAATTTTCTGGTTTTCCTGTAATGAGCACACGCTGCATTTGTAAAAACAACAACAACAATTACTAAAAGGAATGTAAACAATGACAAATTAACCAAGCAATGAAGTAACTAAAGGACCCTGGGGGGGTCCTCCTCCTCCTTCGGGGAAGGTTTTCGGGAAGTTCTACCTCCCAAGTTTATTCTCAGCCAATCACGTCTCTTCTACTCATTTGGTAATTTTTATAGATTTTTAATTTTCATAAATTGAACGGTGTTCAACCACAGTGAACACGTTCAAAAGTTTTACAAATACTTTACATGTTGCTTAGTTCACCAAGGCCCATTTGTTGAACATTTCCACTTTCTAAATTCGTTTCCACCCACTTTGTCCTCCCGGGTCTATTTATAATAGATGAAAACAAATCCTTCTTACCCCAGCAGACTGAACTGCACATTCTGAAGGCAGGCAGGCTTACATTCCCAGTTCAGCCATCTACCATTGAACAAGGCTGAGCCAACCAACGCCCCCTAATGTCAGTTTTCCTACCTGTTAAATGGAGATAAAACCTACATTCCAGAAGCTTTTTAAGACCTAGAAATTGCCAAATCAGAAAACTGTGAGTTACCTCAGGCCAGTTCCTCAGCCTTGACCTGCTGTTGACATTCAGGGCTGGGGAGTTCCCTGTTGGGGGGCCGCCCCGTGCACTGTAGGAGGCTGAGCTGCATCCCGGGCCTCTCTCTACCCCCTAGACACCAGTGGCACCCCCCTTCTCCCCTCCACCTCCCTGAAATCTGTGACAACCAGAAAGGTCTTCAGACATTGTCAAGTGTTCCCTGAGAGGCAAAACCACCCCTGTTACCTCGGGAACTGGCCCCCCTTCACCACCGAGGCTGCTGGTCAGGCTCTTCAGCCTGCACCCCGGCCAGCGCAGACGCCCTTCCCCTGCAGACAACCCCTTCCCATCCAGTCTTATGCCTGTTCCCTGTCCACAGGACACTAGAATGCACATCAGCGCGGGACACAAAAACACCAACGTGTGGGCTTTTGCTCTAGATTCTTCCCCCGACACTCCCATTTCAGACAAGTAATTTAGCCTTTTAGGGTTTGCTTCTGGTCCTGGGCTACCAGCCAGCATTGACCAGAAGACATGGTACTTTTGTACCTGCCTAACTTCTTCGACTTTTGTATCTGCCTAAACCCGCAATGAGACTTCATTCAAGGGGCGCCAGGGTGGCTCAGTGGGTTAAGCCTCTGCCTTCGGTTCAGGTCATGATCTCAGGGTCCTGGGATTGAGCCCTGCATCAGCCTCTCTGCTCAGTGGGGAGCCTGCCTCCCTGCCTCTCTCTGCCTACTTGTGACCTCTCTCTCTGTCAAATTAAAAAAAAAAAAAAATCTATTTGACTGCCCCAGCCAGGAAGTGTAGGGTGGGCTCCAACGTAAGGGAGGGGATGAGGAAGACACGGTGGCTGGATAGTCCTGGAGAGAACAGACACCGACACACCACTCAGTGGCCCCGAAGGTGTCAAGACATCCCAGGGAGGGGCTGCCTGGTGTCCCTTGGAAGGCAAGACCTGAGGCCCTGGCTGTTCGTGCTCCTTCGTGTGGCATAAAGCAGCACAGCCATGTGGCTGGGACATGGTCCTCTCCATGATAACGGTGCACAGGGTGTCCATGATTTGTTGCCCCTCTCCCCACAAAGCTTCTGTGCTGTGTCAGAGAACCTGTATGGATGATCTCCAAGAGAAATCTCAGCCTTCCGTCATATTGTCTGATCTACGGCTGAGGTCACTCCTGATGTCACTTAGGAGGGACACCTGTTGAGTCACTACCTTGCTCAATCACCTGTCAAGTCTTTCAACAACTGTTTATCAAGTCCCTGATATGCACCAAGCCTGCTGGGGGGTTGGGCACAAAAGAGCTCTTTTCTGGCACTTACATTCTAATGAGGAGAAACCTGTCAACGTATTTCCCAAGTTTCAGTCATTTGCATACTGCTTCCAAAATTTGGGCCTATATGCCCATTGCCCGACCATCGTACTGCCTCTTCCTCTGGCTTATGGATGGTGGAGTCACAGTTTTATCTACCTTAGGCCCAGTGCACCCAAAATGTTCACAAAAGGACAAGCTATTAGTATATGTATATTTTTTCCTCATACACATGAAGATAAACCTGTAACTTTAAACTTTAAAATAAATTGATAGGGTACTTTTTAATGGAGTGCATCTTAAAGCTGAAAAAATCCACCATCAATGATCTCTGGCCTTCTGGAGTCACCTCAAAAGTCATACAAGACCCTCCACACTGGCCTTCTGTCTCTCCTCACCCCCAATCACCCCACTAGCCAGCCCCACTGGTCTCTCTTTCCTACCTATCCCCCTATCCCCCGCTTCTTCTTGGGAAATAACCACTTGTCTTCACCTTAAAGATCCACTCTCTGGAGCCC
Source organism: Mustela nivalis (assembly GCF_964662115.1). Classification (NCBI taxonomy): domain Eukaryota; kingdom Metazoa; phylum Chordata; class Mammalia; order Carnivora; family Mustelidae; genus Mustela; species Mustela nivalis. Next base: position 52,861,217 of record NC_139027.1, on the reverse strand, counting down.
TTCCTGGCCCTGTGCAGAGGGCAGTGAGGAGGGGGCACAGCGCTGGGCCGCTCTAAGACCTGGGGTCCCTTTGCTGGGCTGCCTCCTTCCTCAGACTGCAGATCCCCAGAGGGCACGGCTCAGCTCTCACACACTTCCTAGGGCAGGAAGATGCTCTAACAGGAGCCCGGAGAAATGAGGCAGGGCAAGGCTGGCCACAGACGAGTCCCATGACAGCCTATACCTTGGAGAAGTGCCCCTGTCCAGGCTTCAGGAGAGCTGGCCCATGGTATCCGAGCAGTCAGAAGTTGAGAGCCAATATGCGAACCCCCAGTGAGGACCAGAACTGCCAGGAGAGGGGGTGAAGACCTGACCAGAGTTTCCTGGCGGCCCTGCCAGCGAAGGCACCTGCATTACCGGGATTGCTTGGCAAGAGCGGGCCCTGAATCACACAGTCACTGACGGGACTAAAACGTGTGGCGGCATCAGCTGACAGCCGCCTCGGTGTTTCTTCAGTGGCGGAGGACCAGGTGGGCAGGCTAGGTCACCACTATGGGGCACAGAGGCCAGCCACGGTCTCAGCACTGCTACAGGAGAAAGATTTATGACCTCGAGTCTCTCTGACTCCAGCTGCTCGCCTGACGAGTACCTTGTGTCCTCAAGACAAAAGAAAACCTTATGCTGGCACCCAGGGCTTTACACACCTGGGAGCCTTGGCTCTCCTTAAGATGACTGTGGTCAGATTTCATCATTTCTTTTTCTTCTCATTTGCTGCCAAGGACCACCCACACTTCCCATTGAGTAGGTGATTAATAAGTGGTTGCTCGTGTGTTTGTGTTTCATAGGCACAGGGTTAGCAATTCTGAAACTACTTTCTGGGTATGCTGAGACTGAGCAGATAAGTCACCTGGAGCTAGATTTCTCGTTGGAGAAAAAAGCTGCGAAGACGGAAAGGGAGTTGGGTTGGAGTTGGAAGGATCAGTATGAACTCACTGTTAATACACAGAGAGACAGATGTAGAAACATAAATGAAGCAGGTGTTTTTTTCTTAGATCTGACCACACCAGTGATGTAAGGACACCCCAGTAACAATGAACACACCAAACACCAGATCCTGGTTTCTAAATATCAGATTCTACTAGAAGGAACCAGTTTCCTTGGAGAAATGGCCGATCCCAAGACTGGTCCAAGGAAGATACAGATGAAGCTGAAACATCTCATGACAGAAAGGAAGGGCTCAAATTATGACGGCGACATGGCCCAAGAAGACCGAAGCCAGTCTGAAGCGGCTCCCAAGACCAAATCTAAAACATCAGTATCAAAATAATGGTAGTAAGAGAGGATCACTCACTGAATACAACAAGAGACCGAGTCTACAGGGACACAAATAACCAGCAGGAAGGCGGGCGGCCTGGCTGGCTCAGTCAATGGAGTGTCCAACTCTTGGTCTCAGCTCAGATCTTGATCTCAGGGTTGGGTCTTCAAGCCCTGCATTGGACTCTATGCGGGGTCTGGAGCTTACTTAAGAAAGTAAATTAATTTAAATCCAATTAATAAAAAGGAAGGGAAAGCTCAGAATTGAGTGCCAGTTAGTACACACGGGAAGTAGAACTAGAAAATCGCCATTGGCAGGCAAGGATCATCAATAGATCCAGTGGGTAAGTCCGACGAGAAACAGACTGTTTGTACGGTCCCACAGCATCTACTCCGAAAAGGCTAATTACACGCGACAGAACAGTCTGTGGTAGAGAAACCTGGCAGACACTTTGACCAACTGGTGAAAGTCAACATCACCAGTAGTGGAGCCAACAGGCAGCCTGATGCGAACAGAGGAGGACACATCATCACGGTCCTGCGAACTCCTGCCAAAAATGCAGAGCCTGAATCTGGTCACAAGAAAGCGTCAGTCGCCCAAGTGTAGATTTACACTCTACAAAGTCCCTGACCCGGCCTCTTCTTCAATGTCAAGGGTGTGAAAGACAAAGACAGACTGAGGACTTCTTCAGGTTAAGGAAGCCAAAGAGACACGGAACTAAATGCAGCAGGTGGCTGGACTGAATGCCGGACGGAAAACAGTGGTTTCTTTTGCTCTAAAGGTCACTATTGGGATGATTGGGAAAATGTAATAAGGTCTGCAGATCAGGTAATAGTAGTATGCCGATGTTAGTTTCCCGATTTTGATCACTGTATTGTGGTTGTAGAGGAGAATTCCTGGGGCATCTGGGTGGCTCAGTCAGTTAAGGCTCAGTCAGTTAAGCCTTAAGTTAAGGTCATGATCCTGGGGTCCTGGAATCAAGCCCCAACTCAGGCTCCCTGCTCACCTGGGGAGTCTGCTTCTCCCTCTCCCACTCCCTCTGTGCTCGCTCTCCCTCTCTCACTCTCTCTCAAATAAAAAAAATCTTAAAGATTTTATTCTTGGGTGCCTGGGTGGCTCAGGGGGTTAAAGCCTCTGCCTTCGGCTCAGGTCATGATCCCAGGGTCCTGGGATTGAGCCCCGCATCGGGCTCTCTGCTCCGCAGGGAGCCTGCTTCCTCCTCTCTCTCTGCCTGCCTCTCTGCCTACTTGTGATCTCTGTCTGTTAAGTAAATAAATAAAATCTTAAAAAAAAAAAGATTTTATTCTTAAAGAATTCCTTGTCTTTTTGGAAATAAACACGAATGTCTTTAGAAGTAAATGCATATTTGCAATTTTCAAACAGTTCATATACATGTAGATACAGTCCAGGGGAGAATGAGAGAATAAGGTTAACTGATAAAAATGTTACTATTTGGGGGTGGGGCTGCCTGGGTGGTCAGGCAGTTGAACTTCTGACTCTTGATTTTAGCTCAGGTCCTGATTCAGGGTCATGAGATCTAATGCCGAGGGCTCTGTGCTCAGCAGGGCGTCTGCTTGTGCCTCTCCCTCTGCCCCTCCCCCCGCTTGTAATCTGTCTCTCCCTCTCTACGAAATAGAATCTTAGGGGCACCTGGGTGGCTCAGTGGGTTAAAGCCTCTGCCTTCGGCTTAGGTCAGGGTCCCAGAGTCTTAGGATCGAGCCCCGTGTTGGGCTTTCTGCTCTGTGGGGAGCCTGCTTCCTTCTCTCTACTTAATTGTGATGTCTGTCAAATAAATGAAAATCTTCAAAAAAAATTTAAGATAAAATAAATAAAATTCTTTAAAAAAGTGACTATTTAGGGAACTAGGTAAAACAGATGGAAATTCTTTGCAGTGCTCTTGCAACTTTTCTGAAAGTCTAAAATTATTCCAAAACAAAAACTTAGAAATAAAATAAAATAAATGCGGGATAAGGGCATGAGGAATTATCCAGCGTAGTCTGGGGAGTTAACGGCTCTTGGGGGTGTGGCGGTCATGCGTAGAGAAATGGGTGCCTTGTGGGAGCCATGGGTTGCCCCGTAACTAGAGGATCAGATGTTCTTCACCAGAGCTTTTCCAAACTTCACCTGGAGAGGGCTTTCTGTTGTTTTGTTCTTTCCACACACACCCACGTGCCCTGGTGGAGGCTCTCCTGCAGCTCTAGGTGGGGTAGAGCCTGCGTTTCTAATAAGCTCCAGGTGACACTGATGCTGCTTTCCTGCCAGTCCGGTATTGCCCTTTGAATCACACCGGGGGGTAAATACAGCTGCGGCACTGCCCACACGTTCTCCAGCCTGGTTGCCCCGCGGGACCCTGAGGAACCGGCTTTCATTGCTCTTCCCAGCGGATTCTCCTTGGCAGCTGGGATTAACTCCTTACTTTGATGCCCCTGCCTTTCCATCATCTCAAATTGAGATCCTCCATCCGGATATCACCCTGGCTTCCAGAGCGGCATTGTCTGCTGCTGCTGTATCCATCAGACGCCCAGGAGCCGGAGGACTCTTCCTGGTCGACCACCACGGTTGAAGCACTTGCACACAGGTCATGCACAAACCCTTCCCCCAGGCACCAGTCCCTCTGCGATGGGTCCAGACCTTCTTTTCCCAGCTGCTCTCCAGGGCTCCCCCCTGGATGCTCCGTTCCTAGCAGAGCTGTTCAGCCCCCTGAACCCCAGGCTCCATGTGCACCTGTAACCACCTCACATGCGCTGATCTCCGGTCTCACTCCCTCCCGCGTGAGAGCCGCTCTTTGGTTCCTTCCTCCTGGGGGCCTGTGCTTAGGCAGTCACAGGGCCCCCACCCCCACCGGGCCCATCCCAGGGCTTAGAACAGAGGAGCAAGCATTTCTGCCACTGGGCCACAGGTCACCCTGTTCCTGTTCCCATAGGACAGGGCTCAGCAGCCTGCCACATGTGGGCAAGGGCAGAGAGGGGACAACCTCGGTGTCACCCTGAAATTCTGGCCTGGCACCCAACTCCCCATCTCCGGGCCGCCTCCCCACCCTCCCTCCTTCCGTGCCTCGGACTTGGAGAAAATAGGTCACGGGGAGGTGCTGCCGGGGTTGTCCCCTCAGGGGAGGGTTTGGCGCAGGAGAGAAGCCTAAATTTGTTTGGAGCTTGAGAAAGGGACCTGGGAGGCACAAGAAGACAGTCCCCTTCTGCAGGGTTCTCCTACCTCCTTCTCAGCTCCTCCCAACGCCGCAGCTGGGCCTCTCCAGGCCTCACTTGCCCTGAAAAACACTTCCTCGTGAGCCAGCACCACCCACCACCCACCACCCACTGCCCCCGTACACAGAGCCTGCTGGAGCTCATTCCTCTTAATGTGCTTGGCTGCCTAGGGATGGGCTGCGGTAATCATGAAGATGAGGGGCTGCGCCTGGGCCTCAGTTTCCAGGAGAATCACGGCTGGAGTCGGAATGGGGAGCAAGGGACCCGGACTCAGAGCAGCTGCGGGACAGCCAGCCTCAAGTCCCCAGAGGCTTCTGAGGCAGCTGACTCCACCGTGCCTCTGGTGCCTGCCCAGCTAGTTGTCTCTCCTTTGGGGACATCCAGGCGGAAACTTCCAGGAGAGGCTCATCCCACCCTCAGGAAAGGAAGATGTCCCCTTCCTCCCATTAAAGCTCTTGAGGCTTTGCACTCTCGTTTCCCTGCAGATCCTTTTTGGCTGAGTGTTTCCGTCGTTACTCAGGCCTGCTGAGTTCCAAAAGGACAGGAATTTAGGAGCGGGTATGAGGAAGCCCCCTAAGAAAGAGTAACACCCGGGCGCCTGGGTGGCTCAGTGGGTTAAAGCCTCTGCCTTCGGCTCAGGTCATGATCCCAGGGTCCTGGGAATTGAGCCCCGCATCGGGCCTCTGCTCGGCAGGGAGCCTGCTTCCTCCTCTCTCTGCCTGCTTCTCTGCCTACTTGTGATCTCTGTCAAATAAATAAATAAAATCTTTAAAAAAAGAAAAGAAAGAGTAACACCCCACTCCCAAATCTGGGAATGCCCTAACCACTCCATCCTATCTCTCTAGTCTCAGGCTCCACGTCCCTCCAGGAAGAAGCTGCCCTCATGGTGCCGGAGCCCCCACGGCCAAACCCCTACTCTGTCCTCCAGACTCCCGTGGGCTGCTCCGTGCAGGTAGATACCTGACCCCTGCCCGGTCTGCCTCTGTCTCCCAGGCTGCCGTAAGAGCTATTTGCCATGCACTTACTTTCCCACTTGTTTACAAGAACCATCAATTTCCAATCCCCAATCAGTACCTCACAAATAACGTTAGGGTCACTTTTGGGTAGAAGAGGCAATTTGGGTGTGAAAATATTGTAGTTTTCAGTTATAGAGGAATTATGGAAGAAATAAGTAAAAATATTTGAAATCGAGGCTAAGAAAATCTGAGACATATATACAGGCACTGTGTGTCTATGCTCTTACATCTCCAGGCTAATCACTCTTGGAGCCCTTGGAGCTTCCCTCTCTTTGACATTTTCTCCCCGTTTTACCCAGTCATTCTCATCCATTCCATTCATCCCCAATCAACACATTATGTGGTTTTTTTTTTTTCCATGAGTCAATTTTTATTGGTTTTTGAAGTAAAGAATTATGGGCATAAGGCTCAATGAGTTTCAGAGCAAATGACAGAAGGAAACTACATCATACAGGTAGGTGGGAAGACCCAGCAGGGAAGACTCCCAGGGCAGCTGTGACCCTCACCCACAAGAGCTGGGTCTTGCTTGTGAGGACCCTGTAGCCCAGACCCAGCCCAGCTGAGAAGGACCGCATGGAGCTGGAAGGGACTGAGCCACATCTCAGGGGATCTGAAGAGGTACCCCAGTCCTCTCTGAAAGACAGTCATTTCTAGTCGTCTTGGAACCTTCCGGTCTTAAATCTTTGCCACCAATAGCAGCTTGACCACTATGAGGACTCTTCCCTCCCTCTGAGATAGCCAGCCTGCTCTCCCTCACCTGTGCCTGCTCAGATGGAAGCCTCCCTGACCAGGGACAGAAGAAGGCCCCTGCACAAGGAGGAGGAGGGAGTTGGTTCCAGAAGGCTGGCAAAACCCAGTGACCCCTGAGGCTATTTGCCCTTTCCTTCCACTGTGGTGGGTCCTCCCACTGATGTTTGGGGGGTAAAGGAAAGGGGGCTTCTCAGTAGGAGAGCTCCTGTCCCCCCTCCCCCGAGGAGGGCTCCTCCTCTATGAGCTCCAGGTCGAACTCATCTTCCAGGGACCCTCCAACAGGCAGGAGGCGGAACTTCTTCCCCTTCAGGGTGCATGTGCGATGCTCGAAGTCCAGGACGGCGTTGTGGTCCTGGAGCACGTCAGTACCAATGATGGCTTCTTCAGCACTGGCGTCGGCCACTAAGAACTCTGCCTTCAGCTTCAGCTTCCCCAGGGACACCACTGTATCCCAGATGCCCAGGATCTTCATTTCAGCCCCATTGGCCACTTTTACCACATTCTCAAAGGGCCGCAGGGTGTCCAAGTCACCATCCGTGACCTCCTCCCACAAGCTGGGGTGGACCACAGACACCTGAGCCCCGGAATCCACCAGGAACCTCACAGGCACCTTGCCAATTTTCCCCTTGAGGTAGTAGCCCTTACCCATGCTGTTGGCAAAGACGATCTCCTTGGGCAGGTGGCTGCGGGTGGCCCCAGGCCCGCCGAAGGCTTTCAGGAGGGTCTCTCTCACAGCACCGTAGTCTTCCTGGTCCTTGGGGCTGAGTCCACTATAGACCTCCAGGGCATCTCCCCTGAGAGACTCTTTCAGGAACCTGAGTTTGGTGACGTGGTCCCAGTGGTTGAGGTCGTTGATGACCTCGAAGCGGTGCAGCCAGAGGTGTGGGGCTATGTTGGCTCCATCAAAGGGCTCCGGAACGAAGGCATGCTCCTGACGGCCCTCCCGGCTCCTGGCTCCGCTCCCCGCCATCCCTCTGTCCTCCTCTGGAACTGCAGCACCGACCCACGCCAAGTAGAGCAAAGCGCAGAGCAGTGTGGGCGCAATCACGCTGGAGAAGAAGGCCTCTCGGAGCGGAGTGTTGTTTGCTGCCCGTCTGGGGCAGGCAGAGGGGGCCCGGCACGAGCTGTCCGACTGACTGCTGGGCACGGAGGCAGGCAGCTACTATGACCTGCTCAATCGGCAGAGCCTTTTTGATGCCTAGCCTAGGCCCTGGGGCTCCCCATTCTTCCTTTGTTCTGGAAGCCCCGCCCTTGCTCAGCCCTCCCTCCTGCCAGCATCCTGCCCAACGAGCAGGATCAGTGCCTCACCCTTCTGCATCCATCGCTGGGACTGGTACAGGCCAGCCCACGGTGCAAGAAAGTCCAGCCCCAGTCAGAGGGGACCCACTCCGGTACCCTCCCCAGCCCGTGTCCGAGAATAACAGAGGAGGACACAGAGTATGTTATGACATCCAGGTGTCTGTCATCAGCTGGAGGAGGCAAAGACCAAAGGCCCACCAGCTTACTCTCAGGTCAGCAGGTGTTCTCTGCCAGGCTCCAGACCCAGTGGAGTGCTGTCACCAAACAAGAGGGATTAAGACGGGAGAGGAGCTGGAACAGCTGGGGAAGCCCCTTTGCCCCACGCCCAAGTGGCCGCTTTGAGGGGCTAAAGGAGCATTCATTCACCACGCTCTTACCATATGTGAGCCTGGCGTGGGTGTTTCTCATTCTAAACCAAGTATGGAATCCCATGAGATTCTCTAGAGGGGAAGATAGAGGACAGTCCCCAAATCAAGAATGTGCAGAAAATGTTTTTTAAGTGAGGGGACACACATACACACAAGCATTTGCCATGAACTCGATTGCTACAGTTGTTGTTCCCTCACTGATCACATCCAGTACAGAGTCAGCACTTGGGGGAGGGGGGCAGGCCTCGGCCAGAGCACCCTCATTAAGGCCCTGAAGTGGGCTGGTGCCAACCCTGAACTTCTGGGAGTGTATGCCAAGATCCGGATGGGCTCCAGCTCCAGAGCTGGGCGGGCCCGACCTCTGAGCCACTGATGTTGTCTCCTCCCCTCCTGTTCCCTCTCACCTTCCAGGAAACTTCCAAGAGCCCCTTCCCCAAGCTCCGCAGGCCTCTTTCTCCCAGTTCCGTCCTCATTCATGGAAAGAGCAGTGAGGAAGTCTCACTCCCTTGTGTTCTGAGAAGGGGACATGCCCGCCATGTTGGCGAAGCCAGTGGTGAGGTTCTGGGAGGATTTGGATGGAGGAAGTTGGCTGTGTGACCTCCTGCTGGGGAGTGCAGCCTGCCTTGGGCCACCGCGTGGGTTCCCAGAAGACAGATCTGTGAGTCCCAAGGTTGGAGCCTGACTTGGGCCTGTGCAGAGACTGGGGCTGTTGGGGGGACCCACTTTCATGATCTCCTTCAAATGTCACCCCCTCCATGGAGCCTTCTGCGGCTCTCACACACCTGCCCACTCCCAGTGGAGCGTGTGTTGCAGGATGGTGTACTGGTTCATTCATAACTCTGTCTCCAGCAATGAACCGGAACGCGAGGTTCACATAATCCAGACACGTGTGACTGTCTCCAGCCCCCACAGAAACTTACTCTCAGGTCAGCAGGTGTTCTCTGCCAGGCTCCAGACCCAGTAGAGTGCTGTCACCAAACAAGAGGGATTAAGACAGGAGAGGAGCTGGAACAGCAGCACACCTGCGGCTCTCAGCTATGGTTCCTGGCCCAGAGCCTGTCTCTCATCCGTTCCCTGTACCACTCATTCCCCCAGTGCCTGGCTGAGTCCCCGACGATCCTGGCCCCGGTCCTGCCTCTGGACATTCCCAGGGTCCCTGGCTATACCGAAAAATCCCCAGTCCCTGCTGCTGTGTCAGCTGACACAGTGGGCTAGCAGAGACGCAGCTGGGCCAACAACTCCCATCACTGCTGCCTGGCTAGGTTGGGGCTCCTGTGCCGTTCCAGAAGCCCAGAGGAGGGGGAAATGGAGTCACCGGGAAGGTGTCAAGGGCAGGGCAGGTGGGTCTCCAAGAAGATTGCACCAGGAAAACCTGCACCCAGAGTAACGCTCTGGCCACCCACAAGACCAGGAAGCCTCTTCCGCAAGGGAACTTCATGGACAGACTCTGAGCCCCTGAGATGGGCGTTGTGTCATTCTGTGGTCCAGGAACTGACCTAGCAGTGGCTTCCTGGTTACCTGGTATTCGTCACCGGGCTCACCTGGTCCCTGGAAGTGGGAGGGTGTGAGGAGGCTGCATGTGACAGAGGGAGGTGAGAGGCTGGGCGGCTCCTCAGCGGGCAGACGGCTGGCTGCTCCCGACAGGGGCTTGTCAACCCACAGGGCACACATTGAGTCAGACCTCCCCATCGCTTCAGACTAGAGATAGTAGTCACTGGGACTTGGGCACTGGACTGGGTTTGGGGTTCACTTTGGCAAAGCCATTTCACACCTGTTCCCTCCGCTGTTCTGCCGTGACCCGAGAGGCCCACCCGCCAGCCTTCCCCCAGAACTGCAGCACAAGGAGTGTGAAGGGCCACGCGGGCCTCAGGCCCAGGCTTACATACTGTTCAGTGAATGTATTTGCAAATACAGGCAGGGAAGTGGGAGTCGGGGCTCAAGGAGGCATGTGGGTGGGCCCTGGGGGCTTGCGTGGTTGATGGCCTCTGGTGGGGACAGCGATCTAATGGGCTGTGAGGGTTGGTTGTTAAATGTTTGAGAGTTCTGTAAGTCAGTTCCTAAACCAGCTGGTAGCTTGAAATTGCACCTGGTGGGAGTACCGACACCACAGATATTAGCAAATTCTTCTTTTTTTTTTTTAATTAGATATTAGCAAATCCTTTTTTTTAAAAAATATTTTATTTATTTATCAGAGAGATAGAGGGGGAGAGAGCGAGCACAGGCAGACAGAATGGTAGGCAGAGGCAGAGGGAGAAGCAGGCTCCCTGCTGAGCAAGGAGCCTGATGTGGGACTCGATCCCAGGACGCTGGGATCATGACCTGAGCTGAAGGCAGCTGCTTAACCAACTGAGCCACCCAAGCGTCCCTAGATATTAGCAAATTCTTAACCAGGACTTTTTTTCCCCTGGAAAGCCAATTGGACTGGGGGTGGGGGCCCTTGGTCACTCCCCCTCTCTGGGGCAGGCCAAGCCCCATTTCCAGTGGTTAACAAATTTATCGAAATCTCCACTTCTGACCACCTTTCTTGCCCACCTTGCCCCTTACATTTGCCAAAATAACCTTTACACTCCTGGGTCCTTTGGCTTGAGGTGGGTGGCCCTCCTCAGAGCGGACCGGCAGACGTTCTGCTCGAACGTTCCCCTCTGGATCCCCAGACAAAAGCACACAGCAGGGGCACCTGGGTGGCTCAGTGGGTTAAAGCCTCTGCCTTTGGCTCGGGTCATGATCCCAGGGTCCTGGGATCGAGCCCCACATCGGGCTCTCTGCTCAGCGGGGAGCCTGCTTCCTCCTCTATCTCTGCGTGCCTCTCTGCCTACTTGTGATCTCGGTCTGTCAAGTAAATAAATAAAAATCTTAAAAAAAAAAAAAAAAAAAGCACACAGCACTCTCATCTTTATGGAGAGAGCAGGAAGGCCTTGAATTTAGGAACTGGTATCAGGCTAGGATCAGGAACACAGTGAAGTAACTTCTCAAGGTCCCTTACCCCTTGGGAGAAGCCATAAAGGGAACACGCTAGAACCATTCAGGGACCTTGGAATTGGTATGTTAATCCACAGTGATGAGCTAAACCAGCTGGGGCAGGCCAGGGGCCGCTGCCTCCTCCCAGAACCTAGGAAATCATGGTTAATTATTGACAAGTACAGGTATCAGGGCGGGAACACCCTCTTTATTACCCATCAGCATCTCCTGAGTGTGCTCTGAAGCAGGTACACCATACTCAACCGGAAAGGAGGCAAACCAGGACAATAAACAGGAAGGACCGAGGGAGTCCCCACCCTCCACACCCCCTCACTGAGAATCTGGGGCTGCCTCTGGCTAGCACCCCAGCCCCCAAATCAGGGTCACCCTGGGAGCTGGAGCGGGAGAGAGCAGAGGGACTTACCGGGGCAGCACAGGAAGGCTGGGGCGGGGGGACGGGAGGTACATGTGCTCCAGCCCAGGAGGCTCCGTGGGCAGTTATCACCTGACGTCACTCGGGGCTCTGCGCTCAGAAAGGCCAAGCTGGCTTTGGCCAGCAGCTACGGCTGTCCTGAAATTCCCAATAATTTTGAACAAGGGGTCCCATGCTTTCATCCTGACCCAGGCCCTAGGGAGTACACCGCTGGTTTTGTCCCCACCTGATCCGATGGGGGCTTCTCGGCCACATGCCCGTCTACACGCACATGCACCTACCCTTTCACACCGCACTCAGATCGGCTGCGCTCCCTGCACAACTGCACACACCTCCTGTAAGTGTAAAACCTATGCTATCCATGCAAACACAGTTACCCTGCAGTCCTCAGTTCGAAACGGCTCTGAAATTGTGTAACTTGCATAGACTTCAGCTCCCACCTTTCATTTCCCAGGTGTGTTTGCACGCACATTTACACGCACATTTACACGGACTATTAAAATCTGATTTACTGGAGGCACCTGCTGTTTATCAGCCTCTGGGCACACTTGTTGGCTCAGAGAACTAGGCAGGTACCATCACCATGGCGGACAAGCTAATGAAAACAGGACGCAGATGTTTAACAGCCTTTTGAAGAGATGCAGACAGACATGACATGCAGACTGACCATGTGAAGCAATCCCGGTCACAGGCCCGCCGCTCTGAAAGTGGGTCATCCTGCTCTCTGCCTCCCCCTCCCCGACTGTGTGGGGCCAAGGACACCATGGTCTCCCTTCCTCCCCTCTCTGGGCACTCACCACCACAAGTAAGGCCCTAAATGCCGGTCCCTTGTCCCATACAACTCCCCCCTGCCCGTGCAGAGGCCCTAGTCCTGGGGCTGGGGTGCGTGGGTGGGTGTGCAAGGTCGATAGCATGACTCCTAGGAGCAGGGCCCACAGTTGCTTCTGGCGTTCTGCTTCAGTGGGGCAAGGCATCAGGTCTTCCAGCTGAAAAGAAGGGCAAAGAGGTGAATTCTACACAAAAATCCAATTAGGGATTCAGATCAGAGACCAAGGTGGGGCTGGTGGGCTCTGACCAAAGCAATGCTTGTGGGGAAAACCAAGGCACCAGCAGGTTCCCTATTCCCAAACCACAAAGCCTCCGACTACCAGCACCGCCGTTCCCAAGCAGGAAGTACCCAGTACTCACATCAGTCATGGCCAAAGGCATTAGCAGAGGTAGCTTTTCCTTAACTGGTCCCCCTCCTTGATCCCTGCCACTGCCCTGACGGAACAAGCACTTCTGCCCGTGGGGCCCTTCCCCATTTCTCTACTGTTCCCGAACCTCTCTTTGGCCATCTGGATTGCCCTCCACCTTCCTTTATCATCAGTTCAGAACCCTTCTATCAGAAAACCGCCGAGCACAGCCCACCAGCTGAACCCACTCTGTCAGCAGGCAGCAAGATGCCTGGGTGCCCACTGTGGCCCTGCAGGGTCCCAAAGGGCCCTAGCGGTGTTTCCAGAACAGTGATCTCAGGCCTCAGTGCCAGTCCTCCAGGCCCAGGGTCAGGGCCACAGCCAAGCAAGAGTCAGAACACATTACTGAATAACTCCCTACAAGTCCAATAGGCCAAAAGGGGTTTTTTTCCCTATATTTATCTTTCAGTCAAATATGAATATCACTTAAGGTGTTCTGAAGGCTTCCCTTTTCCCCTTCCCATAGCCTGTCCTCCAAATTGGGTTCCCACCTTCTTCCCAAGCCCTGATGCCCTTACCCTAGACCAAACCCTCATCTCTTTCTGCTTTGATTTCTGCCACCCTCCCCCTGGGCCCAGGGGTTTGCCTGGCCAGAGGGGCCTAGCAGAACCCCTTCTCCTCTCCCATCTCCATGGTCCCCTTAACTTAATGAAGGGTGGGAGTGAGACTTGTAAGACAGTCTCAACAGCTCTGGGGACACTGACCCACTTGTGGAAAACACCCCTGAAATTTATGAAAGATTCAGGCAGTCAAAATGTACAGCTTGGGTATTCTCCAAATACAAGTGGGCTTTGATATGACACCAGGAAACTTGGCTTAGAGCTAGACACTTTGGTCCAACTTAAAATACCTCAAAGGCAGCTTTGAACTGATCCTGAAATAGTTTTAATTGCTGCTAATGATAACTGGTATTGTGAGCAATGCAAACATATAAAATAGCCTCAGAGCAGGGAACGGCTTCTTGTGAATCCACTGCCAACTCAGATTTGCTCCTTACTTCCAGAAGACAGGGGGACGGAGGGGGGACACCTTCCCTCTGGCATGTCAAAGTAGGGTCTTCCATCTGGGAGAAGTGGGGGAAGGTGGGAAAGGGAAGGAGGAAAAACAGCAGAGCCCTAACATGTATAGAAATCCCCAAGTTATTGGTAGTAGCAGTAACAAACATTTATTGAGCACCTACTGTATGCCAGACACCATGCTGCTGGCTGTAAATTAGTGTAAGGCAAGAGTCTGCAACGTAGATGGGTATGGGCAATGCCAAATAAGTGGGCTGATTCAATTCCATACATATTTCTGGAGGCCAACTGTGCCTCACTGTTTAGATGAATCAGCGGGGCCCTACCCTCACGGAGTGCTCAGGTGAGCTGGGGAGACAGGCTCAGACACAGATGCCCCAAATCCAGAGATGAGTGTGGAAGGTGGGCAAGACGGTGATCCAAGGAGCATCCCACAGAAATCAACCTACACTACCCAAGAAAAAAACAAAAATGAAAGGAATGTTAAGGGGAAACCTGCATTGGCACTGAACCCAAGGAATGAGAGTGGCCACAAACCATAACTTGGATCAATGGTGGTTGCTCTCTGCAGTCTCTGTAGAGGGCTTCAGGGGTGATCTAGACTGAGCCAGATCATATGGACACACCTGACAGGAAGGTTTTAGGGGATGGGGTTATTTTCTGGATTAAAAAGTCCAGTTAGGGACACTTGGGTGGCTCAGTCGATCAGGCAGCTGCCTTCAGCTCAGATCATGATCCCAGGGTCCTGGGATTGAGTCCTGCATCAGGCTCCCTGCTCAGTGGGGAGCCTGCTTCTCCCTCTACCTGCCACTCCCCCTCCTTGTGCTCGCTCTCTCTGAGACACATAAATAAATAAATATCTTTTTAAAAAAATCCAGTTAAAAATATGTACATAAAAGCACAGAAAAAGGACTAGGAGGAAATATACCAAAATAGTGATAGTACTTATTTCGGGGTGGTAGGATCATGAGTGATCTTAATATTCTTCTATATACAGTCTGAGAACATATTCTCTAATAAGAGAAACATACAAAAAATACAGAAACTTGTTCTTGCAATTTCTGAAAGCTTAAAATTATTCCAAATAAAGTTTTCAACCAAGGATTATGTGGGAAATCTCTTCATACCATTCATTCAATTTTACTGTAAACCTACAACTTCTCTAAAAAAATAAAATCTATTAAATGATTTTTTGTAATGTTTTCAAAAAGGTACTTACAGGGGGAGGTCATACAATAGCATTGAAAATCATAATAATCACTGAAGGTTAAGGATAGGTATAAGAGGGTTCATTTGAGTTTCCCACAATTTTCGGGTGTGTTTGAAAATTTTCCATAATCTAAGTAAGATAAGCAAACTAAAGCTCTGTACCAAGACCCTCTCCAGCCTGGTCTTGCTCAGTTCTAGGCTCAAAGCCTGTGAAGTCTAGATGTCAGCCAGTCCTGGGCTGGAAACGTGGGTCACCCTGGACAGGCAGTCTCAGCTGTGTCACTGAGTCCCTGCTCAGCATCTTCTCCCGGACCCTGGTGCAGAGATTCTCAGCTACCTCTTGCCGGTGGGACTGACCTGCACACTGGGCCCCAGGCTCTGGTCTTGGCACACAGCCATGCTCTCTCTTCCTCAGTCCCTGCCCCATCCCCATGACAGCAACACCAGCCTTGCCCCTGGCACACCAGAGGCCTGCACCTTCCTGCCTGGCTACCCACTCCACTGCTTTTTCCAAGTGTCCCTGTCCTAGACTTACTTTTTTTTTTTTTTTTTTGGTGGAGTGTTCCCCTCTCTCAGCTGAGTCAACATGTACCAGTATCTCACATTTAAAATAAATAACTCCCTCACATGGTCCAGCACTTCCCTTGGTCAATGACTCCTTCTCTCCTTCCTTTCCACCGCCTAGAAGGGCTGAGGACAGCCTGTGGCCTCCGGCATTTGCATCACTGCTTTTCCTCCTAAGTCTTCTCTGTCCCATTGGCTCGTGGGACCCAAGCTTCTGGATCTTGTGCCTCCAAGACCACTGTCCCCAGTTTCCTGTGGCACCCTTGATAGCACGCTGTCTCTCTCACCCTGCGCTCTCCTTGGGCTGTACCCCAGGCCTAAGCTCTCTGCTCTGCTCCAGCTGCCCACTGCCACATTCTCCTACAGCTGCCTCTTCCATTTGGTTTTAAGTTTGTTTTCTGAGTTTTTTTAGTAATCTCTACACGCAACGTGGGGCTCACACTCATGACCCTGAGATCAAGAGTCACACATCGATGATCTCAGCCAGGCAGCTGCTCTTTTCAACAGCGAACTCATTAGATCTCCTCCTCAGACCCTCTTGGCCCCTTGTGTTCCTTTCCTGGGCAGAAGGTGCCACCACCCCGCCAGTTTCCCGAGTCAGCCACAGCAGGGGCACCCTCACCGCCTCCTCTTCTCAGGGCCCAATCCAGCCACAGTCGGCCGGATCCCCCTCCTGGGTCTCCCTGCCCCTGTCCCCTCACTGCCTCCCTCAGGCCCCACCACTGCAGTGACGGAGCTGCAGATCTCCTCACCTTAATCCACTCTCCTCACACCCACCCGAGTCCGGAGATGAAGCCCACTCATGTCATCCTTTGGCTGCTCATGCCAAAATAAAATCTCAGCTCACAACATAGCACGTGAAGGCCGCCTCCCTAATTCACGCTCCACATACCCCAAGTGCCTCATGGTTCCCCAAACACGATGAGCTTGCTTGTGCCTTCTCATAAGCCATTCACCTGACCAGGCTAGCCTTCCCCGCAGGCCTGTTCTTCTGGAGAACACCCAACTCTTCCCATCTGAGGCACTGCCCCCTCTGGGAAGTCTCTCTCGATTTCCTTGGCAGACTTACGGGCTCCCCATTGAGCTCTCATCACAGGGCCTGGAACCCTTATGCCACCTGTGAGGTACCAGTGGCATGACCCAGGCCCTCTTAATGTTGGAGACACAATCTCAGCATGAAAGTCATGGTCTTTCTGACTTGACTCATCCTGTTCCCTCTGTTCATCCATAACCGGGGCATCCTCCAATCGCTGCTCACCTTCACCTTTTTCCCAAGAAGCCATGCTCTCCTCCGGACTTGGGGCGTCAGGTCTGGTGCTGCAGTCCGTATCTGCAGGGCAGTGACATTCAAACATCTGTATTTACTGGGAGCGTGGAAAGACCTTTTCACCATATGCTAGTACACATATGCAGTATACGACATGAAATAGGTAAGTAACTGAAACAAAAGTGCCTTTTCTTTTTTCTTTTTTTTTTTAATGCTGATAATAACACATTCAATTAAGTTCCACAAACTGGTCCCCATCCACCATTTGAAACCTCTGCTACAGCCAGTGGGAATCACTAAGGGTTTCTAGCAGGGGAGAAGTGGGGTTAGAAGAGGCGGCTAGAGGGGCGCCTGGCTGGCTCTGTTGGTGGAGCATGGACTCTTCATCTCGGGGTTGTGAGTTTGAGCTCCACATCAGGCACAGAGATTACTCAAAAATAAGTTAAATAAATAAATAAGGTTTAAAAATAAAATAAAAAAATTTAAAATTTTTTTAAAAATAAAATAAGGGGTGCCTGGGTGGCTCAGTGGGTTAAAGCCTCTGCCTTCGGCTCGGGTCATGATCCCAGGGTCCTGGGATCGAGCCCCACATTGGGCTCTCTGCTCAGCCGGGAGCCTGCTTCCTCCTCTCTCTCTCTCTGTCTGCCAGCCTCTCTGCCTACTTGTGATCTTTGTCTGTCAAATAAATAAATAATCTTTTAAAAAATAAATAAATAAAATAAGCAACTTCTTTACTGAATCAGGTAATACTTTTTGAATATTGGAAGAACTTCTGGTCAATTTCTTTGGGCCATTCACAACATAATAGCTATAGGCACAATATATATATAAGTTCAAAGTGCATTATTAACATTTTCTCCATAATTTTCCTAAGTCTGCCATGGCCTGGGTTAGAACAGTGCTTCTCAAATATTCTAAAGGCAAGGACCAATTTTGTAAGTTCCCAATCTGTCATGTACTTTGTTTTTTAAAAATATAATAAAATGAATTATTAAAAAATAAAGTAACAAAGGTGTTAAAAAAAATGCATGTCCCTTTCATTATTATTAGCTTCCAGTAGACACCGTGGAATGGCACAGCAAGGATGTGCTGGGAGGCTGACATGGGCCTGGGCCGCAGGCTGAGGAGGCTTTGTGGGAACTCTGATGCCTGTAAGCCCTTGGCATGTAGCCACACCTACCTGCTCATCTCTGCCCTGAAGGAATTTCTATTTGCATAGTGTGAGGGGTTCTGCCAAGGAGAGAAGTGCCACCATGCAGGCTCCTGCCTTGTCAACAGAGCCTGGTGCCTGAGTTCCCATCCTGACTCAGCCACTAATCGGCAGGGGGCTAGGGATAAAGGACTTAACCTCTCCCAGACTTGGTTTCCTCTAGAATTGTCCTGGGAGATACTACAGCAGTCCTCACAGCAGGGCTTGGCCCATGGCAGGAATCTGGTACACACCCCATCTTCTGGCCCTCACGGTTACATGTCCGTGCTGTGGTCTCTGCTGTCTTCCTGAGTCAGCCTCATCCTCCCAGAGCCCCCTTGGTGTTCCTCACTGCCTACTTGGGCCAAACCTTCACCCCACCTCACCTCCTCACCCATCTGCCTCTCACTCTCAGGACATAGTTTGCACCCTCCTTGGCAGAGGAAAGAGTGGGGCCCAGTTGCTTCCTACCCCAGGCTCCCTTCACTCCTACACCCTTTCTCAGAACTCTCCCTCCAGCCCAGTCCCTCCACCTGAGCCTCACTTACCTGCCCCCAGTCTCTACATGGATGGAAGCTTCTTTCCATCCATGATTCCCTCCCTCTTCTGGGAATCTTTCCAAGGAGTCCAATCTGGTCTCTGGTCACTCCTTAGCCTAAGGCAATCTGTCCAGTGGTGTGCTGGTAAATACATAACAACAGGCCCTCTGGAGAAAAAAAGAAAAAACTCATATATGAGTTCATTACAAACTTAACTGACATTTAAAGATGTTTAGCAATTTATAAGTAGTAATAAAATATTCAATAGTCTATACTGTAAATTGCATATAGCAAATTGAGTCTTACAGAAAACCTTCATTGATTTTTACCAACCTGCTAAATCCATAACTAACCTGTAATTATAATTGACAAATGAGTGTAGTTCTTACTTGAATATTGGTTGATATTTTTGCTTGTGTTGACTAATAAAAAAAAAGTGAAACAATGAAGATACATGTTGCAACTTCACTCCTTTGTCAATAAGCAACTTCTTTACTGAATCAGGTAATACTTTTTGAATATTGGAAGAACTTCTGGTCAATTTCTTTGGGCCATTCACAACATAATAGCTATAGGCACAATATATATATGAGTTCAAAGTACATTATTAACATTTTCTCCATAATTTTCCCAAGTCTAGGCAGTCAACAAAGCAATATATCAGGCCCCGATGTGTAGTGTTTATCAATTTCCATGGTACAATTATTCCCACCATGGCCAATTTCAGGCTACCAATGTGATGCCACTAAAGGCATTAGGAAGAATAGCAGAGTAACACAATGTCATATGGTATTTCCAGAGACCTAACAGATGTAAATAATTAAAGCCATAAACAACAATATTCTGAAATTCTTAGAAGTGATGAGTTGAATACCTTTGTTTTTAATACAATTTACTTAATTGTAATTTTATGAACTTAAATGTTTCAATAATAGGCAGGTTTAACTACATTCTTGCAAATCCCTGAATATTTAACATCAGCTCTTGGGAGCTAGTATTTTCTGGGCACAGCTGGATCTGAACCCATCCCCACAGATCTGCCTTGAACAGGGACCTCAAAAAGCTCTCCAAACCTGATGGCTCCTTCCAATGTACAGTTTTCAGGTCTTTTTTTTTTTTTTTTTTTTAAGATTTTATTTATTTATTTGACAGAGAGAGATCACAAGTAGGCAGAGAGGCAGGCAGAGAGAGCGAGAGGAGGAAGCAGGCTCCCTGCCAAGCAGAAAGCCTGATGGGAACTCGATCCCAGGACCCTGAGATCATGACCTGAGCCAAAGGCAGAGGCTTAACCCACTGAGCCAACCAGGCGCCCTACAATTTTCACGTCTTATAAGCAAATCCAAACTCATATTCTTGCTCTCAAATAGGCTCCTCTCTGGGCTGACATCTTGGTGAGTGGCTTCGCCAGCCACGCAGGAACCCATGCCAGAAACCACAATGTCACCATCCCACAAGCCCCACACCTCCTATGGCTGTAGATCACAGTCATCTAAACCCCACTCAAGTCTGTCCCTGCTCTTTGTCCCCTGATCTGCTTTGGCTCACACCCCCCATTGCCTTCTTCCAGTCCCCCATGGCCTGCCACTGCCCGTTCCGGCCCATGTTCCTAGTGGCATCAAAAGCACTCTCTATGTCCTGCTCTGTCCTATACTGGGTGGAGTCAGGCTTCGCAGATCCCGACAGTCACTGTCCCTTGTCCTGTCCCTCCAGATCCATCTCTGGCATATCCCACACACTCACCTTCTGCTTCAGCTACAGAACTAGCCATAGCTTCCTTAACACATCCCATTCTCCCAAACCTCCATGCTTCGCACCTGCCATTCCTTGTCCCAGAAATTAAAATTCCTGCTTCACAAATTCTTAGTCATTCTTTTGGACTCAACCTCAAATATTATCTCCCTAGTGAGCACCGCACCTCAAAGCAGAATTCATTTGTTTGTTCACTGATGCATTCCTTCAGTACTGATCTTTACTTATTGCTAACTATGTGCTACATTCTAGGCTAGGTACTGAGGAAGCAGAAATGAACTAGGCTCTCAGAAAGCTCTATAGGGGAAGCAGAACTAGGGCAACCAGCCCCCTGACAGACATAGTTCTGTGGAGGGTGCTGGGGAAGAGCAGAAGGGGGGTGCCTTTATAAAGGTTCCTGGAGGCTGTAGCCCTTGATCTGAGCTTTGAAGGATGGGATGGAGTTGGCTAGGTGAGGAACGTGGGAGAGTGCTCCAGGAAGATGGTTCAAAGGCCCTGAGGCACGAGAATGCAGGCCACTACAAGTGATTCACTTTAGCTAGCCCTTGGGGCTCAAGAGAAGACCATGAAGGAAGGCAAGACCAGATGGAGAGGGGTTTTAACTGGCCCTTGGAGAAAGCTTAAGAAACAGTGATTCTGATAGTAATGAAGGCAATGGGAAGCAATGGAAGCCTTCCCAGTCTAGAATCACAGGCCTTGGGGCGCCTGGGTGGCTCAGTCGGTTAAGTGTTCGACTCTTAATCTCAGCTCAGGTCCTGATCTCAGGGTGGTGAGTTCAAGCCCCAACTACTTAAAAAAAATAAAAAGAAAAAGAATGACAAGTCATTCAGAAAGATCAATTTGAGAAATATAATGGGAGATACAGGTTAAGAATCAAGATGCTGGGTAATGGAACTGGACCACTGGCTTCTCAGAGTAGCTGTGGTGGCAGTTTTCCTTGGAAGCTAGGATGCCTGAACTGAGATCTGGGGAAGGAAAAGGGTGTCCTAGGTGAGGAGAAGAGGAGAAGTGGGATCGTGAGTGACGCTCAGAGAGTCCCCACTTACCCACCAAGAGCCCAACCTGCCCTGCAAATTCACCTTTCCTTCCTTGTCACACTGCCTTCCCTCAGGTTTTTAAAGGGGCCTCGCTCCCTTTAACAGAGGGCCTTTGACCATTCTGTTCCTCTCCCTGGAGAGCTTCCTGGCCTCCTCCCCTATTCTTGAGGGAATTGGTAAGTTTGGAAAGCACCCAGAATTACTTGAGGAAAAAGGATCTGTTTGCAGCAGACACATTTGAATTTGCCAAGAAACTGCCACCAGCTTCCCTCACTTAGAAACAGAAGCCAGGTCGTGGTTTTCTCCCTGTGGTCCCATGTCTTCATGGGTAAGATGTGGGCCTTGACTTTAACTGTGCATTGCACAAAATAATTGCCCCAAAACTCTCTGCCGAATGAACAGCCAGATGAATGCAAGCTCCTGGCCAAGGTTGCATCTGTATGTAGTGTGTGCCTGACCTTTCCCCGTGGTCAATGAATTTGGGGGGGGTGTTTTTGTTTTTGTTTTTAAGATTTTATTTATTGGGGCGCCTGGGTGGCTCAGTGGGTTAAAGCCTCTGCCTTCGGCTCAGGTCATGATCTCAGGGTCCTGGGATCAAGCCCCGCATCGGGCTCTCTGTTCAGCAGGGAGCCTGCTTCCCCCTCTCTCTCTGCCTGCCTCTCTGCCTACTTGTGATCTGTCTCTGTCAAAGAAATAAATAAAATCTTAAAAAAAAAAAAAGATTTTATTTATTTTTTTGACAGACAGAGACCACAAGCAGGCAGAGAGGCAGGCAGAGAGAGAGGAAGGGAAGGAGGCTCTCTGCTAAGCAGAGAGCCCGATGGAGGGCTTGATCCCAGGACCCTAGGATCATGACCTGAACAGAAGAGAGGCTTTAACCCACTGAGCCACCCAGGCACCCCAATGGATTTGTTTTTGACTGCACTGAGCCAGGGTCAATTTCCAGATAGCCTCAGGGCCACAGGCATATGTTTTGGAGACTGCACACCTCAGGGTGTAAAGGGTTATACCTGTTCTTGCTCAAAAATTACAGGAAATTGCTAAATGGACCAAAAGAAGAACCAGCATGCTTGCTGCTCTCTGTCTCTCCCCTGGCCCCCAGCTGTTGCCTCATGGAGGGTCAAAAGAAGCAAGATAAAATCTGTCCGACTCATAGCTAAAAAAAAAAAAAAAAAAAAACCACCAGGAGTTAGAAATGTGACCCAAGCGCAGTCCTGCCCCACCCAACCCTGTCTCTCCCCACTGTGTGGCCCAGGGAGGCTCTGACCCAGGACTGGCCTCTCAGGCCTGCATCCCTGCACCACGTTCCCCAGCCTTCTGTCTTGAGACTCTATACTGATCTCTCATGAGATCCAAATCTGGATTCATTTCCAGGTAGTGGGCCTGACTTTCATATTCTCTAACAAAAAGTCCACTGTAAGTCAGGGAGGGATGGAAACCCATGACCCTCCGACCCCGGCTGCTTGGCCCCCTGGCTTGCTGCTGTAGTACTTTCCCTGAGAAGCCAGGCCCAGCGCCACAGTCGCTCCCTCCAGGCTGGGCTTGGTGAGGCAGCAGATGGATGTGCAGTCTTCAACCCCATCCCAACCCTGGGAGCCAGGAATCAGCTCCAGAGCCAATGAGATTGAGTTGGGAGCCCTCAGAACCCCAGCCCACAGGCCACAGGACCTGCAGGAGACTGATTCTCTCCTGGACCACAGAGACCAGCCTAGACATTTCCCTGGATACAGAACACATCCTTCCTGGGACCTGACACAGAGCCTTTGCCCAGAGGGGATTTGTTGAATGTTTTCCAGAATTACCTGAGTGAATGAATGACTAATACTGACAATGAGTCAGGAGCCTTCAAAACTGGACACTTCTGGGTTAAGAAAACCCCTCATCAGCCTCTTTCTTCTTGCCCTGAGACCTCACCTCACCCCAGCAGGGGAAGCCATGCAGACCTTCTCTCCCTCCCCGTTCAGAGTGTCCCAATCATTAAGATGGCATGACTTTTTTCCATTTGGGCCTGAGTTAGGTCTTCCCCACACTTCATTGCCACTTTCCTCTTTGTCACTGTGCCCTGTGCAAAGCACATATGGAGCGCCCTAACCCAGATCAACCTATGTGAAATTGCCTGAGGACAGGAACTGCTAGAATGCCCCCATAACCACACACACACACACACACTCACTCACTCACTCACTCACTCACTCTGAAGAAGCACAAACTGGGCAAAAATGTAGGAATTTAATTTCACCAAATCATTTTTTAAATTATGGGATTTCCCAGTGTCTCAAAAGAAAATTACAACTCCCAGACAAGCATCTATAAGTAAAAAACATAAAGATACTGGCAGCAAGCCCACTGTGGGTGGGAAATCACCAGCAAGGGGAACTCTGCTCCCCTCTGAGTTCTAGAATTGTTCCAGAGCCAGTGTTCCTGCTCCTGCAACCAACTGTACTGTAAGTTGTGTAAGATGCTGTTGAAAGAGCACAGGGCTGAAAGTCAGGAACCTCACGTTCCAAACCCACAACTGCTTGAAGTAGCTGTGTGACCTTAAATGAGCTCCTTTGCATCTCTGGGATGTCCTGTTTCCACCTGTTAAATGGAAGATGGGCTTTAGATCTTCTGTCTTGGATTGCCACTATATTCATAGTGCCTGGCCCAGCACAACCTAGGAAGGGCTTAATATGTACAAATGATAAGAAATGGTCCAATGTGATTTTTTAAAAAAAGATTTTCTTATTTAGGGGCACCTGGGTGGCTCAGTGGGTTAAGCCTCTGCCTTCGGCTCAGGTCATGATCTCAGGGTCCTGGGATCGAGCCCGTCGGGCTCTCTGCTCAGCGGGGAGCCTGCTTCCCGCCCCCCTGCCTGCCTCTGCCTGCTTGTGATCTCTCTCTCTCAAACAAATAAATAAAATTTTTACAGAAAAAAAAGATTTACTTATTTATTTGAAAGAGAGAAAGAGCATGAGCAGGGGGAGAGGCTGAGAGAGAGAGAGAGAAGCAGACTCCACGTTGGGTATGGAGCCGGATGCGGGGCTTGATCTCACAGCCATGAGATCATGACCTTAGCTGAAAGCAAGAGTCAGAGACTTAACCAACTAAGGCACCACGAGCCCTGTCCAACATGATTTTTGAGAGCTATAACCCCAAAACCTGGCTTAAGATACCACTTCCCAACAAGTTCATCAGGGAAGTTGGATAGAATGCATCTTAGGAAGGTGACAAGATGTTGCGGTTTTCTCTTTTTCCATAGCCAATGTTTAGTCCATGGGGTGAAAAGGAGAGAAGTAGGAGTAACTCTGAGGGGACAGTGGAGGGACTGGTGGGCCAGAACCACTGAGGGGGAGACTTGCTTGTGTCAGTGTGAGCTACCCCATTCCAGGCTGCCTTGGGCCTGCCTTTACGTAATGAGCCTGCATGTGCATCCCTGCCCTTGGGTGGTGATGACAGCGGGGAGTATCTGCCCAGTGAATGGATGTAAACCCGACATCATCGCTCCCACCCCAGCCCAAGAAGGAAGCACACTGGCACACTCTCAGACCGCCTTTGCATGAACACAACTAGCCAGGCGCCTGTCCTCAGCCACTGGAGAGGGGAGCACAGGGGCACCTGGGGGGCTCAGTTAGTTAAGCATCTGCCTTCGGCTCAGGTCATGATCCCAGGGTCAGCGTCCTGGGATTGAGCCCCACGTTGGGCTCCCTGCTCAGTGGGGAGTCTGCTTCTCCCTCTGCCTCTCCCCCAACCCCTCTGTCTCTCATGAATGAATAAACAAAATCTTTAAAAGGAAAAAAAAAAAAAAAAAGGAAGGCAGGAAGGAGGACAGCCCTCTGCAGGGTCAGCATGCAGCCAGGGTCCCGGACCTTACGGCCAGGTAGCAACCCACCCCCAGAGAACTCTAGAGAGGGGGCTCCCATGCTCCCCCCAACACTGTCTCCGTCTCTGCAGGCCCCGGGGAGACATGAGTACCTGGGAGTTGCTTCAGGGAAGGTTTCCTAGACTGGTTCTGAGGAAGATCACACAATCTTCCCAGAACATTTGTCTTCCAGTTCCCTCTGCCTCCCTGAGGAGACACAACCCAGTGGGCTAGAAAACTCAGCTTCAGAATCAAGCCAGCTCTGTCCCATACCTACCATCTTGCTGTGGGAAAGCTACTTGGCCTCTGTTTCCTCTTTCATACAATGACAACAGTAGGATCAACCCAATAAACAGTTACATGGATTAAATGAGATAATGCAGAGAAAGCGCTGAGGCCAAGCCCAGAGCTAGCTCCCATTTACCATGATGATTACACAGAGCAACAAAAGAAACGATCATAGATCAGACCAACCACAGGCCTCAGGAAAAATCTGTTGGCAATGCTGCTACAGGGGTCATGTTCAGGTCACGTGAACATGACCTACAAAAGACCAACAAGGTCAAAATAAAAGAAAAGCTCAGCCTTTCTCAGGAAGTACTGACTGTAGGACGGTGAGGGTCTAGGGTTGCTCTAGAGGGTATGAAACCAACCCCTTACTGCACGGTGGAGAAAACAGCCTCGGAGACCATGCATGACATGCCGGAGGACACAGGTTTGTGACAGTATTTGGGCAAGAGGACATATTTTCCAATTTCTTCTTGGTGTGGCCAGATTATTTTCTCAGATATTAATTTGTGTTTAGATAGTTGTGGTTTTCCTTTGCCTTCTCATTCCAAGAAGGCCTGGGATCTGTCCTCTTGGAGTCTCAGGACTAGACAGAAGCCACCCCTGGGCCCTTCTCCCCTTTGCATCTGTTTTCCTGAGCCTGAGCTACTTGCAGACTCAGAGGAGTGTTCTAAAGGCCACGCTGGGAGGGAAAAAGTGAAAGGGGAGAGGAAGAGAGATCTTGGGAAATGGGAAGAGGAGCCAGACTAGTGCTCTGCACCTTCAGAGAGCAGTGGGCCTCAGCGGTGGGGAGGCATGGCCCTGGGGACGAAGGCCTCAAGCAAGGCCTGAGCAAGCAAGCAGAGTCTGAGCCTCACAGGGTACCAGGGCCCATGAGAGAGAGCACAGCCTACAGAAGTGCCCCTTTTTGGGGAAGCACCAAAAGCCTCCTGGTTTCTGGGGTGACTCTTATTAAGAGGGGGCCTATAAGGACAGCAATAAATTTCCTCCCCATCAGGTAAGATGTGAGTCCAGGGTTGGAACTGAATTGATCTCAGGAGCTTTTTTTGCCCCCTTGGGATGGTGGATTGAGGCTTGCACTATCCACATAAGGCACTCCTCAGTATGCTTCAGGACAGCATCTCCTAGGACTGTACTGTACCCACCTGTCCAGTGCTTTTCAAAGTGCTTTGCAATAGTCCGTTTAGTCCCTAAGATCCTGACCACTAACCAGATGAGAAAAAGAGAGCCCAGAAAATGGGCCAGATCTGCTTAAGTTCGCACAGGTAGCAAGAGAACCAGGATGAAACCGCCATTCTGCGGACTCCTGGACAGTGCTGTTTAGGACGTGTCACTGCCTGCCCTGGACCACTCTGGACACAGCTGGCCTTGGGTCACCAGCAGAGCTTGCTCCCTCAGAGAGCACCCAGGTTCCACAGCCCTGGGCAGGCCCCTGCAGGAAAAACAAGGCCGTCAGGAAACATCTGGCAGGCCTCCCTTCCTGGGTGACACTGCCTCGGTGACTCTGCAGGATCCTGTGATGGCTTTCTGGATGTTCATCTGACATTGGCTCTATGTCAGCTTGAATGGAAGCTAAAGGCTTAGATGTTGACAAAAGCCCCTACCGATGATTGGGAAATAAAAAACAAGTATAAGTAGTTACCAAACAGATGAAAAAAGTCTGGAAAGCCACTTGCCATTCAGAAATGCTCACTAACTTAAAAAATGGTCAGGAGACACGAACAGACGTTTCTCCAAAGAAAACAAACAGAAAGCCAACAGACGCATGAAAAGACGCTCACCATCACGCATCACTGGGGGAATGCACCTCAAATCTACAATGAGATATTACCTCAGAATGGCTAAAATAAAAAATTTCTTAATAACAACTGCTGGTCAGGATGTGGGAAAAAAGGAGCCCTTGTGCACTGTCAGTGAGAATGCAAATCAGTACAACAACTGTAGAAAATAGTATGGATGTTCCTTAAGAAGCTAAACATAAAAGTACCCTGTGATCCCGCAGTCGGCCTGCTTGGGTATTTACCTCAAAAATACAGAAACACTAATTCAAAAGGATACATGGATATGTGCCTACAAACCCCTACGTTTATAAGCAGCATCTCTGCAACGGCCAAAGTATGGAAGCAGCTCGGGCATCCGCGGATGGAGAAATGGATATATGGCAGGGGCCACGTATGCAACGGAACCCTACTGAGCCGCCCCAAAGAACGAGATCTTGCCGCATGCAGCAACATGGATGGTGCTGGAGAATATCACGCTACATGGAGTCAGTCAGAGAAAGACAAATATCATATGATGTCACTCGTGCGGAATTTAAGAAAGAAAACAAATGAAAAAAGAGACAAACCAACAGCTGGAGAACAAACTGAGGAAAGACGGGTGGGGGATGGGTGGACTAGGTGACAGGGGCAGAGAGCGCACTTGTGATAGGCACCGGGGGATGTGCAGAATTGTGGAATCACCGTACTGCACCCCCGAAACTAATATTACACTGTATGTTAACTATACCAGAATTCACATTTTTAAATTTTTTTAATTAAAAAGAGAAAAAAAATCTAGAAAGAATAATATTTTAAAAGACTGACAAACATTGTTTCCAAAACTGTATGTTTATTTCTATAACTGGCATCATACACTTAAAGGTCCTCATTTACAAAGTGGTTTTAAAACTCTCCTGCATAGGGGCGCCTGGGTTTTTTAGTGGGTTAAAGCCTCTGCCTTCAGCTCAGGTCATGATCCCAGCCAGGGTCCTGGGACAGAGCCCTGCATCGGGCGCTCTGCTCAGCAGAGAGCCTGCTTCTTCCTCTCTCTCTGCCTGCCTCTCTGCCTACTTGTGATCTCTGTCTGTCAAATAAATAAAATTAAAAAAAAAAAAAACACAAAACTCTCCTGCATATATTCTCTAATAACATATCCATATACTTTAAAAAAAGGAAAAATAAATGTCCAATAAACTGATGTTATTGCTGTTGCTATAATACCTATTAGGTTGACAAAGTCTTTCCCCTATACTATTTCTTTAAAAGATTTTATTTTATTTGAAAGAGTGATAGAGAGCATGAGAAGGGAGATGGTCAGAGGGAGAAAGAGACTCCCCATGGAGCTGGGAGCCCAATGTGGGACTTACTCCTGGGACTCTGGGATCATGACCTGAGCCAAAGGCAACCACCCAACCAACTGAGCCATCCAGGTGCCCTCCCCTATACTATTGACGGGAATATAAATTGACACAACTTTCCTAAACACATACACACACACACACACACACCCAAAGATTTAAAAATATTCACATACTTAAATACAACATGCTGTCTTGGACTGAATCCTAGAATGGATAAAGGACATTAGTAAGAGCACTAATAAAAGCCAAATATAGTCTGGGGCTTAGTTAATAGTAATGTACCAAAGTTAATTTATTAATTTTGATGAATATACTCTGGTTAGATAAGATATTCATGTTAGAGGGAGCTGTGTGAAGGCTACATGGGAACTCTCTGCACTATCTTCACAACTTTTTATAAATCTAAAATTATTTCAAAGCAAAAGGTTTATTTTTTTTAAAGATTTTATTTATTTATCCGTCAGAGAGAGAGAGGGAGAGAGAGCGAGCACAGGCAGGCAGAGTGGCAGGCAGAGGCAGAGGGAGAAGCAGGCTCCCTGCCCGAGCAAGGATCCCGATGTGGGACTCAATCCCAGGACGCTGGGATCACAACCTGAGCTGAACGCAGCCGCTTAACCAACTGAGCCACCCAGGCGTCCCAAAAGGTTTATTTTTTAGATGTTCACATTCTTTTACCCAAAAATCTCATTTCTAAGATTTTATCTCAAACTTTTCAGAGATATATGGAGCTCCTGTCTGGCTCAATCAGTAGAACATGCAACTCATTTTTTAAAAACATTTATTCATTTAAGGAGAGAATGCGAGCAGAGGAGGGGCAGAGGGAGAAGGAGAGAATCTCAAGGAACTCCCAGCTCGAGCACAGAGACTGATGTGAGGCTGATCCCAACACTCAGAGACCATGACCTGAGCTGGAACCAAGAGTCGGACGTTGAACCTACGGAGCCACCCAGGCACCTTGATCTTGGGGTCATAAGTTCAAGCCTCATGTTGGGCATAGATCTTACCTAAAAATATATATTTAAAAACAACAAAAACACCTAGCAGACTAAAACAAAACAAAACAAAAAACGAATCCCCAGCATATTAAAAAAACTTATCAGAGAGGTAGATGGACATTTACATACAAAGATACTGCACCACCTGTGATAATCACAAAAATGTAGAAATTATCTACATGTCCAAGAATAGCCGGTTAATTAAGTAAGTTATAATGCATCAGATGATGACAGAATGTGGTCAGAAATAATATTATAATATTTGTTGACATGGCAAATGCTTACAATAGAAGGTAAAGTGAAAGAATTAAGATACAAACTATATATATTTTAAACTCAATACAATTTTTAAGTGATGTACGTAAATAAAACAAGAAATACACTGATATGTTAAAGGTAGTTCTTAATGGGTCATATAGAGAATCTTACTTTCTTCTCTGTACATTTGTATATATTGTAAATTTTCTACAATGAACTTTTGTTTATAATCAGGGAAAAAAGACATCAAAAATTCCCAACCATGGCAGTTCCTCAAAAACTTAAACAGAATTACCATATGACCCAACAATTCTACTCCTAGGATACACTCAAGGAAACTAAAAATGAAACAAAACAAAAAAAACTGAGAACATATGCCCACAATAACATTTGTACATGAATATCCATAGAAATATTATTTATAATAGCCAAAAACTAGAACCCCTTCACACATCCAGCAGGATAAACAAAATGTGGCATATCCACACAATGGAATATTACTCAGCAGGAAACAGGAATGGAGCATAGACACAAGCTACAATGTAGATAACATTATGTTAAGTGAAAGACACCAGACGCAAAAGGGCATTTATTACAGGATTTCATTCCTATGAAACGTTCAGAATAAGCAGGTCCACAGAGACAACTAGTGGTTGCTGGATGCTGGGGGACGGGGATCAACTGCTCATGGGTCCAAGGTTTCTTGCTGGGGCAATGAAAATGTTCTTCAATTAGTGACAATGGTTACACAACCTTGCAAATGCACTAAAAACTATTCAATTATACACTTTAAAGGCTAAATTTTGTGATTTCTGGATTATTATATCTCAAAAAAAGGAAAAGGAAAAAATTCCCCTGTCTGGATGCCACATTTCACTGCTTCTCACAGTTTTCTTTCACAAAATCCTTTTCCGTACTTTCAAGTGATGCTCAGGCTGCCCCCCAAGCCAGGCCCATGTAGGCAGACACCTAGGTGGCCGTTCGTTTCTGTGACGGACAGACTTCTGAGAAGGTGACTGTGACTATGAATCTCTCCCCATTGGTTCCTTCCATCCTCATTAGCTCATTCATCTGTCTACCCTTTCTTCCCTCCCTCCCTCTAGCACTAAAACTATACTATCCACGGGGCCCCCACAATAAGGAGCTAATCCTTAGAGCTACCCTTTGAAACTGACACTCTGTCCTTTTAAATCTCCCCAATAAAATACAAGTTTTCTGGGATTTTGAATTTACCACCTCTGTGGGAATAACTGATCTAACATACAGCAGGCTGATAAGACAAGAGATAGAGAAGCTTTAATAGGGGCAGAAGGATGGGGCAGGCTCACAGCAGGCAATAAGTTCCTAGAATGGACAAGCCTTGGCAGGGTATGAGGGCACTGGAGCTAGGAATCTTCTAGGAGGCAAATATTCCGACTGGGCAGTACTGAGAAGGTGGGCCTCTCTCCCTTACTGGGCCTGAGGTGGTCATCACAAAATCTTCCACCTTCCAAGTGCCACCCTCAGGCTTAGAGGCCTTTTAGACACCTCGAGTGGATGACATTGTTGCAGTAGAATATGGAGCATGGAAAAAGGGGAGAGGAGGAATTTAGGAAGGACTGGCAAAGTGGGGAGTTGGTCCCTCCTCCAGCCCTATGGAGGGCTCCGTACTGAAGGATGATCAGCAACCGTCAGTACTCGGGTTTTCCATTAGTCTCAGTTGAGCCTTCTCATTCTACTGGAAACCCAAGGTCTCCCAGCAGCCTTCCTA
Organism: Mustela nivalis; assembly: GCF_964662115.1. NCBI lineage: Eukaryota > Metazoa > Chordata > Mammalia > Carnivora > Mustelidae > Mustela > Mustela nivalis. The sequence continues at coordinate 52,829,838 of NC_139027.1, read as the reverse complement.
AGAACACATTTCCTGCAGGACTGTGCCAAGGGTAAAGTAAAAAGAAGAGTCAGTATTGAAAAAGTATAAGTAGGAAAAAGCTAACGAAAAATTTAAAACTGGCCTGAGGTTCTTTTCTGTAGGGCGTACAGAACTTGGTAAAGAGCAGGTGAGGATTTGGGTCTGGGACCCTTGGAGAGGGTGAGGGAGGAGGCTGGAGGCCCTGGAGCAGGGGAGCCCTTTGAGTAAAGATGCCACACACCTGCTCAAGGCAGAGCGGGCCCCGGCTGGGCAGAGTGTGTTGAAATGGAAAACGGATGGAGGAATTAAAAGAAAACAGGGGAGGTGAGCAGTAGTTACATCGTTTTGCACTTGAGGGTTCACCTGGCAGGCCTACAGGAGCACCAGGATGGGGGAGAGGGGAGTCTCCTGTGTGATGGTCAACAGTTCTGCCTGTCTAGCAATCCCCCCCCATTCTTCTGGATACAGCACCTCACTTTTCTGAGAGAGAACTCCATCTCCCTCAATCCCCAGTGGGACTGTCTGGACAGGATCCAGACCAGCCAGTGAGACTCTGTCTCGATCACACAAAGAGGCTGGCATGGCTTCTACCTAATGGCAGCCTTCTTTTTCTTGAAAACCCAGGTCCAAGTTTTCTGGTCTTCCTGAAGCCTCAGAGCTGACCCTTTCTTCAAGGCTACCAGCTAGAAGTCTTCCAATAAATGACCTTTTCTTGGCTTATGTTAGCTGGACCCTCAGTGAGAAAACATGAGAAACATGATGCCAGGCACCTGGGTGGCTCGGTCAGTTAAGCGTCTGTCTTCAGTTCAGGTTCCGATCTCAGGGTTCTTGCACCAAGCCCTGTGTCGGGCTCCCTGCTCAGCGGGGTGTCTGTGTCTCCCTCCACGGCCCCTCTTGCTGCTCACGCATGCACACTCTCTTTCTCTTTCTCTATCAAATAAATAAAAAATATTCTATTCCTCTGAACCTCCTGACTCTTGATCTTCGCCCTGGATGTACTTTTCCTTTCATGTAGAAATAAATAAATAATCTCTCTCAATCTTTCCCCCTCTCCCCTCCCCATACACCTACACACCTACACACACACACACACACCCCTGGTTAAACTCCAATGGCTTCTCACTGCTCTTGGGATAAAATCCCAAATCCTTCCTCTAGGCCTGCCGCATCTGGTCCCTGGGCCCTCCCTGGGCCGGCTCAGCCATTCCCACCCCTTCTCCCACTGCCTCTTGCTCTGGGCCTTCTGCACCTTGTGGTCTTTGCCCATGCTGCCTCCTCTTTTGAGAAGGCTTTTCACTGCAGGCTGCAACTGAACCATTACTTCCTCACAGAAGCCTTCTCCCCCTAGTCTAAACCAAGTACCCCTGTCACCCTTTTCCATAGGACATAGGACCCTGTTATTTCCCATCACACTGTTCACCTCACTTTTAATAACCATCTGTTTCTATGTTTCTTTACTTCATACCAGCTCCCTACACAGGGGTGATGGTTTCTCAGGTTTCATTGACCCGAATTCCCCAGAGCCCAGTATACATCCTGACAAGCATTTGTTTTCTAAATATTGAAAAGACACCCCTTTGCCTGTAGGATGAAAATCTAAGCTCTTGACACAAAGACCTTTTCACATCTGAGCTTGGCCAAGCTCAAGTTGGCCATCCCTATCCCTGACCTCCTTAGGAACCTTGGACTCAGGATGCCTGAGTGGCTCAGTCAGTTAATGGTCTGCCTTCGGTTCTGGTCATGAGCACGGGGTCCTGGGATTGAGTCCCACATTGGGCTCCTTGCTCAGCATGGAGCCTGCTTCTCCCTCTGCCTGCCATTCCCCCTGCTTGTGCACGCTCTCTCTCTCACAAATAAATAAACTCTTACCAAAAAAAAAAAAAAAAACAACAATAACAACCCTGGACTCCAGCCAGACCAGATTACAGATTACTTGCCATTTTTTTTTTAAACACAATTTGCCCTTCCTCATCTTCATACTTTCCTGTAAGTTTTTGTCTTGGTAGAGAGTAGCAAATCCCTATTCAACCTTAAGGCTCATTTTGGCTCCTTCTTGGACTCCTCCAGGCAGCATTCCCAGCTCTCCTCTCCCCTCCCTTCCCACATTATTCTGTCCCCTTATTGTTCTCCTACCTCTCTTCTCCCATTAACTCCTGAGTGCACCTTCTCCTTCTCCTCTTCAACTACTACACGTCTTAGAACACAGAAGGACCTCAAAGGAAAGATCTTTCAGTGGAATGGTTTCTGCTCAATAAAGGAAAAACATTCCAATATTCCAGCAGACCCCCAAGCAGCATGTGCTCCCTTGTAAGGCAGTAAACCTCCCCGGCATAGGGAATTCTTTAAGCAGAGGCTGTATACCCTATCCAACAGTGTTTTTCAAATTCTTTGTGATCCATTATAAACATCCATAAATATCACACTAAAAACAAAAGTTTCACAAAATGATATTTGCTCTTTCTTCCATGGGGTATCCGTGGTATTTTTTTGTATTTCATTTTTTTAAATTCCTGGTTTTAACCCTTAAAAATGGGGTTTCCAGAGCCAGAAATGAGTCAAGACCCACAGTCTGAAAGCCTCCCACACATGTTAAGAGTCTCAGATCTCCACAGTGCCACCATTTCCTCTTTGACATCAGTGGGCACTTCCAGGTAACCTACCGGATCAAAAGGGTGATTCTCCTAGAGCAGAGCAGGGACTGGAGGGGAAGGTTCTGTTGAGTGGTTAATAGGTAGGAGGTTTCCTGGACACAGCTGCCCAGAGACCAACGCCTCTCACTCATTCAACCCCACAAATATTTATTGAGTACCTACTATGTGTGAGGCACTGTCCCTGTCTCAGGAGATATAGCCATGAACAAGAGATTAAAAATGTCTGCCCTGATGGCAAGGATGTGGAGAAATTGGAACCCTCATCCATTGCTGGTAGGAATATAGGTGCATCCTTTATGGAAAATGGTTTGATAGTTCTTCAAAAGGTTAAACATATGAGGTGCCTGGGTGGCATAGTTGGTTGAGCAGTTGAGCATCTGACTCTTGGTTTTGGCTCAGGTTGTGATCTCAGGGTCATGGGATGGAGTCCTGCATCAGGCTCCTTGTTCAGCATGGAGTCTACTTAAGACTCTCTCTCCCTGCATGGGGTGCCAGGGTGATTCAGTCAGTTAAGCATCTGTCTTCAGCTCAGGTCATGATCCCAGGGTCCTGGAATCAAGCCCCTCATCAGGCTCCCTGCTCAATGGGAAGTCTGCTTCTCCCTCCACCTCTCCCCACCACTCCTGCTCACTCTTTCTCTCAAATATATAAAATCTCTAAAATTAAAAAAAGAAGACTCTCCCTCTCCCTCTGCCCCTCCTCCCCAGTTCCACTCTCTCTCCCTCTCTCCCTCTTAAACAAATAAATAAGGTTAAACATTGAATAATCCCATGATCCAGCAATTCCACTTCTGGGTATATACCCCAAAGAATCATAAGCAGAGACAAAAACACATAACAAGGTTCATAACAGGATTATTCAAAACAGCCACTAAGTGGAAGCAACTCAAATGTCCATTAGCAGATGAGTGTATAAACAAACGTGGGATATATATACAACGGAATATTATTTCACCTTAAAAAGAAAGGAAATTTGGACACACGTTACCACATGAATAAACCTTGAAGACATTATGCTACGTAATATAAGCCACCCACAAAAAAACCATTATTGTTTGATGCCACTTATGATGTACCTAAAATAGGCAAATTTACAGAGGCAGAGTAGAATTATAGTTGTCAGAATCTGGAGGGAGAGAGGGTGAGGTGTTACTGTTTGGTGGGTAGAGAGATTCAGTTTGGGATGATGAAAAAGGTTTGGAGATGGATGGTGGTGATGGTTGCAAAATAATATGAATATACTTAATGCCAATAAACCATACACTCAAATTGGTTAAAATGGTAAATTTTATGTCATATATATATATTCCTAATTTTTTTTAAACCTGGTGCTTGGAACTTACGCCCTAGAGGCACAGCTGGGGAGAAGAGCTCGTTAATAGAGTAGCTTTACTTCTCCCCACCTCAGAACAGGAGCCGTAAATTATATCTGGGTCCTGGAGAATCTGGGTGGAATAGTAGGAACGGGTCAGGAAACAGGAGGCATGCACAGGTTTCCCCACAACCTCCTCACACAGAATAGTTCCCTTTGTATCTGTGTTCAATTTTAAGCATGTTCAGAGGAAATTCTGCTAGGAAAAAAGAGCCATTGCATAGATTCATCAGTTGGAACAAATAGATCTGGTGGGGGATAATGATGATGGGGACAGCTCTGCATGTGTGGGGGACAGGTGGTATATAGGAAACTGTGTACCACCTTCTTAATTTGCTGTAAACCTAACACTGTTTCTAAACACTGTTTTTAGGGGGTGCCTGGTTGGCTCAGTGGGTTAAGCCTCTGCCTTTGGCTCAGGTCATGATCTCAGGGTCCTGGGATCAAGCACCGCACGGGGCTCTCTGCTCAACAGGGCCCCACATGGGACTCTGTTCAACAAGAAGCCTGCTTTCCCCCCTCTCTCTCGGCCTGCCTCTCTGCCTGCTTGTGATTTCTCTCTGTCTGTCAAATAAATAAACAAAATCTTTTTTTTTTTTTTTTATTGTTTTTAGGGGAGGAAAAGGCCACCACTACCTAAAAACATGTTTTTCAACTACTGCCTTCCTTCTCCAAAATGACCACTGGTTGAGAGAACCTTTCATGAAGAGTGAGCTAGCAAGGAACAGTCTGCAGGAGGGATCCCCTAGACACACTGCAGGCAGGTTCTGGCTCTGTGAGGGGTGGGGGCCCCATGAGCAGATCCAGGGATCCAGCCCTGGAACGGTAGGACTCTCAGAGCCTCTCTAGCCCTTCCCCTGGGCTGAGGTGGTCAGTTATTGGAGCTCTGGCTCCATCTCTTCCCAAGGGCACATTTCTCAGCTGAGTCTCTTCTGGTCTAGACCAGGGTGGGGTATAGAAATGGCATCCTCCCCCCTGCCCCCCAATTTTGGCCTTGGAAACCTTGGTTCCAAGTCCAGGCTCTGCCCTTTATAAGACACTTAAGGTCCCACCCTGTTTATTTAGCTGTAAAATGGGGATGGCCTGACACCACCCATCTCCCAGGATATGATGTGTCAGGACACCACCAGACAACGCCCAGCACAGGGCCAGGCACAGACGAGACACACACAGGGAACTTTAGTGTTTGGGCCCTGACGCTCAGGAATGGTGTCGTGGGCCCCAGTTGTGGGGCGGGCCCTGCACCCTTGAACCTGCCAGGCCAGCCTGGCCAGTCCTAGCACTCGTTCGGGGTGCATTTCTTGCACAGCCACCCCCCAGAACAAATAGCCAGAGAGAGAGCACTAGACTGACAAAGACAGCAGCCTTCAGATGCTTAAAAATGCTTTAGAGCCAAGTCACGGTTTCAGGAGCTGGTTTCCAGGGAAGGAAGCCTCTGCCTGCCGCCCCCAGGAGCCTCCCCTGAGGGGCCACACCCTGCACTGGCCTGAACTCATCCCTATTCGTGGCACAAATCACTTGCCTGTGATTTCTTGAGGACAGGTGGACCTTGCCCCAGGCTGGGGTTGAGGGAGGTCCACTAACATCTCTACTACTGGGTACTTAATTTCACTCCCTGTGGTCCCCCCACCCCACCCCCACCTCCCGCCATTTGAGGACTATTCTCAAAGGAGACAGAACTCGAAACAAATGGAAATAGGGCAATTTTTCTCTCTTACATTAACACTCTGTGCCTCTCCCTAACAGAGGGCCTATTTTTGCCTTGTTCATCCCCCTACTCATACAGACGTCAATAAGGAAGGAGACAAGTAACCTTTGTGCTGGACAGGCTTCCTCTACAATCACCGCTAATTCTGGACTTTGGTACTTCTGGATACACACAAGGTATGACATACACGTGAAAAACCAGTAGGTTCATTAAAAATCTAAGCTCATCTGTCTTCTTTTGCTGCTGCCCACCCTTCTCCCTATAAAAATCATTTTTACTTCATCATCAGAATCTAATTTCCAAACTAGTAAGAATTGGGTGCTTTTTCTCTACCCCTCACATTATACTTCTACTGAAAAAAATAAAGAATTTTATTACATAGCTTCTTAGAACCACCACTTGACCAAACCCTACTCTACTTCTGGCCTTGGGGACATATCAGTGAATGGCTCGGCAAACCTCTGAAATCTTTCCAAAGACTTTTGAGATTGTTATCTTAGTTTATTATTATTATTCTCCCCCATTAGAAAAAATGTTTCATCATTTTGTAATCAAACAGCATTTGCAAATATCAACACAAGGATGTGTAATGTATTATGCATGCATACTATATAATCATCTATTGTTAAGACAGAATCCTCCTGGTGGTGTAACACATCTCCAGTCCCACTGCCTTCCACTTAACATCCCTTTCTCAGATGGTGTGGAAGGTGTGGAATAAATCATCTTTGTCTCAGAAATACTTAGCTTCTCTTTTTGCTCACTGATAGGAACACCCCTGCAGTCCTCCGGGATGATTCACAGAAGCAGATCTGGGAGAGATCTTGAGGGGACAAGAGAGCCTTGAGGGGACAGGCCACCAGAGAAACAGATATCGGGCCCTGCCCCAGTGACTGGCCAATGCAGGGTGAAGAGGGGGAAATTGGTCCTCGCCACCTCCCCCCCGCTACTCCATAAAAACTCACTCCTGGCCAAAGCCTGGTGGCTTTGTCCTGCCTTCTGGTCATAGATCACCCCACCCAGGCCTGCCATCCCGAGGGAGTGTCCATCTCAGAGTCTCCTCTCTGCATCTATTTTTAGGGCATCACGGAGCCACTAACAGCAAGCTTTCAGGTGAGAAAGTATTTATGCACAAATTCACTCTGATGAACGACAGAATCCAACAGAAATGGAAGGATTTTAGGCTGTGAGGCTGGGTGTGGAGGACCTGCCTTGTGAACCTGAGATCACAGCATGCCTCAAACCCATGAGGAATATGGTTAGCCCTAATCAGAATCAGCTCAACAGCATCAAATTTATCCAGATTCACTGAGGTTCCAACAAAATACCTTCTCTAAAAATGGGAGCTTCGGGCACGTGGGTGGCTCAGTCGGCCTTCAGCTGAGTGGAGGATCCTGGGATCGAGCTCAGAGGGAAGCTTGCTTCTTCCCCTGCCTGCCACTCCCCCTGCTTGTGCTCTCTCAATCAAATAAATAAATAAATAGATGAAGCCTACTAAATTGCCAAATAGTACTTTAATCACTTTAAACGGAAATCTTGCTGAAATTTGGCCCACAATTTCCTAAATTTTTTTGCAGCACCTATATGGCTCAGTCAATTATGCATCTGCCTTCGGCTCAAGTAATGATCCCAGGGTCCTGGGATTGAGTCCCCTGTTGCATCAGGCTCCCTGTTCAGGCAGGGAGCCTATCTCTCCCCCTCCCTCTGCTTGTGCTCACTCTCTCTCTATCTCTCTCTCTGTTGAGTGAATGAATAAAATCTTTAAAAAACAAAACAAAACAAAACAAAAAAAACTATCCTTTTCCAGGGTGCCTGCATGGCTCAGTCAGTTAAGTGTCTGACTTTGGCTCAGGTCATGATCTCAGGGCCCAGCTTCAGGCCCCATGGGCTCTGAGCTCAGCGGGGAGTTGGCTTCTCCCTCTCCCTCCCAACCCTGCCCTGTGCTCATGCTCTTTAATAAGTAAAATCTTTAAAAAACAAACAAAAAGCTATCGTTTTCTCACTGAAGTGGTCATCATTATGAGCATTCCCTATGGAACTAGACAATAATGTGATTATGTTTCCTTATTGTTGCTCTGTTCTTCCCCCATGGCCTTCACTTTCCTGTCATCTACACATCAGTGTCTAAAAAAAACCTGCCAGCCCCACCCTTCCAGGTTGTTTCTTTTCTTCCATAGTGGTTGGGAAATCAGACAGCGACTCTTGTTAGAACAGTGAGCTAAACACAATTTTTAAAAAAAGAAGAAGAAAGAACAGGGTGCTAAGCGTTACCAGATCTGAGACCCTCAGAAAGCTAAAACACTGGGTTGAGATGCAAAGATTTTGATGTAGTTATTGCCACGGATCCTGTTTTCAATAACTTCCAGTTCAGGGCTAAAGTCTAAAGAGACGTTTCTATTACTGTGATGCTGCACGCAGAGCTCTGTGTTTTGCCCTTCTTCTGTTTGTTATTCAGAGCCTTGCCGGTGAGCGGCCTTGAGGGGCCCCACTCAGCCTGGGAACTTCACCTCCACACGGAGTTTCAGCAAGTAGGATGAGATGTACGGCCCTGTGATACTGACACTGAGCTGGCATCCTTCAGGTTTCTGGAGCCCTTTACAGACTTCAGCCTCCTGTCACAGCACCGCGACGGCATCTGTGACCATGGCCACTTGACAGTATGACCAACTGGCCCCTGAAAGGAGACACAGAGCCACACCAGGCAGACTGCCACCAGGGGCACACAATTGCCGGTGCCATCGTGGGGCAGCTCAGCCAGGAACCCGGAGGGGGAGGTCTAGATGAGGCCACGGGGCCTGTGTTTTCAGCTGTTCTGAGCAATGAGCTCACACTGCATTTTTCACCCCATGGGCTGTGACCCATTACTAGGTTATGAAATCAGTTCAGTGGGTCACAACCAGCAAATTTCTTTAAAAAAATAAGTAGAACAGAAAATATCCAAGTGCATCACATACAGTGAGGATGTTATTTTTATAAAACTTTTGCTTCAGTTTTATATATCTGCATGTAGGTGTGTGGTGGTTGGGACACAAGATGGATTTCTCACAGGGAGTGGTGGTCAAGGAAGTCTGAAATGCAGTCCTCTAACACACATCCATCCCGCAGCTACACCTTCCTCAGACCCAGCCCTGCCACCTCCCCACCTCAATGAGAAGTCCAAAGGAATCTGTTCAAGGTCCTAAAAACTGGCCTCACCTGAAGGCACAGGCGTAAGGGAAGCCTTCTTGGGGGAGGCAGGGCTTGCTGTGGCCAGAGCGGGAACAGGGAGGGGGCAGCAAGGGCAGAAGGAAAGGCATGGGCAATCTACTACGGTAAGAAGGAGTGGGGTGAACACAGGGCTGAGAAAGGCCTGTGGGGGATAGCTATGGACACCTGCACTCCTGGGGAGGGAAACTGAGGGGCTGAGGCTAGAGGAGTGGGAGTTCCTGATTTGATTCCAAAGACCTATTTTCAAAATTACCTTTGGGGGACACTAGAGGGTGGGAGAGTCAAGTGGGGTGGTGCCCAGCCTAGTGCCCCTATCTCTCAGTGAGAGGGCCTGCTTTTCTTTTGTCAATTTAAATTTAACTTTTAATTAATTAAAATGAAAAATTCAGTTCCTCAGTTATACTGGCCACTTTTCAAACTCTCAATAGCCACATAGGGCTCATGGCCATCATGTTGTATAGCACAGACCATTTCCACCAGTGTAGCAAGGTCTACTGGACACGGGTATTCTAGAATGAGCAAATGATTAATTCATTCCAGGTCTGCCTTCCCTCAGGAATCCGAGGACTTCCATTATTTCTTTTACCCCTGTAGTTCTTTTTTTTTTTTTTTAAAGCTTTTATTTATTTATTTGACAGAGAGAGATCACAAGCAGGCAGAGAGGCAGGCAGAGAGAGAGGAGGAAGCAGGCTCCCTGCTGAGCAGAGAGCTCGATGAGGGGCTTGATCCCAGGACCCTGAGATCATGACCTGAGCCGAAGGCAGTGGCTTAACCCACTGAGCCACCCAGGTGCCCCTACCCCTGTAGTTATAAATGCACATGTCTCTAGGAGGGGTACTGGAATGACCTAAATTTTTACCAAAGAGTAACTGGTTGATATTAATGGCCTGAAGAAAGCCAGAGCCTTCGAACCCATCCACCGTAGACTGGGAATGTGTGACAGCATGTGGGATGAAGGGATGTCAGAAGACGCTGCCCTAGCCGTACGTGCGGTCTGAGGGTACTGAAGATAAGGATAAGCTCCTCTATCAGGGCATGTGGAAAACTTTGAGAACTCTGAGGAAGTCACCCACAGTTATTATTCTTCTTCAAGTGAGAGTTTATTCCCAAAAAGTCCTCAGCAAGGGGGTTATTAAACAGGAAACAAGCACTTCTCTATTTCTAGGGAGGCAGTAAGAAAGAATGGACACAGGCCTTCCCAGAGGTGGATGCCTATGAACTTGGACATCTTCTGCTCTTAACATTTGCTCTGTGACTAGGTCCATGGCTCTATCTCCTTCAACCCAATGACTCCCTGAAAAATACCATCAGCCCAGGCCTAGAGCCCCAAATACTAACTTGTTATTTCTACCAGGAGCCTCCAACGGCAATCCCAAGGAGAACTGTAACACTCTCTGGCCCTCCGTCCCCCTCCCCTATTTCCTGTATTCTGGTTTCTGGCTCATCCTCCACCTGCTCACTCCATCATCCAGGTCAGCACCCTATGAGTCACCACTGACTCCTCCCCTTCCTTCCTTGCTCCCCACCCAAGGTCACCACATCTTGGCCACCTCTCCACTCTGCCATGAATCTGCCCAGCTCTGACCCCTCCAGCCCTCACAATCACAGGAGCCACCCACTGGTCTTTCTGCTTCCCGTCAGGCCACCTCCAGCCAGTGCTTCTTAATCACAGATAAGCAACAGAATACCTTGGAGAGGTGTTTAAAATATAGATTCTGACTCAATAGATCCAGCCAGGTTGAGCACGTGTATTTTGCAAAAGTGCCCCAGGTGATTCTGATGTGTACCCTTCATTAAGAATCACTGCCACCAAAAAAAAAAAAAAAAAAAAAAAAAAGGAATCACTGCCACCTCCTCCTCCTCCTCATTATTAATAACAACAAAAACAACAATTAACATTTTTTGTGCACTTACATGTACCGCCTCGTGTAATCTTCATGACAATCTTGTGAAGTAGGAGCTATCATCTACTCCAATTTTACAGGTGCTGAAACTGAGGCACAGAAGTCCCATGGCTAGTGAGAGTAGGACCAGAACATAACCCACCACTTCTTACCATTCTGCTCTCTACACCACTGTATAGACCTGACTTGAAGTGTGGTTCCCTTCTTAATACCCTTTAAAGACAGTTCTAGGAAAAGATGCGGAGGGGTACTTGGATAGCTGAGTCAGTTAAGCATCTGACTCTTGATTTCTATTCAGGTTATGATGTCAGGGTTGTAATCAAAGGGCTTGAGCTCCCGCTCAGTGGGGAGTCTTCTTGAGATTCTCTCTCTCCCTCTTCCCCTCCCCCCTTCTCCTGCATGCTCTCTAAAATAAATAAATAAATCTTTAAAAAAAAAAAAAAAAAAGGAGAGGCACCTGGGTGGCTCAGTCCCTTAAGTGTCTGCCTTCAGCTCAGGTCATGATCTTGGGGTCCTGGGTTCAAGCCCCACATCAGGCTTCCTGCTTAAGGGGGGAGCCTGTTTCTCCCCCTGCTCCTGTTTTCTCTCACTCTCAAATAAATAAATAAAATCTTTAAAAATAAAAAATATATTTTTTTAAAGATAGGAGCTTAGGGACACACTCATGATTTCCCTCTCCATCTAATCTCTCACCGCAGCTTCTTAACTCTACAAGAAATATTTTGATCATGGTGGTAGTTATAGAGTATACACATTACAAATATTCGCTGAGATGTATGCTTAGGATTTGTAGCTTTCTTGTATGTTCATTCCTCCTCAGTAAAAAGGAAATAGTCACTTAAAAAGAAAGAGAAAAAGAAGAAAGGAAGGAAGGAAAGAGAAAGAAAGAGAGAGAGAGAAAGAAAGCAGGAAAGGAAAGGAAGAAAGAGGGAGAGAGGGAGGGAAAGAAAAGAGGAAGGAGGGGCAGTAAGAAAGGAAGGGAAGGAAGGAAAAGAAAGGGAGGAAAGAGGGAAGGATGGAAGACAAGGAAGGAAGGAAGGGAGGAAGGAAGAAAAGGGAAGGGAAGGGGAGAAAAGGAAAGGAAAGAAAAGAAAGAAGGAGGGAGGGAGGGAAGGGAGGAAGGAAAAGGGGAGTGAGGGAGGGAGAGAAGGAAGGAGGAAAGCGAGGGCCAAGCAAATGTGAAATAAGTAAAAACATGCATGCTCAGAAGAAATTAGGAAGAAGCCATTACAATGCTGGTGATTATGAAGAATTCTTTCTGGAATAACACATTTAAAAACAGATTAATAAAAAATCCCCAGAGCTAACCCACAGGAAACCCTTAGAGAAGACCAGGATTGAAGAGGGCACTGCCTGGAGGCAGGGTCCCCCGCAAGATGGACAGGTAAACCCCGGTATAGGATGGTGAGACTAGAGCGGGGAGCACACGGCTAGGCATACAGCAGCCACAGCAGCAGAGACACAAGAGCTCTGAAGGTCCATAGGGCTGTCTTTGGGTCAGACTATGGAATGTCCCACATGGAGGTCAATGGGAGGGAGGGGCTTCTTCCTTAAAGAGCCCGGTGATTTCTGCATCCTGAAGAAAGTCCAGCCCCATCAAATCCAGCTCCAAATCCGAATGTTTGCTGCTTATGAATATAAAGGGCTCCACTGGGATGACCCATGTTTCCAGCTCCACTGTGCAGGCCAAAGGAGGAGGACTTAGCACACTGATTTTGAAGTCTACCTTAAAAGAACAAAGAAAATTCTGAGAAAAACAGTGTGATGATGTATACCTCACACTAGCATCTATTAAGCTATATTAAAGAAAAGGTGATCAAAATAGAAGGTACTGGTGTATGAACAGATCAATTCACTGGAACAGACCAGAGTCCTAGAGCAGACCCAGGTATGTGTGGAAATGTACTGTAAGATGTAGTCAGTATTTCAGATCAGGAAGCTAAGGATAGATATTTTAATCATTGCTGACTAGGAAAAAGAAGTTAAACTCTCAACTCTCAGAATTTACCAAAATGTTACAAATTCCATATAGGTTAAGAATTAAATGTAATTTTTTTCCTTTTTTACTTATAAATGTAACTTGTTAAAAAGAAACCATTTAAGTATTGAGAATTGATATGAATATATAATTCTGCAGCAGAAAAAAAATTTTTTCTAAGCCTGACACAAAGACAGAAGCATAGGTTCTGCCTAGAGATCCAAATACCAATGAGTTCTCTCCACCAGGAACCTCCATCAACAATCCCAAGACGGATTATAACAATCTCCACCCCTGCTCCCCACCCCGACGTTTCCATGTATTTCTGAGTCTGGCTCATCCTCTACCGGCTTACTCTGCCATCCAGATGAGTACCTTTGAATCACCCCAGACTCTTCCTGCTCCCTCCTCATTCCCCCCTCCCAAGGTTACCATTTCTTAGCCACCTCTCATTCTGCCCTGAACCTGTGCAGCTTAATCCTCACCAGCCTGGCCCCAACTGAAGGCCTCATCCTACCACCCTGTTACCAGCTCAAGGACTGCCATGGGCCTCTCTACTTCTAGTCACAGCCACCTCCAGTCCAATGGCTTGGAAAGTCTATAAAGACCACCTTGACTGCATAGACATTTTAGGTTAATAAATTCTTAAATATGCAAATGACAATCTAGGATAAATGGTTGTTATATAAGAAAGTCTAAGAGTTAATATCTTGAATATATATCAAGTTCTCCTTTAAATCAAAAAGACAGGGGCGCCTGGGTGGCTCAGTGGGTTAAGCTGCTGCCTTCGGCTCAGGTCATGATCTCAGGGTCCTGGGATCGAGTCCCGAATTGGGCTCTCTGCTCAGCAGGGAGCCTGCTTCCTCCTCTCTCTCTCTCTGCCTGCCTCTCTGCCTACTTGTGATCTCTCTCTGTCAAATAAATAAATAAAATCTTTAAATTAAAAAAAAAGACAAAAAAAGAATAAGCCACACTGAATAATAATAAAACACCACACAAATGAAATGAAAAAAATATATACCAATAGAAAACTAAATAAAGCACATAATCAATCCTTCAAGAGAGAATTACCAATGACTAATTGGCCTGTAAAAAAAAAAGGGTCCCGGGGCGCCTGGGTGGCTCAGTGGGTTAAGCCGCTGCCTTCGGCTCAGGTCATAATCTCAGGGTCCTGGGATCGAGTCCCGCATCGGGCTCTCTGCTCAGCAGGGAGCCTGCTTCCTTCTCTCTCTCTCTGCCTGCCTCTCAGTGTACTTGTAATTTCTCTCTGTCAAATAAATAGATAAAAATCTTTAAAAAAAAAAAAAAAGAGTCCCACTAATAAAATAATAATTTTTTTTTTTAAAGATTTTATTTATTTATCAGAGAGAGAGGGAGAGAGCGAGCACAGGCAGACAGAATGGCAGACAGAGGCAGAGGGAGAAGCGGGCTCCCTGCTGAGCAAGGAGCCCGATGTGGGACTCGATCCCAGGACGCTGGGATCATGACCTGAGCCGAAGGCAGCTGCCCAACCAACTGAGCCACCCAGGCGTCCCAAAATAATAATTTTTTAAAAAGAAAAGCAAAATAAGGCAGCAAAAATAAATTACTATTTTTACTTATCAAATTTGCAATTAAAAAAAAGGTAGGGGCACCTGGCTGGCTCAGTCATTAAACGTCTGCCTTCGGCTCAGGCCATGATCCTAAAGTCCTAGGATCAAGCCCTGTGTCAGGCTCCCTGCTCAGTGGGGAGTCTGCTTCTCCCTTTCCCACTCCCACTCCTTGTGTTCCCTCTCGCTGTCTTTCTCTCTCTGTCAAATAAATAAATAAAATCTTAAAAATAAAAAAGTAGTATTCCCTAATATTGGGAAAGCTGCAGGCAAAGAGATGCTCTCATAAGACTGGGGGTAAGCGCCTAAGTTGATCTGTCCTCTCTGGAAGGCAACTGGGCAATATAAAATGAACCCATTGAAAGTGTGCATATTTTTTGATCTACCAATTGTACTTCAAGACTGTATTCTAAGAATAAAAATAAGGATGTACACAAAGTCAGATTTTATAGAAGCCTTACTGTTAGTAACCCAAGGGGCAATAATAAGGGATTAGTTAAATCATGGTAGATATACAGTGAAATCTACAGAGCCGTAAGAAGTGTGTTTATTGTCAAGGAAAACTGTTTACAATGTATTGCTAAATACAAAAAGCAAGTCATGGAACCATATGTATGAGACAAACCCAGTTATGTAACAAAATACATGTGTGTACACATCCACATATGTGCACAGGTAAAAGATCTTTAGGCATGTAATCAAAATAATAACACATACCACTGACTAGTATTAATAGTATGACTTACTTCCTTCTTTGTTCTTTGTGTTTCCCACTTTTAAAAGAACCATGGTGGTGTGATATAGACCTCCTTCCCTACCATCTGCCTGGAGGGAGTCCCTGTCCAGAATTCCCATTTGACTCTGAACATCTACATGCCTTACACATGATATATGTGGTATTTCTTATGCTTCTGTTTAACTTTTCAAACTTAATCTTGTCTCTTCAATTCTCTAGACCATGGGTAAGGGTCTCACAGTGCCTACAGGTTCTTGGCAAATGGCCCAAGAAAGACCATGTCACCTCTGTGCCTGTGACCCTGTGGGCTGCCTGAGCACAGACTGGTTGGCTCCACAGGTGTGGCATTCAAGCTCAGCTGCAGGCCAGGCTTGAGGCTGCATGTTGTGGGCCACCTGTCAATTTCGTCCCATTGAAGATGCTTATTGTTGCTGCTCATTATTGTTGAGTGACAAGGCTGTTTGTTTAAAGCACAGGTTACTGCCCCCACACCCAGAGGCAAAGCCAATCCTATGGCATCCTATAATTAACTAACCAATGAGTATTTCCTCTGGCTTTGATCCAACAGATCCCCTCCCACTTCTTCCGCCACCCTCCCCCCATTTACAGCTTCCCATCTTGGCTACTGGAGGCCTCCTTTGGAAGAGCAGCCCCTTCATCAAAACTATGGGCCTAATCAGAGTAGTCCTATGTCCCTGGTGTCCCAAGCTTGACTCACCAGCTCCTCCTTGTCCTCCTGTGTGATCAGGTCTGCTCTCATATTTAAGCGAATCTGCCACCCAAGCAGTTCAGCCTATAGAATGAAAGAGCCCTAGGAGACCACTGTAGGAAGGACGTAGGATTTTTTATGCAAATCCACTAAGTTAATTTTCATGGTTGTCCATAATCTCTGTAATCAGTACTCACTTTGGTGAGTGAAGGAAAAAAAATACAAAAGCCATCAGAAATGGGAGAGTCAGAATCTGGGAGTAAAGACCAGTCCTGCTTGTTTTCCCTCCTTATATAGCTATGAACAATCCCCGGTGCTCCCAAGGTTCTAGAAGTAGCAAAGAAGGCAGGGAGGTCCTGCTGTGCCTACCATGAGCATGTACAGAGGGTATCTGGAGACTGAGCCTAGACTGCCACCATGGGAACCTTGGACTAGGTACTTTACAGCTCCATGACTCGGCTTCCCCATCTGTAAGATGAGATGATAATAGTGGAACCTGCCTCACAGACCTGTAAGGATTAAATGAGTTAATGAAGATAAAGCACTTAGAACAGTTGCAAGCTACAAGAGAACAAGACATAAACGTGCTTGGCACTGTTAACAGAAGGAGGAGCTACATGGTGACAGTCATGTTGGGAACTGTCTAGCCTCTGTAGCCAATGGTTTCTCAGCCTCAACACTAGTAACATTTTGGGCTGGTAACTCTTCCTTGTGAGCAGCTGTTCTGCACACTGAAGGATGTTTAGCAGTAGCCCTGGCCTCTCTCTACCCACTGTATGCCAGTAGTACCCCGCTAACCCTCCCACATACCAATTTGTGATAACCAAAAATAGCTCCAAACATTGCTAAATGTCCCCTGCTAGTGGTATTGGGACAAAATTGCCCCCTTTCAGACCACTGATACAGTCCTATAAAAGCCACTGTCACAGGGGCACCCAGCAGACTCAATAGAGCACCGGCTCTTCTTTTTTAGAGGGGACAGGAAAAGGGAGAGAAAGAATCTTAAGCAGGCTCCATGCCCAGCACGGACGGAGTCTGATGCAGGGCTCAATCTTGCAACTCTGAAATCATGACCTGGGCCAAAATCAAGAGTCAGATGCTTAACCTACTGAGCCACCCAGGTGCCCCTAAAGCACGTGACTCTTGATCTCGGGGTCATGAGTTCAAGCCCCACGTTAGGTATAGAATTTACTTTTAAAAAGGTAGTGGTGGGGGCGCCTGGGTGGCTCAGTGGGTTAAGCCGCTTCCTTCAGCTCAGGTCATGATCCCAGGGTCCTGGGATCGAGCCCCACATTGGGCTCTCTGCTCCGCAGAGAGCCTGCTTCCTCCTCTCTCTCTCTTTGCCTGCCTCTCTGCCTACTTGTGATCTGTCTGTCAAATAAATAAATTTTAAAATCTTTAAAAAAAAAAAAAAAAAGGTAGTGGTGGGGGGGGGCGCCTGGGTGGCTCAGTGGGTTGAAGCCTCTGCCTTCGGCTCAGGTCATGATCCCAGGGTCCTGGGATCGAGTCCCGCATCGGGCTCTCTGCTCAGCAGGGAGCCTGCTTCCTCCTCTCTCTCTCTCTCTGCCTGCCTCTCTGCCTGCTTGTGATTTCTCTCTGTCAAATAAATAAATAAAATCTTTAAAAAATAATAATAATAAAAAAAAAAATAAAAAGGTAGTGGTGGGGGCGCCTGGGTGGCTCAGTGGGTTAAGCCGCTGCTTAGCAGGGAGCCTGCTTCCTCCTCTCTCTCTGCTTGCCTCTCTGCCTACCTGTGATCTCTGTCAAATAAATAAATAAAATATTTTTTAAAAATAAAATAAAATAAAATAAAAAATAAAAAGGTAGGGGGTAAGCGTCTGGTGGCTCAGTTGGTTGGGTGGCTGCCTTTGGCTCAGGTCATGATCTCAGGAGTCCTGGGATTGAGCCCCACACTGGCCTCCCTGCTCAGCAGGAAATCAGCTTCTCCCTCTCTGTCCAGCCCTCCCCCTGCTGTGCTCTGTCGCTCTCTCAAATAAATTAATTAAATCTTAAAAAAAAAAAAAAAAAAAAAAGCCACTGCTATGGAGAAGCTATGCCACACACTCCAGGTCTGGTATGGATCCAGGACTAAAGGTCCCACAATGGGGCCCCTTGTGGCTTGATGTAGGAGCTGCAGGTGGGGAAGTACAGAGCAGCCAATTCTATTTCTGTAGGTGGCTGCCATTTTCTTTCCAGGCAGATGGAATGGGAAACTGGGAATGGGAAACTCTAGTCGGAAGTTACCCTCACCCCTGAGAGACTAAGAGGGTGTAGACAGAAAGGGAGTCCAGGAGCTGACTTCTCTGGCAGCTTGTGTCTGTGGCCTTGAGAGGCCTCACGAGAGCCCTGAAGAGCCCAGAAGGGAGAAGGCCATAGAGGATTCAGACCTGCCTTCGGCTCAGGTCATAATCCCAGGGTCCTGGGATTGAGCACCATATCAGGCTCCTTGCTTAGTGGGGAACCTGCTTCTCCTTCTCCTTCTGCCTGCCACTCCCCTAGCTTGTGCTCTCTCTGTCAAATAAATAGAATCTGAAGGGCGCCTGGGTGGCTCAGTGGGTTGAGCTGCTGCCTTCAGCTCAGGTCATGATCTCGGGGTCCTGAGATCGAGTCCCACATCGGGCTCTCTGCTCGGCGGGGAGCCTGCTTCCTCCTCTCTCTCTCTCTGCCTGTCTCTCTGCCTACTTGTGATGTCTCTCTGTCAAATAAATAAAATAAAAAATCTTTTAAAAAATAAATAAATAAATAAATAAATAAATAGAATCTGAAAAAAGAAGGAGGAGGAGGAGGAGAAGGAAAAACCGTTAGCAATAGTTCTATCTAGAGAGTAGGAACAGAGGACTGGAGAACTTTTGCTTTCTCCTTTGGTACTGTTAAAATTTTCTACTATGAGCATGTATGTTTTTGAAAATAATAGTTTTTTACTGTTTTTTAAGATTTTATGTATTCATTTGTCAGACAGAGAAAGCACAAGCAGGGGCAGCGGCAGGCAGGGAGAGAAGCAGGCTCCCTGCTGAGCAAGGAGCCTGAAGCTGGGCTGGATGCTGGAATCCCAGAACCCTGGGATGATGACCTGAGCTGAAGGCAGACACTAACTGACTGAGCCACCCAGGCATCTCGGATATTGTTTTTTTAAAAAGAACAAGATAAATTTGTATCTACTGATGGAGAAACATTTTTAAGATACATTGCAATTTTTTTTTTAATAGCACAAGCCATAGGAATGAATCTCAGTTCACAAATTCAAGTGTGAAGGACACCAAACTTTAGTTTCTATAACTCAACTCAAATGTTTATGGTAAGCTCCTATCGTGCCAACAGGAAACTCAACTATAGGTGTATCTGAGTTTTCCTGAACTGAATACTGAGAAATGCCAGGCATGGAGCAGAGGAGGTGGCTGTGAAGCTGGCTGAAGCCACTCTAATAGCCTCTGCTGCTCTCTGCCACCCATGGGCATCCAAGAATCTTAGACCAGGCTGACTGTGTCCCTACAGCTTGGTGGTCACCCCTCTCTGGGATCTTACTCCTGCCTGCCCAGGTGATCTGCTAGAAAGCAGGTGGGACTCTGGAGACCACAGATCTTTCCGCCCTGTCTCTCCTGCCCTGAGCCAGTCTGGGGAAGAGAGGTCTGCAAAGAACTGGGGGTTCTTTCCACTCCCGGTGAAATCCTTCTTTCTCATTTCTAGTCAAGGTATTGAGTCTGTGCAAGAGAATCCTTTTCCTTCAATGAGCTAATCCACAAACCCTAAAGTTCTCATAAGTGCCTAAGTTTTTGGCACACAAAAGCCAGAGACACCTGAAACTTGATTCTATTTTCTAATCTGGGGAGCTAGCTCAGGAGGAAATGAGCTCCAGGAATGTGAGAGTGGGAAAGGGGAAAATCCAAGAATAAAGAGATTTCTCCAATATTATGCCAGCCAAATATATGTATAAATATGGAGCAAAAAGTCTGAACATTCCCACCAAAGAATTAACAGTGTCTACCAGTAGGGTAAGCTTTTAGGCTAGGGGAAGGGCTAGAAGGGGGGCTTTACCTTTTTACTTTATGTATTTCTAAACTGCTTTTTAAAGAAAGATTTTATTTATTTATTTGACAGAGATCACAAATAAGCAGAGAGGCGGGGGGGCAGGCTCCCCACTAAGCGGAGAGCCCGACGAGGGGTTCAATCGCAGGGCCCTGAGATCATGACCAGAGCCGAAGGCGTCAACCCACTGAGCCACCCAGGTGCCCTGCTTTTATTTTTTCATGATGAAGCTCTATTCAGTATCACTTATATCATCTACTATTTTAAATATATAAATACACATACGTTTTTCCCTCTAGGCTAGAGCTGAAGGGTGATGCAGGTCACACCTATTTAGCCCACCCAAGGGCAGAACCTTGCAGAGTATATGTGCATGAAGGGTTGCAAGACTTGTTAGGAAAGAACTATTCCTAAGGGAAGGAGACAAGCACAGTGAACTGAACCAGGGCCAAAGCTTTGCTCAGTGGAAAGGGGGAAGTAATTCTGAGCTGAAGTCGTAGTAGTTGTGACGTACACATATCCGTGGGACCAAACCTCAAGGATCTGTGAAGCACTGGAGGTGCCAGCAGCCTCCCAGCCCCACTCCTGCAGTGGAGCCAGCTGACCTCGTGCCAGCAGGAGTGTCAGTGGCTCCCAGCAGGCGCAGGGCGTCTAATGGGTGTGGCAATGTCCAGCAGAACTGATAGCTCCATGGGGTGTGACAGGGGCAAAGGGAGGTTGCCGAGTGGAGGAGGGGGAAAAAGATAGCTGGGAGTGGGAGGGTGTAGCTGTCTAACCTTATCCAACAGCTCCGGGGAGACACACACCCTGGGGACGCCCAAAATGCTCACAGGGCGAGGGTGTGGGAGGTAGGCAAGACTGGAATTCTGCACTGACAGGTAGGAGCAAGAGTCAGAGATACACGTGGATGAGCTCTAATGATGTGACAAGTGCACAGGTGTGCAGGTGTGTGCACAGGTGGGGAGCACAGAAGAGGGAGCCACAAAGTCTACATGGGAGGGGTCATGGAAGGTCTCCTGAGTCAACTGACATCGGTAATTCAGAGTGGGTGGGAAGGGTGGAGGGCATGAGGAACTGCACGTGCAAAGGCCTGGAGCTGTGCCGGAGCTAGCCAGAGGCTGGGGGAACTTAGAGTACCACAGACTCAATACAGGGGAGTGGTCAGTGAGGCCACGCAGATTGGGTTCCTTGATAAGGAATTTGAACTTTATTCTGCTGGCAATGGTGAAGCTCAGAAGAGGGCTTTTATGCAGGGAAATGAGATGAACAAATTACCAGGCAAATTTTTCACCACCACACTCCCACCACTCCTAGCTAACTCTCACCGAGTGTGTAGTCTCAGAGTGTTGCTTCCTCCAGGAAGTGTTCCCTCACCACCTTTCGGGCTCAGCTAGCCCTCAGCTCAGGCTTCTAGAGGCTCGCAAGCACTGCCCTCTCCTCCTTCCCCATCACGTTGTGTCTTGATTACCTGTGCCCTGTACTTTCTTCTGTCCCCTCATACACTGCGAGTGCTGAATGCCAAGGACTACGCCTGTTGTGCTCTATGTTCTATCCCCAGCACCCCACACAGGGCCTGGCATGATAAGTATTCAATATGTATTTATTTAATAGGAAATTTATTAGGAAATAAATTTATTTAGGAAATTTAATAGGAAATGTATTTAATAGGAAATAAAACAACAAGAAGAAGATAAGTGTGAGAAGATGATCTTGTGGTTTCCAGCCAGAGTTGCAGATTGGAAATTGGAAAGGGGAGATGAGGGGGCCCAGGGAGAAGGTTCAAGCTATAGTTTGGTTAAGGAGTGATGAGGGCCTGACCTGAGGCACTGGTGGTAGAACTGGAGAGCAGAAAAAGATTGAGAAAATCTTTAGGAGGCAGTACTGATAGGCTTGGGTGATTAGATGAGGGAAGTGAGGGGATCAGATAAGGAGAGGAGGGCTCCTGGGCTTCTGGCTTAAGCAGTGGGTAGATGACAGATTAACCGAGACTGGCTATTCTGGACGAGGAGGCAATGTGTTGGGGAAGATGATGAAATCAGTTTAGACCTGTTGACTTTGACATGCCTGCAGGGCATACAGGTGAAGAGGTCCCAAGGGCAGCTAGAATCACAGCGCTGGATCCCAGGACAGACATCTGCACTGAAAATAGAGATTTGGGAGTTGTCAGCCTACAGGTGATGGCTTAAGATCAAGGAGGGGATAAGATAGCCCAGGGAGGAAAAGAGGAGGGAAAACAACAAGGAAGATCCCCACCTCTAAGAGGTAGGCTTGGGGTGGGGAGATACGGAGGGGAAAGAAGACATAAGAAAGGAAGGAAGAGAGCAGCATCCTAAGCGAGAAGTGGCTTCAAGAACTAGTAAACACAGTCTGTGTGTGTAGAACCCTGGCTCCCCTTAACAGCTGAGAAAACTGAGGTCTAGGGATACCAAGGTGCTCCAAGCCACAAACTATTATTGCCCACGATCACACACCTTGGTGCCTCTCAAATTATGATCCCTGGAGTCCTGGGAGTCCCAAAGGCCCTTCCAGTGCGGCCCAAGAGGTAAAGACCATATTTATAATAATACTAAGACTTTTTTGCAGTACTCAGTTGACATTTGAACTGATAATACAAAAGCAAAAGTGGTGTAAAATTTCTGGGGACTTAACACAAATAACCGAAATCATATTCTTCACCCCAGGCACTTTGGTTTAACAAAAAAGCTAGCTTCACACAAGAATGCCATGATAGAACAATAATTACTGATTTTTTAACATGACTCTTGGGGTTCCTGGCTAGCCTGTGACTTGTGATCTCAGGGTTATGAGACTGAGCCCCACGTTGGGTGAAGAGATTACTTAAAAATAAAATCTTAAAAAAATAAAACAAGGGGCGCCTGGGTGGCTCAGTGGGTTAAGCCTCTGCCTTTGGCTCAGGTCATGATCTCAAAGTCCTGGGATCAAACCCCACATCAGGCTCCCTGCAGGGAGCCTGCTTCCCCCTCTCTCTCTGCCTGCCTCTCTGACTACTTACCATCTCTCTCTGTGTCAAATAAATAAATAAATCTTAAAAAAAAAAATCCATGAGTACATCTTGTTAATAGTCTGTACATAAAGCACTTCTGCTATATACCAAAGTACTAGATAAATTCATGTGATTGTTTGCATTGAGAAATGAACCACCTCCTTTTTCCATGAAACATTTTTATTATAAAAATTACTAACCCTCACCCCCTTCCAAAAAAGGAAAGAACAACTGACAAACTATGATTACTCAGACATGCGCATTTCACAGTCATTTTCTTAAAAATCAATGAAGTGAGCTTGTCACATCAAGGAAAACTGATAGTATGTTTTGCGAAAGATAAAATTCGATCTGGCAAGTGAAAATTAGAATTTCAGAAAACTTGTCTCCACACCATGAACTTCACAGCTTCCTGGTACTTAAAGACTTTGCTGATGACATCAGCAGTAATATTAAGGAATGTAATACTATGGATCGAAATGTGTCTACATTGGGAAAATCTGCAATCACCAAGCCATTATTTTCCAAATGACCAATGCATGATGTCTCAACCATGAGCTAAAGAACCATTCAAAGTATAAACAGATCAATGGATTAGAATATAACTGAGGATGAGAAATACACTGATACGGTTTCAGATCTCACACTGCAACTACCTATCAGAAAATACCATTTGTCTAGTTTTGGTGAAACATCAAAGAAGATATCCATAATTATCTGAAAAGCCTATTAAAAATACTCCTACTTTTTTCAACTACAAATCTGTATGAAGTGGGTTTGTATTCACCTACTTCAACCAAAGCAACATATGATAGACTGGCAAAGGAGATACAAGAATCTGAATGTCTTCTGTTTAGCCAGTCATTAAAGACAGTTGCAAAACTGTAAAATAATAACTCTCTGAATTTTTTCATTTTAGATAACATATTTTTATAAAAAGTATCTTACATGTAAAGGATTTATTATTGTTATTTTTACATAATTAATAAATACTTTTAAAGTCTTTCTCTAATATTCTTTTCCATATTGGTATTATGGTAAATATCTACAGCCACAGCCCACATAAATAAAGATGTTTGAAGTTCTCCATAATTTTTAAGAGTGTAAAAGGGTCCTGAGACCAAAACGTTTGGGAACCACTAATACTGAGCCCCCCTTACTGCCTCCCAGTTCTTGGAGCTCATTTTTAGCACACCCACCCCTTCCACGTACTTCTCTGTAAAATACAGAATTATAATACAAAATCAAAAATAAAACTTAGCTGAAGAAGAGATGAGACAACAGGCACAGTGAGCTAAACAGAGAATAAGACCCTTCCTTCCCTTCAAAATAATGTTCCCTTAAGAGCCACGGCCTGGTAACTAACCCTGCCAAGGAAGGCTGGGTTCCTCTGTAAACCCTTCATACTCTGCTAATTGTGGGAGAACAGACGGGGAGCAGAGGGCTCAGTGGGAGTTCAGGTCTCATCACCTTCACATTCAGTATCTGATCAGATACAACAGCCAATGAAGTAAGTAAGGCAGGTGGGGCCATTCTGTATTAGTCACTATTTACAGAGAAGGAAACAGAGGTCTGTGTCTTCCCTGATACCAATCTTAAATAAAGATGGGGGGGAGGTGGGCAGGAGCACTGGGTTACTTTCCAGGGTTCCCTCCACTGAGCACTAGCTCTAAAATGCCTCTTTTTCCCACTCAATCCTAGAGGCCCATTATTACAGATGCATTATTTTACTTGTAAGGTCTTCTCTTACTATGTTTATAAGCCATATATAGTTCTTTTTTTTAATACTCTCTTCTTTTGGGTAACTGATCTTTTTATAATAGTTTGTAAGAAAAAGTGACCCTTTGTATTGCTTTTTTCTTTTTTTAAGATTTTATTTATTTGACAGAGCAAGGGAGAGAGAGCACAAGCAGGGGGAGGGCAGGCAGAGGAAGAGGGAGAAACAGGGTCTCTGCTGAGCAGAGAGCCCAACATGGGACTCTATCACAGGACCCTGGGACCATGAACTGAGCTGAACGCAGACGCTTAACCCACTGAGCCACCCAGGTGCCCCTGTATTGCTTTTCAATTATAAAACTGGTTTTAAAATGGTTAAGAAGAGGGGTGCCTGGGTGGCTCAGTCAGTTAAGTGTCCAACTCAAGCCCTGTGTTGGCATTCTCTCTCCCTTGCCCCTCCCCCCATTTTGTACCCCCCCAAAACAAATAAATAAACCTTAAAAGAAATGATTAAAAGGGGCGCCCGGGTGGCTCAGTGGGTGAAAGCCTCTGCCTTCGGCTCAAGTCATGATCTCAGAGTCCTGGGATCGAGCCCCACATCGGGCTCTCCGCTCAGCAGGGAGCCTGCTTCCCCTACCCCCCGCCTGCCTCTCTGCCTACTTGTGCTCTCTGTCTGTCAAATAAATAAATCTTAAAAAAATATTATTAAGAAGGAAAAGTTAATGAAATAAAAGGCAAATAAACAAACAATAGATATAACATAAAAGCTGGTGCTTACAAAACAGAACTCCAACAAAACTAATGAAAAAAGCATGAAGCATTAAGTATGCAACTTTGGGAATGAAAAAGGGAAGATACAGTAGAGATATAAAAACAAGACAACGGAAATTTTATGTGAATAATTTTTAAATTTTGAGAAAAAAAAATTTTTTTTTTTAAAGATTTATTTATTTATTTATTTGACAGAGAGAAATCACAAGTAGTCGGATAGGCAGGCAGAGAGAGAGAGAGAGGGAAGCAGGCTCCCTGCTGAGCAGAGAGCCCGATGCGGGACTCGATCCCAGGACCCTGAGATCATGACCTGAGCCGAAGGCAGCGGCTTAACCCACTGAGCCACCCAGGCGCCCCTGAGAAAAAAATGTTTTAAGATTTTATTTATTTACTTTACAGACAGAGATCACAAGTAGGCAGAGAAGCAGGCAGAGAGAAAGGGGGAAGCAGGCTCCCCACTGAGCAGAGAGCCCGACTCGGGGCTTTATCCCAGGGCCCTGGGACCATGACCTGAACTGAAGGCAGAGGCTTTAACCCACTAAGCCACCCAGGTGCCCCGAGAAAAAAAAAAATTTAAGATTTTATCTTAAAATCTGAGAGAGAGAGCATGAGAGAGGGTGGGGCAGAGAGAGAGGAAGAAGCAGGCTCCAAGCTGAGCAGAGAGCTCAATGCAGGGCTCCATCCCAGGATGCCGGGATCATGACCTGAACCAAAGGCGGATGCTTAACTGACTGAGCCACCCAGGGGCCCCTTGATAAAATTTTAAATTACCAAATTACTTGCCTAGAGGAAAAGTAACAGTTATAGTAAAATTTATACAGCAGTAGTAGAAGTAATATTCTGGGGTCTCTCAAATGCAAACCCCTCAGGGAAGTAAGTGCTAGTGAACTGGTTGCCTTTTGTAACACAAGAGATGGGTCTTTGGAACGGTCTATCTGGATGGACGAGGGTGCTGAGAGACAGAGCAGGTGCTAGTACCGCCCCTTGTTTGGCAGCCCTGGTTGGCCTGAAGTCGGATCACCAGGCTAGATACCAGGCTGCCAAGACATCCCTGCTCGCTTCCACAAGATTTGGCACCTTAAATAAGAGATTTCACCTGCCCTGTCTGTCCTAGGTGAGCTCTGAGATGTCCCTGTTAATCTGGCTCTGCCCAGCCCAAAGGGTCTGCCTACAATCCCCTCTTCCCTTACCTGATTGTTCCTTCCCTCCCTTCCTCACTCCTCCTCTTACTCCCTCTCCCAACGTCCTCTCCCAGACTTCTGCTGGAAGACACAGGAGCTCCAGGAGTTCCTAGAGTCATTTCAGGTGCTATACCACCTCTCCCCACATCCAGCCCTCTTCCCATGCCCACCACCCAGTACTTCTGGCCACAGGAATTGCAACAAATAATGTGGAAGCCTGAAGCCTAACCCTCTCCTGTCTTGGTCCATGCCCCAAACTCATTTCTTTCTTTTTTTTTTTTTTATTTATTTTAAAGACTTTATTTTTTATTTGACACAGAGAGAGGAAGAGTACACAAGCAGGGGGAGCAGCAGGCAGAGGGAGAGGGAGAAGCAGGCTCCCCACCAAGCAGAAAGCAGAGAGCCTGACATGGGGCTCCATCCTGGGACCCTGGGATCATGACCCAAGCCAAACACAGACGCCCAGCCTACTGAGCCAACCAGGCGCCCCGTCCCCAAACTCATTTCTCGGTCTGATATTGGAATGGGATAAAGAAGGGGGTCCAAGGAGTGTGATGGTGTGTGTAGTAAAGGGAAGTAGTTGCCTAGCTCTGAGTCCTGGTAGTGGGAGTTAATGCAAGAGATCTATCCTTTATACCTTACACTTCTGTGGCCCAAATGAATGTCCAACACATAGAAGCACTACTGTGTCTTTGTCAACTGGATGAATAAAAGTTAAATCTGTTAAAATGTGTTACTCTGTCTATACCAGTTTGTGACTACGAGCATTCTCACAAGCAACAGACACCACAACAAGCACCACCACTACAGAGTGTGTGTGTGTGTGTGTGTGTGTGTGTGTGTGTATATGTTGGGAGTGGAAATCCATTAAATATTATAATAATGATAGAAAAGGTGATCTCCTTCAGGAGGGGGATGACCGGTGTATGTAACATTGCTGTGGTCAAACTGTAAGGTCATGGGCGGGTAGGAGTGGGAAGGAGGCCACAACAGAAAGTTGAGTTCAGACAGAAAAGGTTCCTTGTGGACCTTGCAATGATTTAGCCTCTGACTGACCCGAAGGCAGGTGCTTCTGTGGACTCCTAATCTTGCTCAAAGCCTCAGGGATGTAGAGGACAGATACTCAGAAGATGGACAACTTCTGCTAACTATCTGGGTCTGGAGAAGCCAGCCTGTCAGATAACAGAAAACTGATGCTGCAGTGACACTGACCACACCCAAGGTTGAGTCACAGGCACTTCCTAGTCCAGGTTGGCATTAGGATTTGAAAGGCCCTAAGGAAGAGTGCCCATACCCTCCACCTACCTAGTGAAATTATGCCTATAATCCCCAAATTAGAGTTCTCTTCTTTCACCGTACTTCCACTAATCGGGGCAGTGCTGGGTAAAGCTATGACCAGTGTTCCTTTGAGCTGCTGGCATTCCTCCACCCCAGATCAGACGAAGACTGAGGAAGTACAATGAGGACACAACTTTCTAATATTGCCTGTTACCAATCCTATCGCTGGTCTAGACTCCCAGGTCTCTTGCCCTAACCCTGCCAAAGCTATCTGGGTTCCATATTCAGAAACAGTAAGCTGCTTCTTCAAAGCACCCACCACTCCCCGCCCCCTAGACCTACTAAATCTGGTTGCTCAGCCTGTGCTCTACGTAGGCCCAAGGGCTAGTGGTGATTAACTCAAGACTTGCCCCTGCAGCTGCCTCTGTATCCGGAATGGAGTGAGGGACTTCGAAGGTGACACAGTAGAAGCCTGGTATATTTTGGTATGATCTATCAGGCCCTTACATGAAGTTTCCCTTCCAAAAATCTCCCCCCTACTCCAGACCCACCTGGCACCTAAAATCTCATTAGAGGGCCCTTAAAGTTACTCAGTAGGTTCCCAGAAAAAAACAGAGATCTCTTCACTTGGGGTGAGGGTGGAGGATTGGTGAGAAGTCACATTACAACGACGAACGGCAGCCTTGGAACTGCCAGATGAGGGTTCAGGGATGGCAATCCAGTGGGAAGAGATGACGGTGGGGAAGTTGGAGGGTTGGCAGTAGCTATAATAAAAGTGGATTTTCATAGCAAATAGTTTTTAATCACATCAAAATCAATCCCCTCTGCCCTTAGTCAATTCGCCTGTCAGAGGCAGGCAAACACCCCAGGCTTAGCTGAGAAATAAAGGAATTCTCCTCAGGGTCCTCTCCCTGGCGGAGGCCAAGGAAGAGTACAGCCCCTTGGGCCAAGAATGGCAGGAAAAGAGCACAGTAAATTGTGGGCTGGATTGCCCAGTCACATGATGGGATCTGGCTGCTTCTTGTCACGTAAACTCTTTTTCCCTCCTCCTCTGGTCTCTCCCTCTCCTCCTTTCCCCTCTGCTCTGTTTTGATTTGGTTAAAATAGACGCAAACTCTGGTCTTTTCTATTTTTAATACCTAGCCATTACATAATCCACAACGTAATTGCTGACTTGAAAAACTATTGGCAAGAGTAGAAAATCCCCAGAGTTTTAAACAGGAAAAGGATTATTACAGCACAAAAGCCTTTGGCAGTTTTACTGACTGGTAAACCGTCTGTAATCGTCACTTGCCAGTGGAAGTCACATGGGCCCTGGGAAACACTCCCCACCTCAGGGAAAGCAGGCTGGGGGAAGGGAGGAACCATAGACTAAGCTAGAAGGAGGCTGCTTTTTGTGTTGGGCAGGGGTTTGGTTGTGATGCCCCTGGAGATTCCACTGGGCCCAGACACCAGGCCCACAGGAGTGAGCTTCAGGTCACCTGCCCTCCCCAGGCCACTTAACTGCTTTTGTTCCTTGCTGGAGAGTGAAGTCTCCAGCATCCACATCCCTCTTCAATTTCCTGGACCTTCATACATCCTCCAACACACTCCTGAGCAAGCCTAAGTGAGAGTAGACTATCCCAGTTAAATATATGATTTTATTAAGACACAGGAGCAAGGAAGACTGCTTGTTAATCACGGAGACCTGACCTACTCCTCTGCGTTCTATTTATTTCCAACCACCATACTATTCGATTCCTCAATAAAATGAGCCAATAAAAATATAACTAGAGATTATAAATATAAGTACTAGAGATTCGGTAAAGGGTTGGAAGGGGAGATTTTGCCACCCCCAAACATGTCTCTTTGGCATAAGGATTTTTTCTGAGCTAAAAGCAGTCAAAACACAGCAAATTTAGGAAAAGCTCTTTACCTCCCCCGCCTCAACTGCCTAAACTGACATTGGAAGGGTGCCTATACCAGGACACTATTACCAGAAATACTTTTTTACCTCAGCAACTTATCTGCACAAAAGGGTAACCTTTGTTTTCCAAACATCTCCTCTTGTAAATAGCCTTCCTTCCCTTTGTATCCCCAGACCTCAAGCCCTTTCCTTAGCTCAGGATGTTATATAAAACTTCAATTACTTGACTGCCCTTTGGGCCTTATGTTTTTATGGAGCTCCCATATATACAAAATCTGGTTTTCTCCTGCAATCTGTTTTATATCAATTTAGTTATTAGACCATTCTAGGAAGTAAGAAGGGAACATTTTCCCACCTCTCCAGGTTTCACAACCAAATCAAAAGTATCCCATTAAGACAAAATTGTCTCTATGTGTGTTGGGGATATCACTAGTGTAGGAGATACAGAGGGGACAGAGATAGCTTTCCCTGATTTTGCCAATTCTGCCACAGTCCCAACCCCAATAATCGAGGATAGCCAGTCCAATTTAGGCACCTACAGGTGACAATTCCTTCAAAAAATGTTTGCTGAGGGGCACCTGGGTGGTTCAGTCTGTTAAGGTCAGACTGAGCCCCGGGTAGGACTCTGCACCCAGCAGGAAGTCTGTTGGAGATTCTTTCCCCCTCCCTCTCCCTTCCCCTCTGCTCCTCACCCCCTCACCCCCACCCAATACACACACACACACACACACACACACACACACACACACACACACACACATACTCTCTCTCTCTCTCTCTCTCTCTCAAAAAAAAAAAAATCTTAAAAAAAAAAATGTTTGCTGAATGCCACACATTTAACTACCTGCTATGGACAAAACAGTGAGCAAAAATCACTGCCCTCATAGAACTACCAGTTCAGTGAGAGAGGTGGACAGTAACCAAAATATTATATAAACATATCATTACAAACCATGATAAAGGCTTACGGAGGATAAAGTGTAGGGCACTAGGGCATTTAGATCAGGGGGACCTGATAGGGCTTGGAGGTTTCTGGAATATTACCCTAGGGAGTTCAGGATCCTTTTAATTCAGCACGTGACCTTCCTTGCCTTCCCCCTCAATCCCTCCCTCCTTGCTTCCTATGTACTGAGGATAATGCTAAATTCTTTATACGTATGGTCTCATTTGATTCATATAACAAGCTTACAAGTCAGCACTTTAAGACAAAAGAGTCTGATGAGAAAAGCCAAACCACACTTTGTAATGAGAACTATATACAATTCATAACATGAATTAAGACTCTACTGGCTGTAGGTGACAAATATCCAAGCACACTTTCAAAAATAAAAAAAAAAAGCCTGGACTCATGTAAATGGCTGGTTAGATCCAGGTGCTCTGGGGTGCCTGGCTGGCTCAGTGCTTGGGCGTCTGCCTTGGGCCCAGGTCATGATCCCAGGGTTCTGGGATTGAGGCCTGCATCGGGTTCCCGGCTCAGAGGGAAGCCTGCTTCCCCCTCTCTCACTCCCCCTGCTTATGTTCCCTCTCTTGCTGTCTCTCTCTGTCAAAAAATAAATAAAATCTTTAAAAAAGAAGAAAGAAAGAGAGAGAGAAAAGATCCAGGTGGTCCAAAGATGCCACTTAGGCTCCATCTCCACCTCACAACTCAACTTTCACCTGTGTTGACTTCAGCACTCCCCTTGGGATGGCAAGAGGATCACCAGCAGCCTCAGAACTATGCACATTCTACAGGATTGGCAACTCAGTTGGAAAAAAAAATGAGAAGTCACTTCTTAATAGTTCTGACAAAAGTCCAGAGTCCTAATTGGCCTGGATTTGAGACCATACCAACATCAACTGGTGTTCTTTTTTTTTTAAAGGTTTTTTTTTTTTTTTTTAAAGATTTTATTTATTTTTCAGAGGGAGAGCGAGCACAGGTAGACAGAGTGGAAGGCAGAGTCAGAGGGAGAAGCAGACTCCCCGTGGAGCAAGGAGCCCGATGTGGGACTCGATCCCAGGACCTGAGCCGAAGGCAGCTGCTTAACCAACTGAGCCACCCAGGTGTCCCTCAACTGGTGTTCTGATTGGCAGTCATGTGAAATCCATCTAGCCAAGGGATTGACCGGACTACACCAGAATCCAATCTGAGGGACACCTGGGTGGCTCAGTTGGTTAAACGGTGTAGATCCTCCCATCCGATGACCCTCCCACAATTTCTGCAAACGCCCACCAGCTAATGCTCTTAATAGCCTCTTTTGGCTCTGACTCCAGCTCCTGCTGGATTTTTAATCACTCACTGAGGCCAATCTCTTCCTTCTGATCTGAGCTGTCCCAGAGGTGGGACTCAGCTCCTTTCTTTCCATGCTTTACCAAAAAGAAAAAAATACACATACACAAACTGACTCGAAACACTATGTCTTCATCAGACTTTCCTAAGTTATGAAGAGACAGAGGGGTTTTATAATGTTACCATGCTTCGTGGTTCCTTTTCCCTCCCCAGACTCTGCTCATATTTGGAAAAGGTCTCCCCTTTGCTCAGGAAACTAAATTCCCCTTATATTATTCAGAGCAACTTAGCTCCATCCCCCTTTCTCTGACATCCAGTGACCCATACCTGGAATCAGCCCCACTGAGAACTATCACTCCAGGCTCCACACCTGACCAGCACTGAGGAACAAAAGGAAGTTTTGAAATTCACTCTCTCACCACCACCATTCTATACTGGTGAAGAGAATGGAATGATTTTCCCCCTAGAAATATGAATTAGGCCACCCCTCTTTCGAACACAACTGGCTAGAGTCGATTTTGGTTTTTTAAATAGGTATTTATTCTATTGCTCTTTGTAAACTCTCCAGTTCACAGAAAAGCCTATGTTACAAGTCTGAAACAATCCTCACACACCCATACTGGGGTCTACTGACACTGGTATTATAATTAAAGAAAGTGGTGCTTATGTCCCATAACTGTTTCCTGTCTTTGAAAGACAAAGAGATTTTTGGTCTTGAGCCAGCCTCTGATGGAATTCTGTTGTTTTCAGGCTTGAGATCTAGAGCCTCAAATTCCAATGAGATAGGCAAAACTAAGCTATCTGCTTCAAAGTCCGCTTTCACCTAGGTTGATGGGGGGCCTGAGATCAAGACTAAAACTGGCTGAGAGGCTTCTCCAAAGAAGAGGCAAGGACAAATGCTAGAAGCAGGTTTCCTCCCAAGATTCAGGCTGGCTCTAGGTCTTGCCTCCCTGGGCCGGTCATGTAATTTTCCTTTTTCTTGCAAGGGCAGGAGCAACAAAGCCCTCCAACCAGAGGAGGTCTCAGCTCCTTCAAATACGTCACAGGCAGGAAGCAGAGAAGCTCTAGAAGACTGTGAATACCAAAATGTAGCAAATCCTAAGAAAATATAATTCTGAGCTTTGAATTCCTTTGTTCACACCAAGTGTAACTGCAGACACCATGGCCCAGTAGCCTCCTTCAGGAATTTTTTTAGTTTCTGGAAAGAGAAAGGTAGTGAGAAGTCTTGAAATTCTCAGAGGCTAAGATCAATATTTACATAAGGGGAAGACAAGAGTTGACATTTCATTCATTAATGTAATTAGAAGAATATAATCTTAATATCCTTTTTAAAATTTTATTTATTTATTTATTTATTTGTCAGAGAGAGAGAGAGAACACACAAGCAGGCAGAGTGGCAGGCAGAGGCAGAGAAGCAGGCTCCCTACCGAGCAATGAGCCGACACGAAACTCGGTCCCAGGACCCTGGGATCATGACCTGAGCTGAAGGCAGAGGCTTAATTAACCCACTGAGCCACCCAGGCATCCCTAGTCTTAAATGTTTTTTAACCTACAGAAATCCTTTACAAAATTCAAAACAGAATAAATACATTCCAAATCAAATAGCAATGTTTTTTAAAAATAAATGGGAACATTCTATTCATATTTCTCTGTACTTGCTCCTTTCACTGATACAGAAAGTTAACTTCAAAGTTTTCACAGCTGGGGTGCCTGAATGGCTCAGTTGGTAAAGTGTCTAACTTTTGATTTCAGCTCAGGTCATGATCTCAGGGTTGTGAGATTCAGCCCTGTGCTGGGCATGTAGCCTGCTTGAGATTCTCTCTCTCTGCCTCCCTCACCCCACTCATGGATATGTGCACTCTCTCTAAAGAAAAAAAAGTTTTTGCAGCCACATAGTATTTCACAGTACCCTATTCATGGATATTTACCAAAGAGTGAACATTCCTATCCAGAGAAGTCTGTGCTCATTTCTTAAATGAAATTCTAGTTTTACCTGGAATGGATGCAGTGAATAAGCATTTTCTAAGATGAAATTACAGTTTGCCCTGTTGTGTCTCACCTATTGTATTCTTACCCATTTTCTATTGGGTCTGTCGTTTTCTTATTGATTTATAGAAACCCTTTATAGATTATAGATATTAACCCATCGCTTATTACATATATTGCAAAAATTTTCTCCCCATCTGTTGGCTGTCTTCTAACTTTTTTTTTAAGATTTTATTCATTTATTTGTCAGAGAGAGAGAGCAACCACGCACACAAGCAGGCAGAGGCGGAGAGAGAAGCAGGATCCCTGCCGAGCAAGGAGCCTGATGCGAGACTCAATCCCAGGACCCTGGAATCATGACCTAAGCTGAAGGCAGCAGCTTAACCAGCTGAGCCACCCAGGCGTCCCTAGGCTCATTTTCTAAGCTACTCACATCTGGCCAGAGTGGTGGTATAAATGAATCAAGTAAAGAAGGAGCAAAAAGAATTGTAAAGACTTAGTTTGTTTCCACCTGTTTGGAAGCTCTTTCTTAAACTGTTGGAATCATGTACTAACAATGTCAAAAGAATTCTGAACCATTAAAAACCCAAAAACATCTTTATAAGCAGTAATCTGAGTATCTCCAGACGCTTTCAAACCATGTGAACTTTAGGGCATTATTTGCTGTCACTATGGAAAGAAAAAATAAATTCCAGACCCCACAGGAATAGAAAGCCTCAAGAGTCTATGGACTTGTAGAATTTTAAGCAAGAAACCTTCACAGTTTCCCTTCAGCCTCTCACAGATTAGCACTGACTCAAGCTGATCCTGAACAGTTCAAAAAACCCTCATGGCCAAATGGGATTTTCCCTGCAAAGAGTACTTAGTCCTTACTCCTGCAAACTCCACCTAAAGGCCCAGTACTTTGTAGAGGTTGTTCCACTTGGCCAGAATCTCTCTCCTCCCTGCAGTCCACAGCACTGAGGTACACAGTGCAAAAAAAAGTAGGCCTAAAAGGTGCTTCTGGCTTCCCTCCCCCTAGCTGGAACCTGGCACTCCCTGAGGAACTTGGTTCTAAGCAATGAAGATGCTGCCATAAAATCATTCTTCAGTACCCAGTAGTACCAAGAAGAAAAACAGATGGTCTGTCTCAATGTGTCTTCAAAGCCATTATTCCTACCACCTTACAAAAAAAATCCTTCCTTTGCCTACATCTATACCAAACAACTACACTCCTCCTCCCTACTGTTGACTACTGACTTCTTGGTCATCAAGACCTTTGGATCCTTGATCACAGTGTGCTTTATACTCCACGTCAGACCTTTTGCCTGGTCATGACCTCTTATATCCTTCCATATTTCCACCTCACCTTGTCTTTCTCTTCTACAGATTCATTCTTCAACTTCACTGACACTTCCAGCCCCTTGACATCCCACCGCCATCACTCTGCTGCCTATCAGCCCTCCTCTGGAGTCACTCTTTTCTCTAACCACCTTAACAATTACCACTCTGCTACCAATATTCTAGACTCCTCTTACTCCAAGTCTTCCACTTGGATCACAAAACACAGCCCCTATTTGAATACAAATGTCCTCTGCTTTAACCCTCAGTTGCTAGACACTGCCAAAGTAACCATTAAGTCATAAGGGCGCTCTTCCTCTAGCATGTCATCCTCTCCAACATTACTCTTATCTTCTACCTCTTAACTAGCTCTTTCCCCCACAGCACAAGGACATGCTCCAGTCTCAAAAAAATAAATAACCCTCCTTAGGCTCTGTGTTGCCCCTTCACTAACTGTCCTTACTTCATAAATAAGCTTCTTGTAAGAGTGACCTCTCTGTTCACAGCCTGGCCTCCATTCACTAGCTGCAGAGGTACTGTCTCGTAAAAGAGTGAACTGCTCTTATTTGCCAAAGATCTGTTCTTTGGAAAAATTGTTTTAGAGATTAGCAAAGAAGCTTAGTGAAAGGAAATACATTATGTTGCTATTTATTCAGTTTTAATAATATGAATGAAAATAAATTTTAATAATATAAATGAGAATAGATTTATCTTTGTATCAATACTACCTCTGACCAGAGTATAAGCAAGATTATTTAAAGTGTTCTTTAAGGGAGTGGCTCAGTGGGTTAAGCCTCTGCCTTTGGCTCAAGTCATAATCTCAGGGTCCTGGGATCGAGCTCCGCATTGCATCGGGCTCTCTGCTCAGCCGGAGCCTGCTTCTCCCTCTCTCTCTCTGCCTGCCTCTCTGCCTACTTGTGATCTGTCAAATAAATAAATAAAATCTTTTTAAAAAAATAAATTAAATAAAGTGTTCTTTAAAACAAAGAAATCTGTTTTCCCAAAACGATCCTGATTCTCTAGATCCCAAAACTAGAAACAATCTGAGTTCCCAGAGCATTGGTCTGTATCTGTCATAGCCTACCATTTTATCTTGAGTTATCAGGGAACTCTCTGCAGTTAATCCGTATTTGATAAATGAACCAAATTTACAAGTACCTATTATAGACCGGATAATTCTAATCTAATCTATCTAATCCACTAATTAAATCAGGCCATCTAAAGAACCTCTACTGACATTTTGCTAACTTAGTATAAGGCCTTTCTCACACACTGAATTTTAATAAAGTTACATTCAGTCACTTATATCCTATAAGTTTTCACTTACTTAAATGTACCTTGCAAAGTTTCACACTGAGGTATTACCATGTCGTTTGGGGTGCAATCCAAAAGGACTAAGGTAAAAGTCAGTGAGGCAGAATTACCCAACCCAAGGGCTGTGAGCATTTGAGGA
Organism: Mustela nivalis; assembly: GCF_964662115.1. NCBI lineage: Eukaryota > Metazoa > Chordata > Mammalia > Carnivora > Mustelidae > Mustela > Mustela nivalis. The sequence continues at coordinate 52,793,081 of NC_139027.1, read as the reverse complement.
GAAGGAATGCATTCTTCCTCTCCCTCACCTAAAAATACCCCAAGAGGGGCGCCTTGGTGGCTCAGTGGGTTAAGCCTCTGCCTTTGGCTCAGGTCATGATCTCAAGGTCCTGGGATGGAGCCCCGAATCAGGCTCTCTGCTGAGCAGAGAGCCTGCTTTCCCCCCTCTCTGCTTGTCTCTCTGCCTACTTGTGTTCTCTCTCTGTCAAATAAATAAATAAAATCTTTAAAGAAAAAAAACAAACAAACCAAGAAATGCTCCTCCCGGGGGAACTGAGACCTCCTCTCACACAATGTCTGTTCCCCTCTGCTTCAATTCCTCTCAGATAATGTGAATGTCAGCTCCTTAGTAAAGGCACAGCTTTGCCCTTGTTGAACCTCCCAAAGTTTGCTCATATCTAAAACAAGGAAGTTCGCCTAGAAAATCTAAAAAAGTGTTTTTTGAGGTGTTTTTTTTTTTTTTTTAAGGTAGGCTCCACACCCAGCATGGATCCTAAGATCAAGACCTGAGCTGAAATCAAGAGGGGGATGCTTAACCGAGTCACCCAGGTGCCCCTCAAAGGTTTTTTGATGTAAGTAACTGCCGCTACTTACAGTGTGAGAATCAAATTTTATTTTGAAAAGCAGGTCAAAGGAACCCAGTGGTAAGTCCTTTCGTGATACTGAAGAATCTTCATATTCCAACCATCCCCAACATAGCTGTTAGATCACCTACATGAGACCAATAACTCTCCTTAGGCAGGACACAGAGATTGCTATCAGGAGCTTCCGCCAAAGCACTGACATTCTTGCTTCCCACAGTCCCTCTGAAGAAGCCAGTCCTTAAATCCTTACTGAGGCCGAATTATGGGTGTAGAGGACCATGGAAAGGGTAAAAAGGTGGCCAGGAAAACATGCCAGGAAACACAGGGCAGGGCCAGGTAGGTGACAGGCTCCAGTCCCTCTGGAGCCAGAGTCTGAACCTCCCAGTTTGCTTTACCCTCACAGAGGGTGTAATTTCCAGCAAGGCTAAAAATCACCAATGGCACACAGCCAGAGGGCAGGGCCAGGCTGGGTAAAGCAAAAACCAGTGATGAGCCAGAAAGGCTCCTGATTTAGAAGCTAAGCAATTCAGAAGAAGGGTGGTAGAGAGCCTCCCACAGAAGACTTACAAAGTAGCTGCCCTCTTTGGGTAAGATCCAGGTTGCCAACAGGAAATCTCTTACCTTCATGGGCCTCCTCACTTGTTCCAAAGGCTTTCTCAGCAGCCTGATCTTTTTAGAAGGAGAAACCATGTGACTGGGACTCAAGTGACACCAGCTTACTGATTTTGGAAACATCCCTCCTCTGTGGAGTCACCAGCTCACAGAGCAAAAACTTCAATGGTACTTGTTTCCTCTCTCCCTAACACAAAATCCAAGAGATAAGACTAGTCTCAAAACCACCCAAGTCAAACTATAGTACAAAGATTGTTCCATAAAGCTCAACATGCCTCAGAGATAAAGATTCCTTCACTCTTTTCCTTACTCGCCCATTCCTTCCTCACATGCTCCAAGCACTGGGCAGCAAGAATGCCTTGCAGAATTCTTAGCAGACACCATTCTAGCAACTGCCCAAGAACCTCTCTAAAGTGGACCCTGTTGGTTCAGAATTTCTGACAGGAGGGACGCCTGGGTGGCTCAGTTGGTTGGGCAGCTGCCTTCAGCTCAGGTCATGATCCCAGGGTCCTGGGATCGAGTCCCACATCGGGCTCCTGCTTCTCCCTCTGCCTCTGCCTGCCATTCTGTCTGCCTGTGTTCGCTCTCCCCCCCCCCTCTCTCTCTGATAAATAAATAAAATCTTTAAAAAAAAAAAAAAAAAAGAATTTCTGACAGGAGATAACTGCTTGTGTTTATGCTATCAGAACCGGCTAGCTAACATATTTAATTGCATAAATATGATTGTCAGTCGGAAAATTGAAGTAACTTGAGACTTCTGATTTTCTACTGATTAAAGCAGGTCCTCTTAGGATCTCAACTAGTTAGTGCATACATGCATAAGTGAATTAACATGTGATTCCAAAACTAAACAAACTTAATGAATCCACAAAAAAACATTTTTTTCCATGTAATTAAATCAGACAAGCTCTTCCGTCATGGGTCTAAGTTGATATACTTCTACTGTATTGCTTTCAAAAAATGAAGCCAGAATTCAATAAACTCTGCTGTAACCAAACTGGCCAAGCTTACTTCCAAAACACCTCAAACTATTTATGAACAGATTAGGACTTTTTTCCCCCTTAAATCAAAAGAACATCCCACATTCTCTGGTTTAGAGAAATGTCAGGACCTACAAGGGCCAGAGGACAGGACAGTGACTGTGAATAGCATGGTATCTTCCCTGGCCCTCTTTTTCCTTCCACCTCTTCACTGTGGGTATCCCTAGCTCCAGGATGCCGTTTTTGCTCTAGTCTTTCACTCCTTGGAAGATTCACCTCGAAGAAATGCAAAGTGGAGAAATGAGAAATGGAATTTGAGGCCTCAATACCTGAGTCTGAGTCCTAATTCTACTCTCTGACTGAGATTCAATGTCCATATAAAAGAAGAAAAAAAATAATGCATAGCATACTGGACCGTGTTAGCCATGTCACTATACAATGGCCTTCGTAAATTGCAGAGTGACCTTTAAATAATGTTTCGGCTGTTGTTTTACTATGGTGATTACTGCCCACTCCTACCTCCCTTCAAGCTCTACTCTCAGATACCAGTGGACACCACTGCCATGTACTCCTCTCCACCATCTGTCAAGCCTACCCAACAAAAAAGGGAGAACTAAGATAAGACCACTCCTCCCCTAAACATCTCAGGGTGTCAAATCTAGAGTCCCAACTCTTACTTACTGCTTCTACTTTAGAAGTACCTTTTCCTCTAAATGGGAATTCCCAGGCTATAGAATACTTTCTTTTGGATGTAACTCTGACCCTTCAAATTCAACTCCAAGAAGCAAATATGTCTCCCCTTTCTAGAAGAGTGGTTCTGGGGCACCTGGGTGGCTCAGTGGGTTAAGCCTCTGCTTTCGGCTCAGGTCAGGATCTCAGGGTCCTGGGATTGAGCTCTGCATCAGGCTCTCTGCTCGTGCAGAGCCTGCTTTCCCCTTTCTCTCTCTGCCTGCTGCTCTGCCTACTTGTGATCTCTCTCTGTCAAATAAATAAACAAAATCTTTTGAAATATAAATTAAAAACATTAAAAAGTGGTTCTCCTTTCCAGTTACCCCTTTGTCATGACAAGTAATTTTCCAACTTCACAGGATAGAAACATACCTTGGCATAATATAACTGTGGTTTTGGCCCACCTACCACCCTCAAGTCAGAATCTATTTCCCACTTTTTTTTTTTTAAGATTTTCTTTTTTGGGGGACACCTGGGTGGCTCAGTCAGTTAAGCAGCTGTCTTCGGCTCAGGTCATAATCACAGCATCCTGGGATCAAGTCCCACATCGGGCTCCTTGCTCAAGAGGGGACCCTGCTTCTCCCTCTGCCTCCTACTCCCTGTTTGTGCTTTCTCTCTCTCTCTCTCTTGTTCTCTCTCTGGCAGATGAATAAAATCTTAAAAAAAAAAAAAAGGTTTTTTTTCTTTTTAATATTGTTTTTAAAATTCATATATTTGACAAGGAAGGAAGGAAGAGAACCTTCAAGCAGACTTCCCGCTGAGAACAGAACCTGACAGAGCACTCAATCCCATGATCTATGAGATCATGACCTGAGCTGAAAACAAGAGTTGGACACTCAACCGACTAGGCCACCCAGATACCCCTACTGTATGATTTTTTAAAAATATATACATATAGTCATGGCTGTATTTATTTCATCTGAAACAGGTTCATATGCTATATATTTTTTCATGCACCTATTATAGCCAAATTTATGTGTAAATAATTATAGATTTACTTCATTTATCATTGTACGGATTTACCAGTTTATCTGGCCAATTCCCTACTGATGGCCATTTTGATGGCTTTACAAATTCTGTAGTGACATTTATCCTCATAAATATATCTCTGTACATTGTCCTCGGGATAAATACCTAGAAGTCAGATTGCTGATCTGAGGATGTGTGTACTTCAGGGGCACTTGGATGGCTCAGTCAGTTAAGCATCTGACTTCGGCTCAGGTCCTGATCTCAAGGGTCCTGGGATTGAGCCCTTCGTCAGGCTCCCCGCTCAGTGGGGATTGAGCCCTGTGTCACAATCCCTGCTCAGTGGGGAGTCTGCTTGTCTCTGCTTCTCCCCCAACTCATACTTTCAAATAAATAAATAAAATCTTTTTTAAAAATTTTGATACATATTGCCAAACAGAACTTCAGACAGACTATATTAATTTAAATTCCCAGAGTATGAGTTCCCCTTTCTTCAAACTCTCATGAGCAATAAATACTATTAGTTTAAATATCTGTCAATCTAACAGTTGAAAAATGATGTCTCGGGCACCTGGATGGCTCAGTCATAGGGCATCTGCCTTCCGCTCAGGTCATGATCCCAAGGTCCTGGGATCGAGCCCCACATTGGGCTCCCTGCACAGCCAGAAGCCTGCCTCTCCCTTTTCTACTACCCCTCTGCTTGTGTTCCCTCTCTCACTGTGTCTCCATCAAATAAATAAATAAAATCTAAAAAAAAAAAAAAAAGAAAAGAAAAGAAAAATAATGTGTCATTTCTTTTTTTTCTTTTAAAACCTTTTATTCAATAACGTATACTTTTAAAATTGTAGTATGTAACTGCCCCTCATGCCATAGATTTCCCCCATGCTCTCACTGTAGAGTCTGTGGTTGGCTAGTTAATGTGGTCTGCTGGTAAAACAGGTGGCTACAGACTGAGTCAAGGGGGCTCAGGGGAGCAACAATAACTAACAACCATTTTGAACCCTTCACATTTCCTATGCTTTCTGGGTCAGGAGGGGAGGTCTCATTTCTATTTGTGTCTTCTAGATTATAAGGGAAACACCATTTTTCTATGGTTTTTTTTATTAAAAGATTTTATTTATTTATTTGACAGACAGAGATCACAAGTAGGCAGAGAGGCAGGCAGAGAGAGGGGAGGAAGCCGGCTCCCTACTGTGCAGAGAACCCGATGCAGGGCTCCGTCCCAGGACACTGAGATCATGACCTGAGCCGAAGGCAGAGGCCCAACCCACTGAGCCACCCAGGTGCCCCATCTCTATGGGTTTTATAAGTCATTAGTATTTGTTCTTCTATGACTTTTTGTTTTTGTTTTATTAATTTATAAGAGCTTTGTGCATGCTGAGATATGCTGAAAACTTTTTTTTTTTTTGAAGATTTTATTTATTTGAGAGAAAGGGTACAAGAAAAGAACAGTGTGGAGGGGCAGAGGGAGAGGGGAACGCAAACTCCCTACTCAGCAGGGAGCCCAGGACCCCAGGATCATGGCCTGAGCTGAAGGCAGCTGCTTAATCGACAGGCCCCCAAAACTGTTCTTAACAACAGTTTGTCATCTACTTTTTGTTTATGGTGTTTGTTTTTTGTTTTTGTTCTTTTTGGCTAATACACTGTACTTTTTCCTTTATAGTTCCTGCCCTGGGTGTCATACTAAAATAAATATTTTCACGGTGCCTGGGCGGCTCAATCGGTTGGGCATCTTCTTTTGGCTCAGGTCATGGGTGGCTCAGTTCGTTAAACATCTACCTTTGACTCAGGTCATGATCCCAGAGTCCTGCACTGGGCTCCCTGCTCAGCTGGGAGTTTGCTTCTCCCTCTCCCTATGGCCCTTCTCCCTACCTGTACAATCGCTCACTCTCTCTCTCCCCATATAAATAAAATTCTTAAAAAATCAAAATTAAAAAATAAAAATAAAACAAGAAATGCCTTTTTTAAAAATATTTATTTATTTATTTTAGAGAGAGAGAGAGAATGGACAGAGAGAGAGGGAGAGAGAATTTCAAGCAGACTCCACATTGAGCCTGTAGCCTGACACTGCACTCAACCTCACAACTCTGAGCTCATGATCCTGAGATCATGACCTGAGCTAAAACCAAGAATCAGATATTTAACCAACTGCACTACCCAGGAACCCCAAACAAGAAATGCTTTCAAAGGAGAGAAATAATGTAAAAGAACACATCAGAGCTTCTACAAATACTTTGTGTGGCTGAAGAAGTGGATGAACTTTTAATTCAGCAAACCCATTCCAGTAGGCTTTGGATGTACAGAGGGAAGTTTGGAAGAGAGAGTAAAATTCAACTGCTTTGCATAATAGAATAAGAAGTATCTAGAATGCTTAGTGGCAATAGAGTTAGGAAGGCTTACACAGAGAAGAGATTATAAGAGACCAAAGCCATACACATAGGTGATAGGAATAATGATGAATCCCTAATGCAGAGGCAGACAATAATATATATACATATTTAAGGGACAGGAACAGCCAGTATTAGAATTTAAGTTGCTTGCTTTGTGGTAATGTAAAACAATCTCCATTACCCTAAATCTTTAATATAAAGTCTGCTACACACAAAGGCTGTAGCTGGGAGATATTTGAGTTCTACATCTGGGTGAATGTGGATAGAAAGAGGAACAGCATGCTTGAGTTGGTAAGACCATCTATAATCTGAACTAATTTAGTAGAAGCAAGAGCTCAAAATTAGAATGACCATAAATACATGAGCTCCCAGGAATTTGAAGAATCTGGGTGAAGGAATGAGACTCTCTACAAGCCGTAGAATGACACTTTGAGCCAAATTTTTAAGGGAAAAGATGGTTCCAACTACCTAATGGGTGATATTAGGATACTCAATCCTCAAAAGCTTTCAAAAAGGACCAAACTACATGAGGTTCAGTGGTGATTTAGAGAAGAAGCCAGTGGGGGAGATGCCAATTACTCTGTTTGCACAAAAGATAAGGTGAGGATTATACCTCAAACCTTCCCATTCCACATGCTCTCACAGAGGTGTTCTGGTCCCTACCCTACTTAGCATGGTCTACTCTCATCTCTTCCATGAAGCTTTCTCCCCAGGTTTCAGCTGTCAGATGATTCCTTTCCAAAACTTCCATTTTACCAAGAATCTGAACCTTAGTGTTACCTTTAATTGTTCTTTTTTTTCCCTATTCGTTAACTTACCTATAGAATTCAACTATAGATGCCTTGTAGACAAGAACCCCAACAAGAGAGAGAGGCAGAGTGTGTGCACATGCACAAGCGAGGGAGGGTGGGAGGAAGGAACATTCTAAAAATCTTACATTACACTCAGAGCCTACTTAATTCCTGGTAGGGAAATGGAAGACAGTGATGCAGAAGCAAGTTTACTAATGACCCTGGATGGCAATGCTCCTGAGAACAAAAGAGGAGGAACGGGAATAGGAAGGAATAGAAGAATGAAGGGAAGAGGATGGCATAATGAAAAATACAATTTGGCTTGAGACCTGAGGGCCACCCACGTTATGATGGTAATAGTGTTTGGTAACAGTGTTTGGCCATCCTGAGTCTGGAACACAGAAGAGAGATTTAGGTTGGAGAGGGAGATTTAAGAGTTCCTGACATATCAGTGATGGCTAAAACCATAAGCACAGGTGATATCACCCAGGGACAGTATATATACAGATGAGGAGAGAAGGAGACTAAGAATAGAATCTTAAGAAATGTCTTCATAAGAAGCCTGTTGGGTAAAACAAGCCTTCCACAGTTATACAAAGTTATAGTTACCACATCTACATAGTTATGTGCCAACTAATACTTATAACAGATGGACCAAATAACTGACTCTACTGAAGACCTCCAAATGCCCATTTCAAGCCCTCTTTCAGTCTTCCTGTAAGTGAGCTTACTCCCTGATCTTCAGTTAAAACTTGAGCGTTTCAGAGGAAGTGGCAAGAATGGAAAAGGGCCCTGGACCAAGGCCTCTGGGTTGGGACCTGTGGGTAGAGGATGCTAATAACTGGATGAACATCATACCTAAAGGCAGGATCAAAGCTAAGCTTTGCATATAGTTTATTTCATGATTAGCTCATACAACTGAGTTAAGATTGGCCAATAAAGAGCTCATTCATGACAGTAAAAACACATACATACATCAAGGTCTCAAAGGGATGTAAAATTTCTTAATAAGGAGTCTTAGAGATTTCTGTCTGCTTCAAGTGGTCTTTTCCTGGCTGTACTGGTTGAGAATGGCATATGGAGGAAGCAACTAGTTTCCTCTTTGGGGACCAGCTCTGCCAGCTGCAGCTCCTGGCTCTTGGTCACCCATCCGGCCAGATTTAAATGATCTCCACCTGCAAGACTGCCAGCCTACAGGGCATGGGTTTATCTCCACTGAAGGGTTGAAAAAAAATAATAGTCTGGACTACCCACGAGCTATAAAGGAGGGATTTCATAGGCAGAACAGAAATTTACAATGCCATAATCATTCCACAAGAATGAGCTCCATCCCACTTGGCACTGATTCTGTAGGCGAAGTTGAAATCCAGAACTAGCTGTAAGATCTGAGACTGATGCTGAGACAAATACTCCCAAAGTGAGATGGAGTGGGGCTCAGGAGTGCTAGAGAAATCCTGGAAGAGGTCAAACCTGGGCAAAGCAGCTTCAGAGAAGCTTCCTTCTTTGGATCCAGAAGCTGATGATGGCATCACCTCATTACTTCCTGTTTTACTTGGTGGAAAGAGGAAGAAGATTTGAATGTGGGAGAAAGAATGTAGAATCCCTACATCTTCCCCACCTTAGAGCTATACTCCAGATCAGAGCTGTCCTTACGCAGACAACACAGAGTTTAGCAGTCGACCACATGAAGTGATTCCTCCAGAAAGACTGGTAAACACCAGGTGCTCAGTAGGCATTTGCTGAATGAAGGGCACCAAGAGAGACTTCCTACCGCAAACAGTGTTTTTTCACAGACTGTCCCATTACCTCCACCTGGAATTCCTCCATTTGATGTCTATTCCTTTAGGATAAAGCCTCATACTATCCCAAACTGTGCTCCACCAGACACCATATTCTGTGAGAGTTTAATATCCCTTCAAAAAAAAAAATGGTTCTTAGTTAAATGACTTTGGAAGATATTATATTCTCTATCTCCCTTCTGAAACTTTATAAATGCATTTTAAAAGCTGTTTTGGAGGCAGAGGCAGTTGGAGGACTAACATGAAATTCAGAACAGAGCCCAACTAAGCTAAGAAGCTTGTTCTGAAAGTACAGCTGAGCAGACTAGCATGACATCCAATTAGCCCAAAAATAAAGAGTAGCAGGCAGAGTTCAGGATAGTCAACAACTGGGAGATCTGTGCATGGGCAAGACCCTACCCACAGAAGCCTAGATGGAAGAAAGTCTCTAGTGGGGGGATGAAGGGGAAAAAAGAAAAGTCTCTAGTATCAGAGAAGGGACCTGGCCTGAGAAAGGCTGGAAAGCAAAAGCCCCAGCCTCTGGTAATGTGTTGACTGAGCAGAGTTATAGCCCTAAACAAGACTAGGGGGTCCAGGCAGGGCAAATGGACGGAGCCTGATGCCCTTAGGAAAAAGCCAAAATAAAGGTGAAATGAAGGAGAGGCAGAGAATAATAGATAGAGCTGCCACTCACAGTATGGTACACCTATCCAGGAGTCCCACCCTGCTGGGGGCACTGGCTCCAAAATACTGGTGATAACAGATCTAGCTACATCATTAGATCTTCTGTATGGGGCCATGATGGTTGGGGAGGGATGAAGGGGTGTATTACATCCAGAAACTCTACAGAGCTGTGATAATTCCACTAAGGAGGGAGGTCCAGATCCTGTCAAACTTCAGGAGGTGAGAGGTGGAGACTATTCCTAGAAGAGCCTTCTAGGGAAATGTGCTAGAAGGACCCCAGAGGACTGAACTGAACCAAAACAAAATGCTCTAGACTTGGGGTAGGAATGTGGACACCGTAGAAGTTCAAGCTGGAAGTGGAGGGCATCCATGAACCCAACTGTGAGGAGCTGGTAAAGGCACTGAAATTTGAGTTGTTTCTGTCAAAGACTCCCTGGGGGAGAAAAGATGTGAGAATTCAGATCACAAAGGCCGTCTGAAAGCAGTGCTAGATGAAAGATGATGATCAGTGAACTAGAAAGGCTCTCAGGTCAAAAAAGTTGTAGATCTGAATCACAGGTACTATTCTGGCAGCCTCCGGATTAGCTATTTTGGCTCCACAAAGTTATAGGACAAGGGGAAACTGCACCTTTGTGTGGACACCCCAAATGCTTTGTCACTGCTTTTGACATGGCATATTTTGCTTTCTGGTAAAGCCCTCTCTCAGCACAGCACATTGAGAAATTAAGACCAGAAGTTGTCTGTGACCAGCAACCTCTGAGGAAGTGCCCTGCCCATGTTGTCATCAGCAGCCTCTTTTACGCCACCATTTTACATCACTTCTGGGAAGCTGCCTCCCACTTCCTAAGATCTGTGCTGGTCTTGCGTGAGGACATCACAGCAAACCACAGACCCAAGGTCCTATACTCCTTGTTACATTCTGCTTGTCAGCTTTTCTCCAGGCAAAATCCTGCCTGAATACCCAGCATGCTCACAGGAAGTTTCTCCGTGCAACACTCCCTCTTGGAATCATAAGCCTCCAACCCCATCACCCTCAGCCGCTTGTCTTCTCAGTCAAAACTGTAAAGAAAACAAAGTGTTTCTTTAGGGACCCAACTTCTCTTTTCAGGGCCTTTATCTCAAACTCAATAGTTTCTCCTTCCTGTCCCTATGATGAGGGCAGAGTGCCCTTCCCTCTCTGTCCCTGCCTTAGTTCAGTTCTCAGAAATCAATCACATACACTCACTAACACTTCCACTTACAAAATGCTTCACAGTCAGACCCCTTCCTGGAGTCTCTTCATTTTTAATAGGGTCTCAAAGACTTAAATCAAGGGAAATAAATTTCACTTGTGGAATTCTGAACACTAGCAAAGAGCTAAAGCAAGTCTTTGAGGGGCAACACACATTCTTCGTGCCCCTGAAATGATTCCACTTGACAGTCCAGCCTTGTCTCTTCTTAGTTCATCACCTGACACACTCAAGCTGTCTGCTCTGTCAGCCCAGAGGACAGGCTCCCCTGGACCTGGGCCAGCACCCAATGCCATCTGGTCTCTCTTAGAAAGGCAAAAGAGAGACACCTCTTGTTTACTCAGTAATAATTCACTGTAATAGTCACATAACAGGTGTCACCAGCTCCAGACCATACAGTAAGGGCACACCACACCCTCACCTCTGCCCCCATCATGGCTCACTCCTTGGGACATATCAACAAATTTTATTTGGAGAACAGGACAGGGCCTCTTAAGCAGTGAACCAGACTCATCAGTAGTGTTCTGACACTTGTAGATTACACTGCAATGAAAACTTACAGGTAAAGAACAAAGGCTTTCTTTTAATCCTCCCCTACGGCCAATTGGTATCCTTCCCACATATGTTGTTGCAGCATCTCTATATATAGAACCTAGCATCTATAAACAGGATGCTCTGGCTAAACATGTCTCAACGAGTAAAACTGTGAGGTAGAGAAAGATGTCATCTCTCCAACTTCTCTCCTCTCCCCAAATCTTGTCAGAGACAGAAGAGCTCTGTGAAAACAGCATAGGCTTTAGAACTGGACAGACCTGAGGAGAAATAAATCCTAGATCAGCCTTTTTTTTTTAAATTTTATTATTATTATTATTATTTTTTAAGATTTTATTTATTTATTTGATAGAGAAACAGTGAGAGAGAGCATGAGCAAGGAGAAGGTCAGAGAGCGAAGCAGACTCCCCATGGAGCTGGGAGCCTGATGCGGGACTCGATCCCGGGACTCCGGGATCATGACCTGAGCCGAAGGCAGTCGTCCAACCAACTGAGCCACCCAGGCGTCCCCTAGATCAGCCTTTTTTATTAGCTATTGAAGGAGCAGGAGGCTGGCTGAGGACAAAGCAAAAGCTGGCGCCTTGCACCCCCCCTTCACCCGCTCCCCTCCATATGTGTAGCATTCCTCAGGCACCCCTGACTGCCATAAAACGATGACCTTGGACAAGTTACATAACTTCTTTGACCTTCAGCTTGCCCATGTGCAAAAGTGAAGATGATACTTTATTGGTTTGCATTATGATAATTAAATAAGAAAATATATGAAAAGCATCTAATACATGCCTGGCTCTCCAGGGGTAAGAGTCTGTTCTCTCCCATCTGGCTCATCATGCACCTGGTGCCCAAATGTTACTCTCTGGCTATCCAAGGCCAAGGTGTATGCCCCACACAAACCTAACCTTCTTTTCCTAAACCCTATTAAAGTTCGCATCCCTTAGATGAACTGATTTAGGGGCACCTGGGTGGCTCTGTCAGTTACATGTCCAACCCTTGATTTCAGCTCGTCATGATCTCTGAGACCTGGGATCAAGCCCCATATCAGGCTCTCTGCTGGGCAGTGAGTCTACTTGTCTCCCTCTCCCTGCTCATTCACTCTCTCTAAAATAAATCTTGGTGAAAAAAAAAAAAAAAGAACTGATCTAATCACACCACAAAGCAATTCTGATAAAACGAATTCAAGTAAAATGCAGGTATTAATACTGTATTAATTCGAGGCGCCTGGGTGGCTCAGTGGGTTAAAGCCTCTGCCTTCAGCTCAGGTCATGATCCCAGGGTCCTGAGATAGAGCCCCAATTTGGGCTCTCTGCTCAGCAGGGAGCCTGCTTCCCTTCCTCTCTCACTCTGCCTGCCTCTCTGCCTATTTGTGATCTCTGTCAAATAAATAAATTAATCAAATTAAATTAAATTAAAATATTTCATTAAAAAAAACAAATACTGTATTAATTCTGCGGAAGAGGGGGAGGATTTCTACATTACATTAGAGTTAGGGCACCTGGGAGGCTCAGTCATTAAGCATCCGCCTTTGGCTCAGGTCATGGTCCCAGCATCCTGGGATCAAGTCAAGATCAGGCTCCCTGCTTGGCAAGAAGCCTGCTTCTCCCTCTCCCACTGCTTGTGTTCCCTCTCTCACTGTCTCTCTGTCAAATTAATGAATAAAATCTTTTTTAAAAAAAGAAGAAGAGCTAGAGGGGGGCCTGGCTGACTCTGCACACCAACTCTTGATCTCAGGGTTGTAAGTTTGAGCCCCACACTGAATGTAGAAATTACTTAATAAAAACCTTTGAAAATTTTTTGGGAGTGGCTCAGTCGGCTAAGCATCAGACTCTTAATTTCAGCTCAAGTTATGATCTCAGGGTGGTTAGATGGAGCCCTGCATTAGGCTCTGTGCTCAGTGTAGAATTTACTTGAGATTTTCTCACTCCCTCTCTCTCTGTCTGCCTCTCTCCTCACTTGTTCTCACTCTCTAAATAAATAAATAAAATCTTTTTTTTTTTTTTTTTTTTAAACACTAGGTAGATTTCCAAGGTCAGCTGATTCTGGAAACCTGGCTTTTTTTTTTTTTTCCTTTTTTAAGATTTTTTTATTTGACAGAGAGAGAGACAGTGAGAGAGGGAACACAAGCAGGGGCACAGGGAGAGGTAGAAACAGGCTTCTCCCTAAACAGGGAGCCCAATGTGGGGCTCAATCCCAGGACCTTAGGACTATGACCTGAGGAAAAGGCAGACACTTAACAACTGAGCCACCCAGACACCTCTAAATAAATAAAATATTTTAAAAAATTTTTAAAAGAACTAGAAATTCAAATGAAAGAAAGGCCATCTAATGATGAGGCTCCCCTAGATCACAGGGGACCAATGTCAGCCTCTCTCTCTACAGGCATGGCCCACATCATTCTCTGTGCTGAAGATGAACCATCAGAGCTATAGGACAGCATCTCAGATTGTCGAATATCACACCCTAAATCAACAGGTCCAGAAAAGAATTTGGGACCTTGGCCATTGCTTCTGCTCTAGCCAACACACACTGCTTCCTTAGCCAAGAAGTTACAGTGGTGCTTTTTCCCTAGGAAGTTTCCAACACTATTTTAAGCTCTTTGAAATGAAACAGCAACAGAGGCTATTACGGTCACAGCCTTGGAATAGCCTGTAGGAGGCCTGGGCTCTACACTTCCAGAATCATACTTGCTCCTCTGAATGGTTTCAACAAAGCCAGAACAACAGAGATTAATTAATGGCAGAATGGGACTGCATCTTCTCAGTGATGCAGGAAGGAGGACTACAGGGATGTTCTTCTGTGGTTTCCACATACAGGATCACAGAAGCAGATTATTACAACTAAAAATGGCCCAAGTGTAATCACTCGGCACAATGCGCTATGTTGACTATAAATCATAACCCAGCATGCAAGTTCCCTGAGGTACTCTTTAGCAGTGTGCATGTTCTACTTGACTTTCTTGGCAAGCCCTCAGTGAGCCCAGGGCATTTAGCCTAGGCTGGGGGGTCTCAGGAGCCAGACACCCCTATGGGGGTAAAAGAGACTGGCTGGCAACTTTAGCAGATGGAATAAAGACGAAATGAAGAAATCCAAAGGAAGGAAAGGACTGGTCCAGGCAGGATTATCCAAAAGCATGTGCTTAGAAAACTGGCAAAACAGAAACAGTAATTGCAAATATTTTAAATTGTATTGATGTAATTAGTCACCATGAAAACAGAACTTTGCTAGATCTTCCTACTTTGCTCAATTTCCTTATACTAATTCTGTGTTAAATATTGTTTTTCAGGGCGCCTGGGTGGCTCAGTGGGTTGGGCCGCTGCCTTTGGCTCGGGTCATGATCTCAGGGTCCTGGGATCGAGTCCCGCGTCGGGCTCTCTGCTCGGCGGGGAGCCTGCTTCCTCCTCTCTCTCTCTCTGCCTGCCTCTCTGCCTACTTGTGATCTCTCTCTGTCAAATAAATAAAATCTTTAAAAAAATATATATATATTGTTTTTCAAATACATATTGAGGGCTGAAAATATGAGGGACATCATAATCTTTCTATTGCTTAGGTCTCTGAAGTTCTTAATCTGGTCCCTGGCTTTATCAAGAAGCAAGGAAAATCAGGATTCCAAAGCTTCAAGGTCAATATTCAGTTCTTCATTCAATAAATATTTCTTGAGGGGCTAGAGAAGTGTCAGGTCTTTGCTCAGTCCTGGGATACAGCAGCAAACAAAACAAATATGGTTCCTGAGTTCCTGGAGCTCAGTCTAGTGAGAGTTGTTAAGAATAGGAGCAGGACTGGGGCATCTGGGTGGCTTAGTGGGTTTGATGAGGGAGCAGGAGGCTGGCTGAGGACAAAGCAAAAGCTGGCGCCTTGCACCCCCTCTTCACCCTTTCCCCTCCATAAGTGTAGCATAAGTGTAGCATCCCTCAGGCAGCCCTGACTGCCATGAACAATAAGCAAATAGTTAACTTGCAGAGCTCACAATCCTGCTAGACAGGAGTCTCCCTTGGCTTACAAATGTCCTAAATCTCACTAACAAAGACGATTGATAGCAGGATTGTGACACCCCACCAAAAAGTCTCCCAACTATCTTAAATGTTAATGGCTGGTCTAAAGACAACATTGATCCAGCAGCAAGGGCAAGGCCTCCAGCAGGCCTGGAACATCCTGGCACCTTCTAGGCCCTCTTTAGCATATGAAAACTCCACTGAAACCTCCCTTCCCCTCACCTTCCCCCAACAGCAGGGTACATAACCTGCCATCCCTCACAACCCGGGGCAGCAGCTCTTCCTGCCCACGGGTCCTGTCCCCGTGCTTTAATAAACCACCATTTTGCACCAAAGATGTCTCAAGAATTCTTTCTTGGTCATCGGCTCCGGACCTCAGCCCACCAAACCTCACCTAGGTTCTAGAACTTCATCACCTCTTCCAGCTTTTGGTGGTTGCCAGTAATCCTTGACATTCTTTGGTTTGTGGCAGCACAACTCCAATCTCTGCTTCCATCTTCACATGGACATCTTCCCTCTATGTATCCCTCTTCATATAAGAACACCACTCACAGGGCGCCTGGGTGGCTCAGTGGGTTAAGCCTCTGCCTTCAGCTCAGGTCATGATCTCGGGGTCCTGGGATCGAGCCCCGCACCGGGCTCTCTGCTCAGAAAGGGAGCCTGCTTCCCCCTCCCCCTCTGCCTGCCTCTCTGCCTACTTGTGATCTCTCTCTCTCTCTCTCTCTGTCAAATAAATAAATATTTAAAAAAAAAAAAAAAAAAAGAACACCAGTCACTGGATTAGGGCCCATCCTAACCCAGTATGACTTCATCTTAACCTGCTTACATCTACAAGGATCCTATTTCCAAATAAGATCACATTCATAGGTTCTGGGTGGATGTGAATTTTGGGGAGGACACTATGCAACTCAGTACACAGAACCAATCTCATAAAGACTTGATATACGTAAGGTGCTTGGAACAGTTGCTGGCACATAACACATGCCTTGTAAAAGTCAGCTACCCTTCTTCAACATCTTTGGCAAATGACAGTTGCCACTGGATATATGAGAGCTTGGTTATAGAGGAATTTCTCTTCCTCCATCTTGATTAGAGGGAAGAAATTAGATGGGACAAAAGAGTTCCAAAAAGAGCTGATGAGGGCACAGGTAGAACACAATGTGTTCATTACCATTCAATGCCCCCCATCAACACCCCACCAATACTCTCAGGCTGGAGTAAGGAAATATCCACCACAGTCACTTCATTTGTTTCTTAAGAACACAAAACCTGTCATTCCAAACTAACAATGGCCCTTCAGAGCAGTCCTCAAACTAAGATGCACTTAGAAGGCTCCTCCAGAGAAGAGCCTGCAGGGAAGCTACACTAGGGAATGTAGTAGTATCATCGCTTAGTCAGGCTGTGAGCTCTGGTCCCAAACTGCTTTACACAGCATATGCATCCCACAGCCAAGCAACTGAATGACTTGAGTCCAAACATGAAATTCATTCTCCAAAATGGAGGTCTCCTATTACCTTACTTTCAGGTTAGGGGAGGGGAAAAAAGATTAAAGGCTCCTGGTCTTTCTTCTTTAATAAACAGGTCTGGGGCAGTACACAACTGAAAAGAAATAGAGCCAGATCTCAACTGCTATCTTCATATCAAAATAAATTCCAGAAGGATCAAAGACTTAAAGATTAAATTTAAAGAATTAAAAGAAGGTGCACGAGCACACACACAAGTACTCAAAGAGAATGAGTAACCATTTTTTATGTTTTTGAGGTAGGGAGACATGCCTTTTCTAAACACTGGCCTAGCAGCAGGAAAAACTGTAAGAAAAAAGATTATTTTGACTAGCTAAAAATATAAAACTTCCCAAAAGAAAAAAATTGCATAAACACAGTCAAAAGACAAATGATAAACTAGGAACAATTCTGTTATATATTATAGTCAGAACCTTACCTCTTTTAAGTTATTAAGAAAACATTACTGGGAGCACATGCAAAAAACAGGGGCACCTGGGTGCCTCCTGTTAAGCATCTGTCTTCAGGTCAAGATCCCAGAGTCCTGGGATCGAACCCCTTATCAGGCTTCCTGCCGAGCGGGAAGCCTGCTTCTCCCTCTCCCACTCCCCCAGCTTGTGTTCCCTCACCCTGCTGGTGTTCCCACTCTGGCTACATCTCTGTCAAATAAATAAAGGTCTTAAAAAAAACAAAAAACAAAACAAAAAAAAGACATGAATAAGTGACTAAAAAAATTCATACATTTCCAAAATACATTTGAAAAGATGTTCAATCTTTAATATAAAAAAATACTAAGCCCTAGTTACTGATTTGCAGATCTCCTTTACTATTTGAAGCATTTTACTTAGATTAATTGACTTATTCTTCCTGAAACAGGTGCTATCATTATGCTTACCTTATCAAAGATGAAACTAAGAGAGAAATTAAATGACTTACCCAAGGTCACAAAGTGAGTGGCTGAGTCAGAATTCAGGCCCCAGCAGATGGGCTCCAGAGTCATATGCCGTATCACATCACATCTATCAGAGTCACATTCTCAACTACCATATTATAGTGACAAGACCACTTTTCACCTGTCAGATGTGAAAATGAAAAACATACAACACAGTATTACTGGCAAATGTAGACAATCTCATGTGCCACTGGCAGGAGTTAACATTCTTAAGGGTAGTTGGTTCCATAAATCAACATTTTAAATGTGCATATCCTTCAACTGGGCCATTCTATTTCTTAAGAATTTATCCTAAGTGGGGCGCCTGGGTGGCTCAGTTGGTGTGAAAGATCCCCCAATAATGGGTCTGTGATTAAAGGAGCGAGACTGATAAAAAGCAAAGGTCAAGCCAAGTTTTATTTCACGCCAAGCATCGAGAATCAAACTGACTGTTCAGGGCCGTCTCTTACAGAGAGGGCAACCCCTCCCTGCCTTACAGACTAACTTTTATAGAGCAAAGGCCATGTGGTTGGGCCTGGCCACACACAGGTGGCCAATGAGATTGCAACACACAGAAAAAGCTGCACAGTCATGCTAGGTCACACACGGGTGGCCAATTGAATTACAATTCACCCCATAGTAGCTGTTTGAACTAGCCTATCACCTTGGTCAGAACTGGAGCCCTTTAAAAGGTGGGGCCCACACTCCTTGGTAGCTAGGGAGACAGTATGCACGCCCCACTGATTGGATGTCTCCACCTGACCCGGCTCATCCCTGCATTTGGGCTGTTAACTCTACCTGATCTGACCCACCCTTGTATTTGGGCTTGTTACCTGGGACTGGTTGGGGGGGAGGCAGGGTCAGTTTAAGTTTTACTGCATGAACAACAAAATGGCTATTCAATCGAGGTGGGGCCACTCCGGCTAAATAGGCCCTTACAGGTTAAGCAACTGCCTTCAGCTCAGGTCACGATCCCGGAATCCTGAAATCGAGTCCCGCATTGGGCTCCCAGCTCCATGAGGAGTCTGCTTCTCCCTCTGACCTTCTCCCCTCTCATTCTCTCTCTCACTCTCTATCAAATAAATAAATAAAATCTTTAAAAAAAAAAAAAAGAATTTATCCTAAGATAAGTAGACAAGTGTACAAAGATTACATACAGGGCATTTATCACAGCATGTATATAACAACAAAAATACAGCAAATAGGAGCACCTGGCTGGCTCAGTCAATAGAGTGTGCAACTCTTATCTAAGGGTCCTGAGTCTGAGCCCCACAAAAGGTGCAGAGATTACTTAAAAAAAAAAAAAAAATACTGCAAATAAAAAGTCCAACAAATACACCGGAAGTCCAACAAATTCATTCATTCAACAAATATTTACTGAATACCAACTGTGTGCCAGGAACTGTCCTACGTAACAGAAAGCAGTGAATAAAAAAAAGAAGAAGAAAAAAGTCTCTGTCTTCATGGAGCTTATATTCTAATGGAAGATGTTGGGCAATAAAAAAATAAAAGTATACAGTGTATCAAGCAGTATTAAACGTTACAGAGAAAAAGGAGAGAAGGGAGATAGGAAAGAAAGGGGGTTTGCTACAATTCTAAGTAAGGGAGTCAGGGAAGGTCCCATAGATAACAGATAAAATAAACAGATTAAATATTAAAAAATAAAAAGAAGGGGCACCTAAGTGGCTCAGTGGGTTAAAGCCTCTGCTTTCGGCTCAGGTCATGATCCCAGGGTCCTGGGATCGAGCCCTACATCAGGCTCTCTGCTCAGGAGCCTGCTTCCTCCTCTCTCTCTGCCTGCTTGTGATCTCTGTCTGTCAAATAAATAAATAAAATCTTTAAAAAAATTAAAAAAGAAAAGAAAAATAAAAAGCATTATGGTACATCCACATATTGAAATATAATTTAGGGGTAACCTGGGTGGCTCAGTGGGTTAAGCCTCTGCCTTCAGCTCAGGTCATAATCTTGCGGTCCTGGGATCGAGCCCCGCATTGGGCTCTCCGTTCAGCGGGAGCCTGCTTCTCCCTTCTCTCTCTTTGCCTGCCTCTCCACCTACTGTGACCTCTATCAAATAAATAAATAAAATCTTAAAAAAAAAAAAAAGAAAAGAAATATAATTTAGCCATTTATTCTACATTTATTTACATAATAAGGTGTCTATAACAAATTATAAAATGAGAAAAGATTCTCACCACACACACAGAAAACAGGGAACTATGTCAGGTGATGGATGTGTTAACCATATTATGATAATAACTTAAAAATATATATGTTTCAAATCATCATATTGTACACCCTAAACTTACACGATGTTATATGCCAATTATATCTCAATAAAGTGGGGAAAGAGGTGAAAAAAGATTACAAAATGGTATAAAGAAGAAAAACAGTATTAAGGTATGATTCCTTTCATATGAAATTACATGTTTATATATGCTTATGCTTTAAATTGGGATGGAGGAACAACACAGAAAGAACTTGATAACACCAACCAAGGGTCCAGGCTGACTGCCAGACAAGTGGTACAGGCAGCCTTTATTTGTTCTCCAACTCTACTCATTCTTCTCCCCACACCTATACTTTCATTTATTTATTTATTGGGGGAGGGAGGGGCTGAGGGAGAGGGAGAGAAAATCCTAAGCAGGCTCCACACCCCAAGATCATGACTTGAGCTGAAATCAAAAGTCAGATGCCCAACCAAGTGAGCCACACAAGCACCCCCTACACTTTGTTCAGAAAGGATTTAAGAATCACAAATCCGGGGCGCCTGGGTGGCTCAGTGGGTTAAGCCGCTGCCTTCAGCTCAGGTCATGATCTCAGGGTCCTGGGATCGAGTCCCGCATCGGGCTCTCTGCTTGGCAGAAAGCCTGCTTCCTCCTCTCTCTCTCTGCCTGCCTCTCTGACTACTTGTAATCTCTCTCTGTCAAATAAATAAAAAAAAAATAAGCTGTATTATAAAAAAAAAAAAAAAAAAAGAATCACAAATCCACCTACCCCTACAAGAAAAATAAAAAGCATTATGGTACATCCACATATTGAAATATAATTTAGGGGTACCTGGGTGGCTCAGTGGGTTAAGCCTCTGCCTTCAGCTCAGGTCATAATCTTGGGGTCCTGGGATCGAGCCCCACATTGGGCTCTCTGTTCAGCCCTAACTCTCCCTTTCCTTCTCACCCTTCCCCCTCCTCTTTCTAGATGCCATGCCAATGATAGGGTGAAAAGGATGAAAGCTTAAGATGGAAGCAAGTTGAAGGGGCATAAGAAGGATGGAGGGAAACCTCCACACACCTGGATGGCAGTCCTTATTTCAGCACACAGAAAACAAGTCCTGGGACACACACTTCCTTCCTGCAGATCTGTAATATTTGAAGTAAGGTTAGGACACGCAGGCATCTGCCTTTGGCTCAGGTCATGATCTCCAGGTTCTGGGATTGAGTCCCATTTCAGGCTCTTGGCTTGGCAGGGAGTCTGCTTCTCCCTCTTTTTCTGCCTCTCCCTCTGCTTGTGCTCCCCCCCCAACCAAATGAATAAAATAAAATCTTAAAAAAAAAAAAAAAAAAGATTTGAAGCAAGGTCTATCTGATTCAGATTCCCTGTTTCATCTCCTACTGAACTCCAAATGCCTTGTAGGGCAGCCAGGGGTAAGACTGACTCTCAAAGCGGAGTGACAGGCCAGAGCTCTGCCCCTGGCACACAGTGCCTATATCTTCCTAGGAGCAGAAAATTACAAGGAGCTGAGCCCATTTTACTCCTTACTTTATCCCTTCCTCCATAGCTACATCCATCAAGCTATCCTGGCTAAGTTAAACTCCTGTCCAATCCCATACACTCACCACCTTGCATGACTACCCTAGAGATTCACAGTCTTCCCCACTAAGATTCTCAAACCTAGGTCCCTACCAAGAATGTTGCCCAAGGTGACATTTTCAGTCTGGGGTAAGGTTTTGAGTAACCTGCCAGACAGGGTTCAGATATATTTGCTGTCAGATATGTAGAAGCCTATTACACCTTCTGCCTGAGCATAAAGCCACCAACGAGGAATTGGCAACTTCCCAAATGTGGAATCCATGTTGCTTTGTTCTCCAACTCTACTCATTCTTCTCCCCACACCTATACTTTCATTTATTTATTTATTGGGGGAGGGAGGGGCTGAGGGAGAGGGAGAGAAAATCCTAAGCAGGCTCCACACCCCAAGATCATGACTTGAGCTGAAATCAAAAGAATAGGAGGCACGTGAGAGGTAGGGGATCTAAGGAAGGACTTAACAGTTTCAAAATATATCTCACATACTCTCTGTCACCTCTTGGATACCAATAATACACAAGTCCAGGTGTTAAGAGTTTTCATATACTCTCACCAAAAATAACAAATCACTTTAACCAAACTTTCTTACCATGTTGCTACTAAATTTAGGAAGTCTATGGCACATACAGGTCCAGTTGCCCTGCTGACAGGTGAATACCCAAGCTTGAATTTAGAACAGGTAAGACAATCTGAGATTCTCCTCAGGGCTGCAACACAGAAGTCTCATTACACACCATTAGGTCAACAGCCTTCATGCCCCATTCCAGCTTCTGCTCTTTCCTGGGCATTCAGCAAGGAACATCGTTCCAATACATACACAGACACACCCCCAAAATCCTCCAACACACTTAGTACAACTGGAAGAAATTCTTTACTAGTAAAGAGAAAAGATGAGTCAGAGAAAATCCAAAAGCAATCATCTCTTTGACAGAAGTGGCTCTTTCTCTCTCCACCTCTCTCTTCTCTTCCTTGAATATGTAGCTACTGAGCAACTTTTTTTTTTTAAGATTTTATTTATTTTTTGACAGAGACAGAGAGAGAGAGAGGGAACACAGGCAAGGGAGTAGGAGAGGGAGAAGCAGGCTCCCCGCTGAGGAGGGAGCCCAATGCGGGGCTCAATCCCAGGGCTCTGACCTGAGCTGAAGGCAGACACTTAACGACTGAGCCACCCAGGTGCCCAAGGGGCTACTGAGCAACTTCTATTATGCTTGTCACTATAAGATATAATCATGAGATATGCCTCCCACCTTCAAGAATTTACTTCAGGGGTGCCTGGGTGGCTCAGTGGGTTAAAGCCTCTGCCTTCAACTCAGGTCATGATCCCAGGGTCCTGGGATGGAGCCCTACATCGGGCTCTCCACTCAGCGGGGAGCCTGCTTCCCCCTCTCTCTGCCTGCTTCTCTGCCTACTTGTGATTTCTTTCTCTCTGTCAAATAAATAAATAAAATCTTAAAAAAAAAAAAAAGAATTTACTCCATTTGGAAAAACAAAATCAACACACAGGAAAAATGTTATATATGGGGGCTCCAAGATTTCTGGATAAACAAATAATGGGGTATCCTGACACACACGGGTATCTTCAATTTCAAACACATTCTCCCTTTTGTTCTATTCTCAGTAGAAATGTGTTTCACTTCAAGAAAAATGTCATTTACCAAAATCAAAATACATTAAATTAGGGATCATTCACTAGACAGAAAGGATCTTCCCTTTTCCTCTTTTCTGTGAAGTTTAGAGAGATATAACTTAATACCTCTCCAGCCAATTCCTGTTAACACACACGTACACACACACACACACACACACACACACACACAAACATTCAACTTTTCAGGAACACATTTAGAGGGTAAAGCAAAGTACTTAAAAAGTTTATAAAACTTGGGATATTTGGCTGGTTGTCAGTTGAGCATCCAACTCTTGATTTCGGTTCAGGTCATAATCTCAGGGTTGTAAGCCTGAACCCCCCACATTGGGCTGTGTGTGCTCAGTGGGGAGTCTGCTAGAGATTCTTTCCCTTTCCTTCTGCTCCTCCCCCCACTTTCTGTCTCGCACACATATACATTCTCTCTCTCAAATAAATCTTTAAAAATAAAACAAAAAACCAAAACAAAACAAAGAAGAGGTAATCTAAGTATAATAGGTAGACAGAATCCTCCCCTTCTGCACACAAATACTAATACTAGCATGCCACAAATATTATTCTGCACTTTGCCTTAATAATGGATCTCAGAGATTGTTCCATATCAGGGTGTGAGTGTGTATGTGCCTGTATGTCTCATTCTTTTTAACACTACATAATATGGCAATATCCACTACAACTTATTCAACTAGTATTTTTGTTTTAAAGATTTTATTTATTTGTTAGAGAGAGAAAATAAGCAGGGGGAGCAGCAGGCAGAGGGAGAAGCAGGCTCCCCACTGAGCAGGGAGCCCAATGTGGTACTCAATCCCAGAACCCTGGAATCATGACTCAAACCAAAGGCAGACGCTTAACCAACTAAGGCACCAACGCATCCCTATTCATCTAGTATCTTTTTCTTTTTTTCAAAAAGTTTATTTATTTATTTGACAGACAGAGATCACAAGTAGGCCGAGAGGCAAGCAGAGAGTGAGAGGGAAGCAGGCTCCCCCCTGAGCAGAGAGCCCAATGCAGGGCTCGATCCCAGGACCCTGGGGATCATGACCTGAACCAAAGGCAGACACTTTAACCCACTGAGCCGCTCATGCGCCCTATTCAATTAGTATCTTTTTTTTTTTTTTTTTTTTTTGACAGACAGAGATCACAAGCAGGCAGAGAGGCAGGCAGAGAGAGAGGAGGAAGCAAGCTCTCTGTTGGCAGAGAGCCCGATGCAGGGCTCGATCCCAGGACCCTGAGATCATGACCTGAGCCGAAGGCAGAGGCTTTAACCCACTGAGCCACCCAGGTGCCCCTTCAACTAGTATCTTAACAATATATACTAAGATGTATTTTTAAGCAAAATGTGTTAAAGACTATGCATACCAATTTTGCATATCTTTCTCCCTTAACAAAAATATTAATATTTAACTCTTTATATATCCTCCAAGCAACTATTAATGACCACTGATACTTGCTTTGGTTTGAATTTTATAGTGTTTCACCTTGACTTATTTCTACTAGGGTATACGTTGACTGTTTGTCACCAAAGATGATCAAGAGGGTGGCTTAGTTGGTTGAGTGACTGCCTTTAGCTCAGGTCATGATCCTGGAGTCCCAGGATCCAGTCCCGCATCGGGCCCCCTGGTCAGCAGGGAGTCTGCTACTCCCCCTGACCCTCTCTCCTCTCATGCTCTCTCTCTCTCAAGTATATAAATAAAATCTTAAAGAAAAGAAAAAGAAAAAGAACACACATTGCCCTCTAATATTCTGGTCACCCTTTACTCCATCATCCTTATAAATTGCTTCTTAATAGTAAACCTTTTACTGGATTTAACTCTGAAAAAGTGTAAGACAAATAAACCCCCCACCACCACTCCCCACACACACAGTTTCATTACTCAATTAAAAAACAAAAAACATCTCTTTCACTTCAGTGTCTCTCAGTCTACTATTTGGTTTCTTTTAGATCACAGCAAGGTAGAATGAGTGAGGGCTCTATGCATACAATGGGGCTGGAATCTCAGTTCTGCCATTTCCAAGTTAATCCACTGCTCAGAGCTTCTGGTTCATCATCTACAAACCCAGGGCAATACCATCTATCTCTTATGAAGATGAAATCAACACAGGGAAATCCACTTGAGAGAACCAAAGAGCTGTCTCTATTGAACTAGCACTGCCTGGGGAAGTCAAAGACTTGCTTAGAGAAGTGGAAAAGGACAAGAAAAAATTCTGACCAGGTAATGAGAGAAACGGTGCCTTCAGCAGAGGCAACAATCCATGCAAAGGATGAGAGTTGTGCAGTGCCACAAAGCACCCACACAGCTACTGACAAGAAGGTGAAAAGTAATTTATAGTCAACAAGTACTTCCCAAGTACCTCTAAGCACTGAAGATACAACCATGAGCAAGAAGGTCCCTACCTTCATGGACCTTATAATCTAATAGGAGAGAAAGACAAACTAGTAAAAAGCAGTAAGTGGTCTAATGAAGTAAATGAGGTATAAAAATAAAAGGTAACATTGAGTTGCTTTGTATAGAATGGCCAGAAAAACTTCTAAAAGAAGATAATGTGGGGACGCCTGGGGGGCTCAGTCGGTTAAGCATCTGCCTTCAGCTCAGGTTATGATCCCAGGGTCCTGGAACTGATCCCCACATCGGGATCCCTGCTCAGCAGGGAGCCTGCTTCTCCCTTTGCCTGCTGCTCTGCCTCCTTGTGCCTCTCTCTCTCTCTCTCTCTCTCTGTATCAAATAAATAAATAATCTTTAAAAAAAAAATAAGAGGAGATAATGTTTAACTGACACTTAAAAGTAAAGGGTAGTTAATGAGGTGAAGAGTAGGGTAAAGGCTATAGCCTTAGGCAGAGGCTATAGCACTACAAAGGCTCTGAAACCAGAGAGCAGAAGAAGAGATCAAGGAACTATGAACATATAAGGGTGCCCAGGAGATGAGAGAAGGGCTTGGGATAAGACTTAAGAAAAAGGCAGGGACCAGATCGTCCTCGATCTTATAGGCCATAATTTGGGCC
This sequence comes from Mustela nivalis, assembly GCF_964662115.1. Lineage (NCBI taxonomy): Eukaryota > Metazoa > Chordata > Mammalia > Carnivora > Mustelidae > Mustela > Mustela nivalis. Next base: position 52,766,918 of record NC_139027.1, on the reverse strand, counting down.
AAATTGTGTAAGGCCGTTTATTATAACCCAAGACATTTGGACTTGATCCTATAGGTAACAGGAATTTAACAGAGGACTTGAAAAGGAAAGACAAGGTTCTTATAGAAGGATAGCAGCAGCTGTGTGTATACAATAGCAACAACAGGGAGTGAAGACAGCTTGGGAACCAAATAAAGAAAACCTGCACTAGGACAGGGTCAACGTACACAGGAAAAGAGAGGCACCCTTGAGAAAATCTGCCATGCGACCAGTAGCCTTCAGGGTCCATGTTCTATCCTGTTTTCTGAGTCCAAAGTCAAAGCTTCCTATAAATCCTAGAGCTACTGACCTGCCATGGCTTAGTCATGAAGCCCTTGTCCACCTCATCTGGCTCTGCCATCTACTGTGGCAATGAGAAGATGAGGTGCCAGTACATGCAGTTATCCATTATTCACACTGGATGACAGACTGGGTTTCCTAGTACCTTTAGATCCAAGTAAAGTGTTCAAATCCCCTTTCTTCCCCTTTAGAGATGGGAGGTCAGTGGAATCTTCTGTCAGTTTCTCCAAATATGGTCTGCAGATGATGACTGTAGTCAGAGTCATCTGGGAGGCAATCAAAATACAGATTCCTGTGCTTGCTTCAGCAGTACACATACTAAAACTGGAACAATACAGAGCATGGCCCTTGCACAAGGATGACACACACATTCGTAAAGCGGTCCATATTTTTAGCTATCTGAAACGATTTTACACTCCGTTGTCTTGGGACTGTCTTACTTCTTTTCTGGAAGGTGTCTGCTGTGGCCCTAACTGGTCATTAAAAGTGATGTTTCTATTTTATTTTTTTAGAATTTTACTTATTTATTTGACAGAGAGAGATCACAACTAGGCAGAGAGGCAGGCAGAGAGAGAGAGAGAGAGAGAGAGAAGGAAGCAGGCTCCCTGCCAAGCAGAGAGCCCGATGCGGGACTCAATCCCAGGATCCTGAGATCATGACCTGAGCCCAAGGCAGAGGCTTAAACCCACTGAGCCACCCACTCGTCCTGATGTTTCTATTTAAAAAACAAATCAAGGGCACCTGAGTGGCTCAGTGGGTTTAGCCTCTGCCTTCGGCTCAGGTCATGATCCCAGGGTCCTGGGATCGAGCCCCACATCAGGCTCTCTGCTTGGCAGGGAGCTGGCTTCCCCCTCTCTCTTTGCCTGCCTCTCTGCATACTTGTGATCTCTGTCTGTCAAATAAATAAAAATCTTTTAAAAAAGAAAGAAAGAAAGAAAGAAAAATTCGAAGGTACCAAAGCAGCAAATAGAAGGCAGAACATCAGAGCATAAGGCTTAGAGAAGAGAGGAGTCAAAGACAGGGAGCATTCTCGAGGGAATCACTAACTATGGCCAAGAACTCTGGCTCTCTTAGTCTGCTTTTCCCAGCAAAACCCTAGGAGGAGAGTGCAGATAGATGCCTTGCCTCACAGAGGCAAGGTGACTGGCCTTAGACTGCCCAGGATGTGCACATAATCACTCTATCCAATCTTCAAAGAAAACATACAGTAAGTACTGTTCCTATCCCCATGACTACCCCTCACCAAGCAACCACCATGAAGCCAGCTACCAGTCTGCAGCAGACCTTCAGGCCACACAGAAAACATATAGAACACCCCAAAGGGCTAATGGCAGGCACCACTCACCAAGATTCTCCACTTGGCACATCAGAGCACCTAACACTGCCATAAACTCAACGACCATTCCAGGTCAGTGACTTCGAAAACCACCGCCTATACCCCTTCAGATCCTACATCTATGCACACCCAGCCAGTCTTCCACTACTTCTACCACGCCTCACTAACAGAATCCCATCCTATATTTTACACTTTCATGCCCCTCCCCAAAATTCAGACAGAAATCCACAGATTCAGGCTAGGCAGAGTCCTGAACTCCCAAGGCTGCTGAGGCCAGCTCCTAGGCATGGTCTGATGGGAGGAGGTACAGTCTGAAGGAGTGCTCACCCTACCTGAATGGAGTATCCCCAGCCTACCTAAGGGGAGCACCAGGACAGATTGCTATAGGAAACTTTTCCAAAGATTAGCTAGTTAAACCTAGTATATTTAAAAATGAGCAGAAACTGAAGTGTGGGGAAAAGGTACAGTAGGATTTCTGAGGATCTGACTTTCAGATAATTAACACATAAAATACAAAGTAATAAGCAATCTATTTCCAACCTTTGTATGTCAACTACCTGATCCTCCTTCTAATCCAAAAGCTGGTTCCACACTAAAGAGGTAAGAATGCCAAAAGATGATTTAAGTAATCCCCAAGATTATTTATGGCCTTAATCGTGAACTGCTTGCCCTGTCCATTCTTACACTCCACCCATTATCCTGATTCTCTAGGTTTCTGAATTAATGATTCAGTTTCCTGTTTCATCTTTGCCTCACCTTATCCCTAAGGCCTTTTGCTTCCTTCCTTGCATAGAAGTGCACTCCACTCTCAGTTATACTGCCATCAGCCACTCAGAGTAAATATTCTGCCTACCCAGATCCGCAACTTTTATCCTTAAGCACTCATGTCCCATTCCTGGGCAAGTCTTCTGCCAGGTATACTGATTTTTATGAATATGTCTCAGAGAAAGACAAGTGTTTTAGATGATTCATCTCAAGCATGTTAGATAGTTCATCCAGGCAAACACTGGGATCACCAAAGATGGAATAAGGAGAATGACAATGAGCCAGGGCTAAATGACCAGACCTTACCCTGACATTCAAAGGCATACCTTCTTAGCCCTCGACTGGTACTCTGGGTACTCCTATACAGCACCCCACCTCAAGAGATGCTTCTAGCCCACAGCAGTTACGACGAAGAATACATGGTGAATAAGACGTATGTCTTTGCTCAACAAAACTTACCATATAGTGAGGGAGACAGACAAATAACTACGGTATGTATAATTAAAGGTAACGCATGTAGAACTGTAAGACTAAGAAGGGCAGTCAAGTGAAGTTAGACCTAAGCTGAAACATGAAGGATAAATAGGAGGGAGATACCCAGGCAGAGGATGGGCACTTGAGGAAAAGTGTTCTAAGTAGAGGGAACAGCATATGCAAAGGTCCTGCAGCAAGAAAACACATCTGAAGAGATGGGATGAGCTGGGGAGTGGAGAGGCCAAAGCAGAGGGTGTCCTGAAGCAGAAGATGCTGGAGAGACCAAAAAGGGCTTCATAATATGTATGAAACCGTTTTATAATTCACAAGTATTCACTGAGTGCCTACAATGTACCAGACACTGTTACACATACAAGAAATGTAAGAGTGAATAAAACAGACAACATTCCTTCCTGTTCTCAGAGAATTTAATTCTAACTGAAGGAGACCAGGGTGCCTGGCTGGCTCAGTCAGTAAAGCATGCAACCCTTGATCTGAGGCTGGGCATGCAGCCTACTTTAAAAAAAAAAACAAATACAGGGGCGCCTGGGTGGCTCAGTGGATTAAGCCACTGCCTTCGGCTCAGGTCATGATCTCAGGGTCCTGGGATCGAGTCCCACATCGGGCTCTCTGCTCAGCAGGGAGCCTGCTTCCCTCTATCTCTCTCTCTCTGCCTGCCTCTCCATCTACTTGTGATCTTTGTCAAATAAATAAATAAAATCTTAAAAAAAAAACACACACACACATACAAGAGAGCCCAGAAATAGACCCTCAACTCTATGGTCAACTAATTTTTGACAAAGCAGGAAAGAATGTCCAATGGAAAAAAGACAGCCTCTTCAATAAATGGTGTTGGGAAAATTGGACAGCCACATGCAGAAAAATGAAATTGGACCATTTCCTTACACCACACACAAAAATAGACTCAAAATGGATGAAGGACCTCAATGTGAGAAAAGAATCCATCAAAATCCTTGAGGAGAACACAGGCAGCAACCTCTTCGACCTCAGCCGCAGCAACATCTTCCTAGGAACATCACCAAAGGCAAGGGAAGCAAGGGCAAAAATGAACTATTGGGATTTCATTAAGATCAAAAGTTTTTGCACAGCAAAGGAAACAGTTAACAAAATCAAAAGACAACTGACAGAATGGGAGAAGATATTTGCAAACGACATATCAGATAAAGGACTAGTGTCCAAAATCTATAAAGAACTTAGCAAACTCAACACCCAAAGAACAAATAATCCAATCAAGAAATGGGCAGATGACATGAACAGACATTTCTGCAAAGAAGACATCCAGATGGCCAACAGACACATGAAAAAGTGCTCCATATCACTCGGCATCAGGGAAATACAAATCAAAACCACAATGAGAAATCACCTCACACCAGTCAGAATGGCTAAAATCAACAAGTCAGGAAATGACAGATGCTGGCGAGGATGCGGAGAAAGGGGAACCTTCCTACACTGTTGGTGGGAATGCAAGCTGGTGCAACCACTCTGGAAAACAGCATGGAGGTTCCTCAAAATGTTGAAAATAGAACTGCCCTATGACCCAGCAATTGTGCTACTGGGTATTTACCCTAAAGATACAAACGTGGTGATCCAAAGGGGCACGTGCACCCGAATCTTTATAGCAGCAATGTCCACAATAGCCAAACTATGGAAAGAACCTAGATGTCCATCAACAGATGAATGGATCAAGAAGATGTGGTATATATGGGCGCCTGGGTGGCTCAGTTGGTTAAGCAACTGCTTTCGGCTCAGGTCACGGTCCCGGAGTCCCGGGATCGAGTCCCGCATCGGGCTCCCAGCTCCATGGGGAGTCTGCTTCTCCCTCTGACCTTCTCGCCTCTCATGCTCTCTCTCAAATAAATAAATAAAAAATCTTTAAAAAAAAAAAAAAAAAAAAAAGAAGATGTGGTATATATACACAATGGAATACTATGCAGCCATCAAAAGAAATGAAATCTTGCCATTTGTGACAACATGGATGGAACTAGAGCGTATCATGCTTAGCGAAATAAGTCAAGCAGAGAAAGACAACTATCATATGATCTCCCTGATATGAGGAAGTGGTGATGCAACATGGGGGCTTAAGTGGGTAGGAGAAGAATCAATGAAACAAGATGGGATTGGGAGGGAGACAAGCCATAAGTGACTCTTAATCTCACAAAACAAACTGAGGGTTGCTGGGGGGAGGGGGGTTGGGAGAAGGGGGGTGGGGTTATGGACACTGGGGAGGGTATGTGCTTTGGTGAGTGCTGTGAAGTGTGTAAAGCTGGCGATTCACAGACCTGTACCCCTGGGGATAAAAATATATGTTTATAAAAAATAAAAAATTAAGAAAAAAAACACATACATACATACGTACATACATACATATTAATTGAAAGAGACTATATGAATAAACTAGAAAAAATCACATATTAAGTGCTATGGAAAGAATTAAAATAGGTGATGTAACAGAAAAGATATGGGTGGCTACTTTGGAATAATTAAGTGGTCAGGGGAAGGCCTCTCTGAGGACATGACATTTAAAAACTAGTATCTCAGGGTGCCTGGGTGGCTCAATCAGTTAAGCCAATCAGTTTGGCTCAACTCATGATCCCTGAGTCCTGGGATCAAGCCCCTCATCAGGCTCCCTGTTTAGTGGGGAGTCTGCTTCTCCCTCTCCCACTGCAGCTCCCCCTACTTGTGCTCTCTGTCAAATAAACAACATCTTTAGAAAAAAAAAAAATAAAAAATAAAAGTAGATTAAAACATGTATCTCAAAACAAAATAAAACAAGAACTACAACAAACCCCTAAAAAAAAACTGTCAGTCAAAGATCAAGGGGAAAAGCATTCTAGGTGGGGGTGACAAATCATGTAAAAGCAAGATCATGGAAGTTTTTTAAGCAAGAAATGTAAACCATGAACATTCATATATATTATAAAGATCACTCTGGCTGCAATGTGCAGAGTGGAATGGAGGTGGGGAAGGATAAAATCAAGACTGGAGGTAGAGACGAAAAGGTATTATGTACACTAAGATGAGAAGAACCCCACAACGACAATGTGATGATGGTAACAACATTCACATGGCACTTACGGGGAGTTGATCTATTTTTCTAAGCATTTTACGTGTTACTAATTTATTTAATACTCACAAGTACTCTTGTTTTGTAAATCCATAAAACTAAGGTACAAAATAGTGGCAATGAAGAAGAAAAGAAAGCAAATGGATCCAAGAAATACTAGGGAGGAAAAGTCCCAGGGACACGCTGGTTGTTGGCTGTGGGAGGGGAAGGGAAGTCTTTTGGGCCTAATAACTGCGTGGTGTTTACCATGTGACAGGACACCAGGTGAGGCGGCAAGTAAGGAGGAGCAGGAGGCCACATGGTGGTGAGTGTGCACAATATCCCTGTGATGCCGGCCACGTGAGCAGCTGGACACTGGTCTGCAGACAGAGCTGGGCATCATCCATATGTAGACGGTTCAGTGGAGCTGTCAGAAAGGTTGAGATCACCTAGAGAGCAGCATGAGAAAAGAAGACAAAAGGCCTAAGAAAAGAACACTGATACTTAAAACACAGTAAGAATCGTTCATAACAACAAAAAAATGGAAATACCTTAATGTCTCTCAATAGGAAAATAACTGAATATAGCATATCTGCCTATACTATAAAATATTATATAGTAGCCAAAATCAATGAGAAGTATCTTCTTGTACCAACATGAAATACTGTCATGGCACCTTACTGAATCAGAGAAATACCAAAGTGATCCATAAAATGTGACCCCATTTGTATAAATAAGACACAAAAATAATACTTTTCTGGTTTCACACATATACATGTAAACAGAAAAAAGTCCGGTATGTACAAATTCCAAACACTAACAGGTTACCACCTCCAAGAAATATAAAAATAACAGGGGGAGCAGGAGAATTCAAAATATCTACAGATTTTAATTCTTTTAGATTATATTACTATATTCCCTATAAAATAAAGATCAATTCTTCAAAAAGATCAATTTTTCAAAAAGTGATCAATTTTTCAGGGCACCTGCCTGGCTCAATTGCTAAAGCATGTGATTCTTGACTTCAGGGTCATGAGTTTGAGCCCCACCATGGGCACAAAGCTTACTTAAATATAATAATAATAGGATTCTTTTTATCTTTCCCTCAATTTAGCTGTGAACCTAAAACTGTTCTTAAAAAAACTCTTAATTTTTTAAATGGGAGCCTACAAAATATATCCTCTGCTTCAAATGCCAAATTTTCTGTCCCTTTCACCTCCAATGGTCTTAGTGTTCAGATCTTAAGGCTTCCCATCTCCCCACATCTAAGATATTAACACGAAGCTCCCTAATTCTATGGTCTACTAGACCAAGGCCAAGCCTGAACTGAATCCCTAGACCCTGAATCACTAGACCCAGGCCAAGCCTGACCACCAACCCCCTAGCCTGGGCCAGAGTCCCAGGAGGAAAAGTCAGACACCAAAGTCTTAAACAAACATGGAAGAATGAGGGGCGCCTGGCTGGTTCAGTCAGTAGAGCGTGCAACTCTTGATCTTGGGGTTTTGAGTTTGAGCCCCATATTGAGTGTAGAGATTACTTTAAAAAATAAAAATTTTGGGCGCCTGGGTGGCTCAGTCGTTGAGCGTCTGCCTTCCACTCAGGTCATGATCCTGGTGTCCTGGGATCGAGCCCTGCATTGGGCTCCCTGCTCAGTGGGGAGCCTGCTTTTCTCTTTCTCACTACCCCTACTTGTATTCCCTCTCTCACTGTCTCTCCCTGTGTGTCAAATAAATAAATATAATCTTAAAAAAATAAAAAATAGGGGCGCCTGGGTGGCTCAGTGGGTTAAGCCGCTGCCTTCGGCTCAGGTCATGATCTCAGGGTCCTGGGATCGAGTCCCACATCGGGCTCTCTGCTCGGCAGGGAGCCTGCTTCCTCCTCTCTCTCTCTGCCTGCCTCTCTGCCTACTTGTGATTTCTCTCTGTCAAGTAAATAAATAAAATCTTTAAAAAAAAAAATAAAAAATAAAAATAAAAATAAATAAAATCTTTAAAAAAACAACAATAAACCACCATGAGAGAATGAGTACAGATGTCAACCAATCTAAGGACAGGGATCCAGCAGCCTTGCTGCCCAGTAAAAGTCTCAGTGGAGAAAGGTATTGGAAGGTCTATAAGCAGCTCTGCAAAACTGAGGGATGTGGCTGCAGGACAGTCAGATAAAATCGGGGGGAAGTGGTATGACTGAGTTAAAAAAAAAAAAAAAGAGCCAGGCGCATGGATGGCTCAGTGGGTTAAGCCTCTGCCTTCAGCTCAGGTCATGATCTCAGGGTCCTGGGATCGAGCCCCACATCGGGCTCTCTGCTCAGTGGGGAGCCTGCTTCCTCCTCTCTCTCTCTGCCTGTCTCTCTGCCTACTTGTGATCTCTGTCTGTCAAGTAAATAAATAAATAGCCAGTACCACTTATAAAGATTCCAAGCAAAGTGCTTGTAGTATAAGTGGAAACGAGTTTCACAACAAATGGAAGAGGGGAAGCCAAATTCTGTGAAGGGGGTGGGGGTAGCACATGGGGGATATGTGTGTCTAAGGGTACCTAGAGGAGTCACTTCACATTAAAGCAGCAATTCCAGGAGGCACAGTATAAACGTTTAGAAGCTGGAGCAGTATAAAGAAACCAAGGACTTGGCTCCTTCCTAAAAAGAAAGGAGGCTCTAAAAGTGAGGAGAAAAGCCACTGAAACAATGCCTTTCCTTCTTCAGTAAACCAAAGAGAGCCAGATCTCTGATGACTGTACTCTTTAACGTTCAACTGTCTAAGGATAAAAGACACCATATTTGGTCTACATGTTTTCCTGGTTACCCAAAGAAATAGCACTACCTGAGATTCACCATCAGTTAGTCTATATCACAGCCCGCTGAGACTTATACTTCACAGTACATACCAGACTCTAGAAAAAAACAACCTGGTGTGAGCTGTCAAAGTCCTCTCGGTACCTGACCTCACCCTCTGGGGTAGGTTTCATTTCAAAACTGAAAGGGACTGAGAGCTGGGGAAGTCCAAAGATCAACACAGCCAGAACAGGTGGTTCCCAGCAGAAAAGGGTCCCAGGCTGGAACTCAAAACAGAAACCAGACCACTGATAAGACAGTTTATGATGTCTGTCTCCAAGCCTTCAGATATTTATATGTTTTCCAATATTTACAACAGGGCATGACCATGCTTGTCCAGCTCCTGACAATTAGATATCTAATTCTCCACGTGTTCAATTAACTTCCTGGCTTTATTAAGTTTTAGAGCTCTGGGGTAACTCCAGTGACAGGAATACCTTGTGAATTTTTTATAGCCCTTCAAATGGGCCACATTTTTTTTAAAGATTTTATTTATCTCTTCATCCTAGGGGGAAGGAGGGGCAGAGGGGAAGGGAAAAAGACATGGAGAGAATCCCAAGCAAACTCTGTAACACTGGGCTCCATCCCATGACCTTTAGATCTCAACCAGAGCAAAAACCAAGAGTCAGATACCCAAATGACAGAGCTACCCGGCACCCCAAATGGGCCACATTTTAATCATAATGAACTGTATCATCTCCTCCTCCTTCAGCTCCCCATGAACCCTCAGCAAAATTCCTGTCTCACTAAAAAATGTCCACGTTTTTCATGATGGGCCTCTCAACAGAGCAATACTCAATACAATAAAAGTCTAGTTCATCAAAGAATCAAGTTATTGGGGCGCCTGAGTGGCTCAGTCATTAACCGTCTGCCTTCAGCTCAGGTGATGATCCTAGGGTCCTGGGATCGAGCCCCAAATCAGGTTCCCTGCTCGACAGGAGGCCTGCTTCTCCCTCTCCCACTCCCCCTGCTTGTATTCCCTTTCTCGTTGTGTCTCTCACTATCAAATAAACGAAATCTTAAATAAAAAGAAGAAATCAAATGATTTGCTTAGGTTCACTATTAACTAGTTGAGTGACCTTGAGCAAGTAGCTTAACCTTTCTGGACATGGTTTCCTCATCTATAAAGGAAGCAGGTTGGAAACCGATGGAAGGAAAGCAATAAAAACTTCCTTGAACTAAGACAAGACAAATTTTTAAGTCTAAACAGTTCAATAAGTGCCAAGCAGAGTTATTTTAAAAAGACACAAACCTGGGGTGCCTGGGTAGCTCAGCCATTAAGTGTCTGCCTTCAGCTCAGGTCATAATCCCAGGGTCATGGGATCAAGCCCTGCATCGGGCTCCTTGCTCAGGAGGGAGCCTCCTTCTCCCTCTCCCCTGCTTATGTTCCCTCTCTTGCTGTCTCTCTGTCAAATAAATATCGTTCCAATTTTAGCATATGTGCTGCCAAAGTGAGCACTCTGTCAAATAAATAGATAAAATCTTAAAAATAAAAAAAAAATTTTTTAAAAGGACACACACCTAAAGCATATCAAGAGTAAATGCTAAGCCAGAAAAAATTTACAAACTTCCAAAGAGAAAGAACAGGTAATTACTTAGAATTCTACTGGCACTGGACTTCCCATCTGTATCACTAGAAACTGAATACAGCAGAAAGCTGCATACAGACTTTGTAGTGAATAGAACTACTATTTAAGAATCCTAAACGCAGCCAAGACATCATTTCTACATTATGGTAAAATTCAGGAGTGCCTGGCTGGCTCAGTTGGTAGAATATGTGACTCTTGATGTCAGGGCTGTAAGTTTGAGCCCCACACTGCATGGAGACATTACCTGTGAATAAACTCATGGGACGCCTGGGTGACTCAGTCAGTTAAGTGTACAACTCTTGATTTTAGCTGGGGTCAGGATTTTGGGACCATGGGATTGAGCCCCACTTCAGGCTCTGTGCTCAGCTTGTCCCTCCCCTCTCCCTTCCCCCACTTGAATGCACACACTATTTCTTCCCCTTTCTCTCTATAAAATGGATAAGTGAAATCTTCCCAAATAAATAAATAAACTCTTACAAAAATATACATACACACATTGTACACACACAATTGGATATATAAGGACCTTCAAAGTACCATCCATGCCCCTTTTCTAAGAAAATCACTCAGAGAAAGACACATCCTATTCAAATTAATATTTAAAACCTGAGCAAAGCTGGAAAAGACAAAGTGTACACAAGACATGTCTTCCCTCCCCCAAAAAAGACCTTTTTTTTAAAATTTTTTATTATAAACATATATTTTTATCCCCAGGGGTACAGGCAAAAAAGACCTTTTAATGAGGCTGAACCAGATGACTTCTGGTGGCCTTTCACGTATAAACAGAAACTGTCCTATACACAACCATCCCTGGAAGTCTGGCTTTGTGAGTTGTTCATCACCTAGTGGTCCAATGAAGTAAATGCAGTTTTGTCAAATGCCCGGATAAACTTCCAGCCATTTTGTGAGCTCTGACAGCGTGTGGCTCTGAGTCTAATGTCCTAGAGATTACAAAAGTAGAAGACTGTAAACCCTCCAGATTCATATACTTTTGTACAGACTCAGCTAACTATACATTCATTCTCCAAAGATGTGGGAAGGGCCCATATTTTGTGCCTAACCGTAAGAAGTGAAATATGTATTTGTTGTTGAAAGGCTGTACTTTATTTTATTTTTTTTTTTAAGATTTTATTTATTTATTTGTGAGAGAGAGAGAGTGAGAGCGAGCACAGGCAGACAGAGTGGAAGGCAGAGTCAGAGGGAGAAACAGGCTCCCTGCGGAGCAAGAAGCCCGATGTGGGACTCGATCCCAGGACGCTGGGATCATGACCTGAGCCGAAGGCAGCTGCTTAACCAACTGAGCCACCCAGGCGTCCCGAAAGGCTGTACTTTAAAGATTTTATTTATTTATTTATTTGACAGAGAGCGATCACAAGTAGGCAGAGAGGCAGACAGAGAGAAAAGGAAGCAGGCTCCCTGCTGAGCAGAGAGCCCAATGTGGGACTCGATCCCAGGACCCTGAGATCATGACCTGAGCCAAAGGCAGCAGCTTAACCCACTGAGCCACACAGGCACCCTGTAAGGCTGTACTTTAAAGCATTAAAAAACAGAGATTGCTTTTGTGCAGGCCAATCCAAATTGAAAGCAGTTTAGATGCTATAAGAAAACTGCACAATGCCTTATAAATAGGAAGAGTGAGTTCAAACATTCATAAGACTGGAATTTGAAAGACGAATTGTATTTATCCTGTATGATTCCAAAGAACAGATCTAAAACTGATGAGAAATCATCTCAATTAGATATAAATTCAAAACAAAAACTAGTATCTTACCAGAGAGCTATTCAACATATAATGGGATTCCTCAAGAAGTAATGAGCTCTCCAACAATGAAAGCATTCAAAAAGAACTTGGGTGATCATCTGTCAGGGAGATAATGGAAAGCATTCCTGCAACTAGATGACAGAAAGGAGACAAGGAGATTGACTATTATTACCTCAAGGGCCTTTCCAACTCCAAGTCTATCATTCTAAATAAAACAAAAACAAAAACAAAAACAAACATCACTAATAGAGTTCCTCCCTCTGCTTTTTTTTTTTTAAGTTCCAACCAGGCGGTACAACACAGTGGGTTGGATACCACTTTCCACTTGAGTAACTACAGACAAACTATTTAACTCTATTTGCCTCACTTTCATTATCTGTAAATGTAGAATAGTACTTATCTCATAAGGTTACTATGAAGATTAAATAGCAAACTTCTTAACAAAGTACTAATATACAGAAAGTGTATACAACTGGAAGCTTGTAAGGGAAAGGTAGCTGGGGTGGGGGGGGGGAGACCCACGCAGGGGAGTGTGGAAAGTGAAACCTAAATGTGCTGCTTGTTTTAGTTATCTGTACCCAACTCTCAACCAAAGCATTCCTGACTGTTGCTGGCTGGAGGCTAGGTTCCCTAGGCAACTAGCCTCAAAAAGAGCCCAGACCTACCCTCTTCAGGAAGGCAATATTCACTGTCCTGAAATCTCGCATCCTCCCTTGCACAAAGCAGGGTCCCTAAAAGCTCACAAATACCACCACTCCAAAATCAAGTTGTTGAGCAAGTATTAGTCTCCTCACTTCAAATGGTCAGTGAGAACATCAGAGTTAAAAGGGATCTCACAGACCATCTAGAGTGACCCTTTTGTTTAATGAATGAGAACAATAAGGCTGAGAAAACTGAAGTCCTGGATGTGGCAAATTGGTGAGAAGGTTGATGAGATCACAGGTCTCCTTATTTCTAGACCAGTAGTCAAAAGCCTCCCATTTCTCAAATGGGAAAAATAGGACAGGCCCTACTAAGCTATCTGCCTCATACTATGTGCTCTAGACAGGTAAAAAAAGAATAGAAACGGTAGAGTATAGCGGTTAAGAATGTGGACCCGAGAGCCAGATTGCATATTCAAATCCCAGCACTGACTATGTGAGTTTAACCATGTTTCCAAATCTCTTTGTTTCTATAAAATAGAATAAGAGTGACTACCTTATAGGGTTACATTAAGGAATAGATGATGCTCCCCTGCTTGTGCTCTCGCTCCTTCTCTCTAATAAATAAATAAATAAATTCTTTTTTTTTTTTTTAAAGATTTTATTTATTTATTTGACAGACAGAGATCACAAGTAGGCAGAGAGGCAGGCAGAGATAAAGAGAGGAGGAAGCAGGCTCCCCGTGGAGCGGAGAACCCGATGCGGGGCTCGATCCCAGGACCCTGGGATCATGACCTGAGCCGAAGGCAGAGGTTTTAACCCACTGAGCCACCCAGGCACCCCAATAAATAAATAAATTCTTAAGAAAAGGGCGAGTGGGCACCTGGGTGGCTCGGCTGTTAAGCGTCTGCCTTTGGCTCAGGTCATGATCCCAGGGTCCTGGGACTGAGCCCCACATTGGGCTTCCTGCTCAGCAGAGAGCCTGCTTCTCCCTCTCCCTCTGCTGCTCCCCATCTTTGGTCTCTCTCTCTCGCTCTCTTTCTCTGTCAAATAAATTAATAAATAATATCTTTTAAAAAAAGAAGAGAATAGATGTCAGACGTATGGCACATAAAGTATTCAATGTATACACTGCTCTGCTTCTCATCATTACCAGTTGTATTAGGAAACACAATCAAAGTACAAGAAAGACAGGACAAGCTCCTACATAGGTCCAAAAGCAGTAAGATACAGGTGTTTATTCAGCTTCATTTCCTGGTCCCAGCCAGGGAACACTCAACCCTTCAGCAGAAGACTATAAATCCTTCTATAGTGGATCTAGGGAAAAATCACTTCAGAGAATAACCAGTACATGCTATGGTGATAAGATACTTAAGATCACAAATAAACCTTACGTAGGTCTGAGCCCAGGTGTAACCTCCAGATCTATGCTCATCTCAAGTTGGACAAAGTGCAGTTCATGTCCAATCTCTTCCCTTCAATCCATGATGGTGGTACAGTATAATGGTAAGAAACAAGAGTTGGCTCAGTTGGTACAGCATGAAACCCTTGATCTTAGGATAGTGAGTTCAAGTTCCATGTTGGGTGCAGAACCTATTTGGAAAAAAAAAAGAAAGAAAAGAAAAGAAAAAAAACAAGAGCCTTGGAATTTGGCTGCCCAGGAGCAAATTACTATTCTGTTATTTATTTGCTATGTCACTTAGGCATACCTTACCTCTTTCTAAGTCTCTACTTCTCCATCTGCTTTAATTATTTTAAGTGACACTTAGCACTTTCTTAAAAAAAAAAAAAAAGACTGTATTTCTTTATTAATTTGAAACACAGCAAGAAAGAGAGATTTAGACAGAGAAGGCGCAAGTGTGAGCGCGCATGCGCATGCGCAAGCACAAGCAGGGGAAATGTCAGACAAGAGAGAAGCAGGCTCCCTGACAGCAAGGAGCCTGATGTGGGGCTCCATCCCAGGACCCTGGGATCATGACCTGAGCTGAAGGCAGCCACTTAACTGAATGAGCCACCCAGGCACCCCACAGTGACCACTCCCATTTGGGGGGGGGGCTTTTTAAAATTTAAATTCAATTAATTAACATATAGTATATTACTAGTTTCAGAGGTAGAGTTCAATGATTCATCAGTTGCATTTAACACCCAGTGCTCATTCCAACAAGTGACCCCTTAATGCCCACCACCCAGTTACCCCATCCTCCCACCCACCTCCCCTCCAGCCCATAGTAAGCACTTTCTATCTGCCAAGCACTATACCAAGCTTTACATAGCTTACATCATTTAATCATCACAACCTTATGAGGCAGGTACTATTATTACCCTCATTTTATACATAAGGAAAAAGGCAGTTTTCTAATTCAAGGCCATAGCTAGTTACTGACAAAGCTGAGAAGTTGGGGCAAGAAGTATGACCCCAGAGTCTATGCTCCTTACTCCTACACTGCTCTATTTCTCATAACCAACCTTCACATGGTTGCTATGCTATTAAAATAAGACTATTTACATAAAGTATCTGGTTCATCAGCCATTACTATTATTGCTATTATTATTATCATCAATCCCTTTGAGCCTCTTCAAATACTACTTCCTGAGTTCCAATTTCACTTAAAGAAAATGGTTGTTGGGGGGGCGCCTGGGTGGCTCAGTGGATTAAAGCCTCTGCCTTTGGCTCGGGTCATGGTCTCGGGGTCCTGGGATCGAGCCCCACATCGGGCTCTCTGCTCAGCGGGGAGCCTGCTTCCTCCTCTCTCTCTGCCTGCCTCTCTGCCTGCTTGTGATCTCTGTCTGTCAAATAAATAAATAAAATCTTTAAAAAAAGAAAATGGTTGTTGGGGTATCTGGGTGGCTCAGTGGGTTAAGCCTCTACCTTCAGCTCAGGGCATGATTCAGGATCCTGGAATCGAGCCCCGCATTGGGCTCTATGATCAGTGGGGAGCCTGCTTCCCCCTCTCTCTCTCTGCCTGCTGCTCTGCCTACTTGTGATCTCTCTCTCTCTCTGTCTGTCAAATAAATAAATAAAATCTTTAAAAAAAGAAAGAAGGAAAATGGTACACCAGCTCACTGGGCAGCCTGGGGTGGGGTTCTAGTATTTTACTGCCCTCGTACTACAGAAGTAAGTATCTGTGTGGAAAGACAAGGATGTATTTTCTAAAAACCTCCTACTCTAAAGCAGCTTTTTAAAATTTTTTCAAAATAGAAATATACACTATTCACTAAAAAAAAGAAATTGTCAGGTGCCTGGGTGGCTCAGTGGGTTAAAGCCTCTGCCTTTGGCTCAGGTCAGGATCCCAGAATCCTGGGATCGAGCCACCCATTGGGCTCTCTGCTCAGCAGGGAGCCTGCTCCCCCCACCCCGCCCCGCCCCTCCTGCCTCTCTGCCTACTTGTGATCTCTATCTGTCAAATAAATAAATAAAATCTTTTTTTTTTTAATTTTATTTATTTATTTGACAGACAGAGATCACAAGTAGGCAGAGAGGCAGGCAGAGAAAGAGGAGGAAGCAGGCTCCCTGCTGAGCAGAGAGCCCAATGCGGGGCTCTATCCCACGAACCTGGGACCATGACCTCAGCGGAAAGCAGAGGCTTTAACCCACTGAGCCACCCAGGCGCCCCACCCCAAGTATCCAACTCTTGATTTTGGCTCAGTCATGATCTCAGGGTCCTGAGATCAAGCCCATGTTGGGTTGGGCTCTGTGCTAGGTATGGAGTCTGCTTGATTCTCTCTCTCTCTCTCCTTCTCACTCTGCCCTTCCCCGCAAAAAAAGAAAAGAAATTGTCCTCTATCTCTTCCCTTTCCCATTCTCAAAATCAGTCTTTAGTCATTTAATCCTCACAAGAAGATAGGTGTCATTCATCATTATCTCCATTTGACAAGTACAGAAACTGAGTTTCTGAGAGGTTCAAGACCAAACAGCTAGTATGTGGGTGACCAGGGTTTCTGGAAAAGAATTTTCAGATATGAAGGAAGATAAAGATAGAAAACTCCTTCACTTATGCTGAGAAGACGTGGCTATGACAGTGGGTTCCTAGAAGGTATCTGAATGAACCAAGACTGGTAACAGGATTTTAAAGAAACTCCTGCTCTAGTAAGACAAGACCAAAGAAAAACTGTAACTCAAAAAGCCACTAATCCCGTGAGCTATCAGAAATCCTGCCCTCCCAGAAATAGTACAAATTATCAATAAGCCTGACAAAGTAGGACTTCATCTCTAAGGAGAGCCATATCCTTGCAAACCTGTCCTTACCTCCCCAATTCCAAAATGGTGTATCACTTTATCCTGTTAGAGAGCACAGCACTATTCAGATCAAAACATTTTCTAGACTGCGTCACTTGAGGGCAGAAACAATATGGTATTCATATAGATCTTCCCCTCATTATCTGGCACATAACCCCTATACATTAATTTAAAAATATATTCATTCAACTCCCAAGTGCTAGGCACTATTCTAGGAGATGGTGATATAGCAACAAGCAAAACAACGTCCTAGCTATAATGAAATTTACATTTCAGTAGCAGGTGACCAATAATAAACAAACTATGTAGAGAGAGTCTCTAGAACAGTGTGTGGCACATAGTAGGCATCCCTCAATAAATATATGAATAATGAATGAATAGTACATCAAACAGTAATAACGTCTATGGAAAAAAAATTAAGTAGGGAAAGGGAACGGTGAAGGCAGAGAGCAGGAGACGGTTTTACTTTAAATAGTGAAGTCAAGGAATGCTTTACAAACTAGACAACAGAGCAGAAACCTGAAGGAGGTAAGGGAGGAGGCCATACTGGTAACTGGAAGAAGTATTCCAGGAAAGAATACAACTACAGAAGTCCAAGGCTTGGCATGTTGGAGCAACTTCAAGGAGACCAGAAGTGTCCAGAGCACAAGGGGAATGTGGTAGATGATGTCAGGAGCAGCCTCAAGAGTGCTGCTCAAGATCCTATGTGGCCTCCTAGATCACTGTAAGGACTTTAATTTTTAACATGGGCGGGACCCAGACAGACGATTCTCAGCAGAGGAGTGGCACGATTTGATAGACACTTAACAGGATTACTCTGGTAGGCCAAGGGAAACCTATTCCAAAAGTAGCAGGTGAGGCAGTAAGAAGTGTTCAAACTCTGGATGTTTTTTAAGGTAGAACTTACAGGACCTTCTAGTGGACTATATGAGGAAAGTAAGAAAAAGAACAGAGCCAGGGCACCTCAGTGGCTCAGTCAATTAAGCGTCTGCCTTCACTGAGATCATGATCCCAGGGTCCTGGGATTGAGCCCTGCATCAGGGAGCAGGGAGTCTGCTTCTCCCTCTCCCTCTACTGCTCCCCCTGGGTTGTGCTCTCTCACTCTCTCTCTGTGTCAAATAAATAAATTAAAACTTTAAAAAGAACGGACTCAAGGGAGAGTCCTCCATATATTCAATACACCTGAAACTAAAATGGGGAGGAACTGGTAGAGGTACACATTTGAAGATTTTTTTTTTTTTTTTTTTTTAAAGATTTTATTTATTTATTTGAGAGAGAGACAGTGAGAGAGAGCATGAGCGAGGAGAAGGTCAGAGGGAGAAGCAGACTCCCCATGCAGCTGGGAGCCCGATGCGGGACTCGATCCCGGGACTCCGGGATCATGACCTGAGCCGAAGGCAGTCGTCCAACCAACTGAGCCACCCAGGCGTCCCCACATTTGAAGATTTATTTATTTATTTGAGAGAGAGAAAGAGAGAGAGAGAGAGTGTGCGCGAGCTCTAGTAGAGGAAGGGACAGAGAAAGAAAATCCTCAAACAGACTCCCCACTGAGCATGAAGCCTGACACAGGGCTCCATCTTATGACCCAGGGGATCATGACCTGAGCTGAAAGCAAGAGCCAGATGCCCAAATGCCTGAGCCAATGGGTAGCTCCCAGAGGTACACATTTGAGAGAAGTTTCAAAATTAATTTGCTGAATATGTTAAGCTCAAGAAGCTATTAAATAACCAAGTGGAGATGATATCCTGTAGGCAGTCAGATAAGAGAGTCTTGAGTTCAGGGGAAGACATCCAAGCTGATGATATATACACTTGAGAATTGTCAGAGTACAAATGGCATTTAAAGTCTTGAAAGAGAACACCTAGGGAATGAGTGTAAACAGAGAAGGGATGCACGGACTGAGGACTGATCTGAGTACTCACTCCACCATTAGAGGCTAAGAAGATAAGGAGGATTCAAAAGGGGGCTGGGGATGAGAAGCCAAAAAAGGGGGATGGGGTTGAGAAGGAGGGGCCAGTGAGGCAGGGGAAAACCAAGGGAGTGGCATTGTAGAAGCCAAATGAAACTAAAGTGCAAGGAGGGAGTGTCAGGTGCCACAGAGAGGTCAAGATGACTGAGAAATGACCACAGAATCTGTGTGCTACTTTCTAAGCATGTTCTTCCTACTCCACACAGTACTTTTTTACTTTTAATCCAGGTAAAATCCCAGTATTGTCCAATGAATACACAAAAGGTTTTTATTTAATGCAGCTATAACCATGTCTCAAAAAAACAAAAAACCAAAAATCAATGTGCTTAATCCAGACACAACAGATTTTACACAGCAAATAATGCTGAACAAATGCTTTGTCTGGTTGAATTAATTGTGTCTCTGAAACAAAGTTCCCAACTAAGTCTTGCTTGTGCTCAGTAGGTGGGATCAGAGAAATGTGCTATTTAAATGTATTTCTTTTGTTCTGCCATAAAGGAGCAGTTATTGTTGAACTCCTTTCCCTCCTTCCAAACTCAAACATCCTAACCACCTGAACAAAAACCATAAATTTCCACACACACACACACACACACCCCTTTGAAAACAAAGCAGAACACAACCCATGTCCAAAACTTGGATAAGAAAGGGATATACTGGGGTGCCTGGGTGGCTCAGTGGGTTAAGCCGCTCAGTGGGTTAAGCCGCTGATCAGGTCATGATCTCGGGGTCCTGGGATCGAGTCCCGCATCAGACTCTCTGCTCAGCAGGGAGCCTGCTTCCTCCTCTCTCTCTCTCTGCCTGTCTCTCTGCCTACTTGTGATCTCTGTCAAATAAATAAATTTAAGAAAAAAAAAGAAAGGGATATACTAAGCCCTGTATCTTCTTACCTTTTCTCACAGAGGGTGAAAAATCATTTGCTAATTCAAAAACTGCTTTACTTACATTTTCTCCTTCGAATCTCTAGACCAGAAATACAATTTCTGATGTCTACATCTTAAATGAGAATTATTGCTACAAAATAAGACTTAAACTTTCTGTGTGTAAGCACAATCAAGTCTCAGTAACATACACCTCTGAAGTAGCAGAACAATCATCACCAAAAACTGGATCATGCAAGCATCCTTTCTGAAATGTCTTCAACATATGAACGGACTGTGCACACTCAGCCTTTAGGCCTCTGTTTCCCTTCTCAAGAGTTCTCCTTTCCTGCCCTCCACCCTACAATTTGCTAACCTGGGACTCAGCCTGAATGCCAACTTCTCTAAGTAGCCTTTCTGGATCCCTCCAAGGCTGAATCAAGGACCCTCTTCTAAGCGCATGGCATCCTCTGCTTTCTCATATTCTAAAATAGTAATGTACTATACTGTGAATCTGTTTATTTGTCAGTGTCACTCTCCTGGTCACAAGCATCTTGAAGGCAAGGACAGGATCTCATTCATTTCTGTATCCTCAGTGTTTGGGACGTATCAAGCAATCAGTAAGTATTTGCTGACTGGGGTGCCTGGCTGGCTAGGTCGGTAGAGTATGAGACTCTTGATCTCAGGGTCCTGAGTTCAAGCCCCATGCTGGGAATTGAGCTAACATGAAAAAGAAAAGAAAAGAAAATTAAGAAAAGAAAAAACTATTTGCTGACTGAATGAATAAGTTAAATTTTGACCTAGAATACTTGAAGTGATCTTTATAGCACATTTTCCTTGATATACCAACTGATCTGAGGCTAATATTAAAATTACCAGCATCTTAATTACATCCCCAGCTGAGAGCAAAAACAAAGCAATTTTCCCAACCTCTCATTGGGAAGAGAGGATAAAAAAGAGACAAGGTGCTCAGGAGTTGTCGTATCAGCTGCTCTTTCTTGGTCTAAGACAGCAGCCTATGCTTTCCACACCACACGAGGGCCCAATGGACTTCTGAATTGCTTTCTTCACATCTCTTCCAACGATCCTGTGTATTTCTCTTCCCTCTGCCCTAGTCTTTTCTCTTTCCTTTTCTTAACTTTTTCCCTTCCTTACTTTCTATACTTTGCATTTGTACTCTGTTCTCATTTTCCTTTTAACTTTTCTCTGCACTCCCTTCTCCATGCCTTATTTCAGTCAGAGTAACCCTGAGGAATCCATGGACATTACTTTCCCCAACTAGGAGAACTTATGACAAGAATGTTGCTGTACCTCCTGGGCACTTGTATAAAGCACATCAATATATTTTTTATGTTTCTGAGAAAATCCAGTAATAACCCCATAACAGCAGCACAAGATCATCAGTATATGAGATTAATATTATTACTCTTGTTACAATCCATAAAATGGGTAAAAAAAATATTTCTTAGGCTAGGGGCACCTGGGTGGCATCTAAGTATCTGACTCTTGGGTGCCTGGGTGGCTCAGTGGGTTAAGCCTCTGCCTTCAGCTCAGGTCATGGTCTCAGGGTCCTGGGATCGAGCCCCATATCGGGCTCTCTGCTCAGCAGGGAGCCTGCTTCCCTTCCTCTCTCTCTCTTCCTACTTGTGATCTCTGTCTGTCAAATAAATAAATAAAATCTTAAAAAAAAAAAAATTTAAATATCTGACTGTTGATTTCAGCTCCGGTCATGATCTCAGAGTCATGAGATTGAGCCCCAAGTTGGGCTCTGCACTCAGCACAGAGTCTGCTTAAGACTCTCTCTCCCTCTCCCTCTGCCCACTCCGCCCCCACTTTGTGCATGGGTGTCCTCTATCTCTTTCTCTAAAATAAATAAATAAATCTTAAAAAAAGAAAGAAAGAAAAGATAGTGGGGCACCTGGATGGCTCAGTCCGTTAAGTGTCTGCCTTCGGCTTAGGTCATGATCCTAGGATCCTGGGATTGAACCCTGCCATCAAACTCCCTGCTCAGCAGAGAGCCTGGTTCTCCATCTCCTACTCTGCCTGCTCATGCCCTCTCTCTCCCTCTGTCAAACAAATAAATAAAATCTGAAAGAAAGAGAGAGAAAGAAAGAAATAAAGAAAAGAAAAAGGAAAGGGAAGGAAGATCTGCCTTCAGCTCAGGTCATGATCTCAGGGTCCAGAGGTTAAGCCCTACACTAGGGACTCCATGGGGAGTCCATTTCTCCCTCAGTCTCTCTCTATGTTCTCCTGCTTTATCTCTCTAAAATAAGTAACACCGGGGCGCCTGGGTGGCTCAGTTGGTTGGACGACTGCCTTCGGCTCAGGTCATGATCCCGGAGTCCCGGGATCGAGTCCCACATCGGGCTCCCAGCTCCATGGGGTGTCTGCTTCTCCCTCTGACCTTCTCCTCGCTCATGTTCTCTCTCACTGTCTCTCTCTCAAATAAATAAATAAAATCTTAAAAAAAAATAAAATAAAATAAGTAACACCTTTTAAATAAATTAATAAAGGGGTAAATGTCATTAAAAATACATATATATACAAATACTCCTTAAGCTATATTCTGTAGTATCCCAGAAAGTGATAGGGTCAAGGCCCTCTCAATTTACTATAATTTCATTTTCTTTTTTAAGATTTTATTTATTTGACAGAGAAAGACACAGCGAGAGAGGGAACGCAAGCAGGGGTAGTGGGAGAGAGAGAAGCAGGCTTCCCACTGAGAAGGGAGCCCAATGCAGGGCTCAATCCCAGGACCCTAGAATCATGACCTGAGCCTAAGGCAGAAGCTTAACAACTGAGCCACCCACGAGCCCCAATTTACTATAATTTGAAATAAAAGAAAAATGAGAAGCAAATTCTGAAGGAGTAAGAAAAAAATAAATTATGTTTTTTTTTTTTAAAATGCTGCATGTTAGCTTCCCTATGACCCTGCAACTGCACTACTGGGTATTTACCCCAAAGATACAGATGTAGTGAAAAGAAGGGCCATCTGTACCCCAATGTTCATAGCAGCAATGGCCATGATCGCCAAACTGTGGAAAGAACCAAGATGCCCTTCAAGGGACGAATGGATAAGGAAAATGTGGTCCATATACACTATGGAGTATTATGTCTCCATTTGATAGGATGAATACCCAACTTTTGTATTAACATGGACGGGACTGGAGGAGATTATGCTGAGTGAAATAAGTCAAGCACAGAGTCAATTATCATATGGTTTCACTTATTTGTGGAGCCTAAGAAATAACAAGGAGGACATGGGGAGATGGAGAGGAGAAGGGAGTTAAGAGAAATTGGAAGAGGAGATGAACCATGAGAGACTATGGACTTTGAAAAACAATCTGAGGGTTTTGAAGGGGTGGTGAGTGGGAAGTTGGGCCAGCCTGGTGGTGGGTATTGTGGAGGGCACATATTGCATGGAGCACTGGGTGTGGTTCATAAACAATGAATTCAAAAACAAAAATACATTTTTTTAAAAAGACAGAAAAAAATGTTGCATGTTGGTAGGGCAAATTTAAAAAGCTATCTATACTTGCTGGACCAGGTAGATTAAGGGAAAAAAGTGTGGTCCCTGCCTCCAGAGTCTCCAGAGGAATAATTCCCACCACTCCCCAAACCCATAAATGTAAACATTAGAGAAAAAGAGAATAGAGGTTTTCTTAAACCAAAAAAATCAGGAACCTAATGTAAGTGGACTGGCTGCTCTAGGCCAAAAGAATAAAAAATAGATTGAAAGCTTTTTGAGTTAAAGATAAAATTATTCCATGTGTCAAAGCATCAGAAGCCAAAAAGAGGAACAAGACACAACCAACATTCAAGAGATCCAGCTCATGGCGATTCACAGACCTGTACCTCTGGGGATAAAAATACATGTTTATAAAAAAAAAAAAATTTTTTTTTTAAATTAAAAAAAAAAGAGAGAGAGAGAGATCCAGGTCAGGTTCTGACAAGCTGTGCAACCTTGGGCAAGTCACTTCACCCTTCTGATCCATAGATGGCTCGTCCATAAAAATAGGCATAATAATACTTTGCTGGCAAAGTTGTCTGTGATGATTAACATGAAATCACTTCAAAATTATTTCTTGAAACATGCCAATGTGAAGTAAAAAGAAGCAAAAATCCTTCCTCTGAATGGAATATAAATCCTGTGGTTAAATTTCCAAAGTCTAGGCCTGACTCACCTTCACAACCTCATTAAACTCCTTAACTAACCTGCAGTCATTCAAATGCGAGAAGAGTCATGCATGAGGCTCCAGGGGTGGGGCAGTGACTATTTAGTCCATTGTTCCATATCTTAGTGGCTTCATCTGTAAAATGGGTGGTGTGGAATTCACTTATATATCCACAGGATAGTGCAGGTCTAGGGAAGGGAGTGGAGAATTTACCATAAGTTATATTTACATAACCCTCCCCTCCTCCAGAGATAAAGAACCAAGATCATCAAATATCATTGCTCCCTAGACAGAATTAGAAGACATCATTTAATCTCTTCTTTTACAGATGGGAAAACCAAAGCCCAGTTTTGAGTTGGGTTATAAACTTCTCAAAGCTAGACAGTGGCAGAGCTGAAGCTGGCAGCCAGAGCCACAGATTCCCAAGTCCAGTGCCCTCTTTACCAGATTTCCGGGTCATCCACAGCACGCAGCCTATACAAACACACTATCAACAACAAGACACACTACAATTGAATCAACAGCTCATGTTGCCTATGCAGGCAGAGAGGGTTTGTAGGACTCTAGGGGAAACAAAGAGGCTGAGAGCTGGGAAGGGGCTATCTTTATTGAGGGGCAGGAGAAGGTAGAATCCTAGATGTACTCAGATAAGAAAAAACTAATGGAAAACTTCAGGCAAAAAAGGTTTAAAACAAGCAGTCTTGGGAAGACAGACTCAATGGATACAATTTTCTTTAGGGAAAATAAATATGTGGCAGATTTAGAGAAGCAGAATAGTTTGAATCAGGATATAATTCCTAATTATATATAATTTCTCTTTTTGTCTCCTCAGTTTTTAATATTTACTAATAATTTTAATTCCCCAAACAGTTCTGTCTCTCCTATAAGACAAGGTCCTTTGCAGAAACCACCACATACAGACTCTGGATTCAGATTGCCTAGATTCAAACCCCTATTTTCCAATTTAATAACTGTGCCTTGGACAAAATCCTTCACCCCTCTGTATCTCTGCAAAATGGAAATTAACATCACCCCCATCACAGGTTTTGTGAGGATTAAATGTGTATATTAATCATTTTGGTCACAACCTAATAATGGGTTTTTTTTTTTTTTTTTTAAAGATTTTATTTATTTATTTGACAGAGAGAAATCACAAGCAGGCAGAGAGGCAGACAGAGAGAGAGAGAGAGAGAGAGAGAGGAGGAAGCAGGCTCCCCGCTGAGCAGAGAGCCCGATGCGGGACTCGATCCCAGGACCCTGAGATCATGACCTGAGCCGAAGGCAGCGGCTTTAACCACTGAGCCACCCAGGCGCCCTAATAATGGGTTTCTCATTATTTTAGTTTTGATGTGCCTTTTCATTTCATGTTAAAGAACAGAAACTACCAAAGTATACTGCACATCATAAGAACAAGTATTGTTCTGCAAAGATTTTGTTTCATATACGTGATATATATATATGTGCATATATGAGTTATTTTGTAAAATTTAGCTCTTATGGTGGTTTGCTTTTAAAACTGTTGAGAAACCTGGTTGGCATAGTCGGTGGAGTATGTAATCTTGATTGTGGGGTTGTGAGTCCAAGCCCCATGCTGGGGGTAGAGATTACTTAGAAATAAAATATTTAAAATAAAAAAATATGAAAGCCACTGAATTATCATACAGAATAAAGCTTCAAACAGTGCCTGGCGTAGTAAGCACTTAGTGCCATTACTGTTATTGTTGATTTGACATATCCACCTACCAAAGTTGTTTGTAGAATTATATACGGTAATGCAAAAGCACTTCAAAAACTATGATATAGGGCACTAACATAAAAGAAGCAAAAAACCCTTCTCTCCATCTCTAACATCCATGCATGTAGAGCCCTATTCAGGCACATACATATTCCTTGTTTGGCCTACAATTTATTTGTTACATTAAACTCAAGAGTTCACAGACTTAACGATTTACCTAATAGTGTCATGCCCTCTCAATATTTGCAGAGAAATGAAGGCTTGGTGCCAAAGTCAAATTATTTATTTTTACTTGGTTAGGATATTGGGGTGAGGAAGGCGGAAATCATGCCCATGCTTAGCTGAAGGAAGCTAGTGAGTCACACACAGAAACTGCTTGCTCCCACAGAGCCAGGTAGATTTAAATGTGCCACAGACAAGGCTGGACTGACAGATACTTCAGCCTTTGGGTAGGGCTGAATCATTTCCCCCTCCCTATCGTCACCCAAACACCTCATTAAAAAAAATAGCATTTGAGCCTCTTACAGATATAGCTCATACCAGGAAAAACTGGGAATCCCCAGATACAAACTGGGGGTAACTATGCACCAAAAGTTTACCTGAGGGGTTCCTTTAAATGACAAGCTCACCTAAACATCGAAATAGCACTTGAATTCTAAAACCGTAACTTACCAAAAAAATTTGAAAATGTGCTCACCAATAAGGAAATCAGAAGGTCAGGATTCCATCCTCCACACTGTGTGACCTTGAATTAGTCACTTCATCTCTCTGGGCCTAAGTAAATTCGTCTGTTAAAAAAAAAAAGAGAGAGAGAGGTAAAACCTACCTCAGAAGATCATTGTAAAAATTAAAGATAGTATGCAGTAAAATGGTAGCACAGCATCTGGCACTGGTAAATGCACAGTAACATTCGTCTCTGTCCCTCCACACTAAAAGTGAATGCCAGGTGTGGGTAAACTGAGGTTCACCAGCCAGCTGCCCTCTGAAAAAGGTCACTGGTATCTGAAGGGCTTTATGGAAATTATCTTTTTTTTTTTTTTTAAGTTGTTTTATGAGACCATTTCTTGGTCTCTCCAGCACACCAGCCTGAGATGAAAGTCTAGGAAATCAGGAACTTTCTAGCTCATTTCTTAAAGCAGCAATTCCTAAATGCTTCGGTACTGGGGGGCCCAAATTAACCACTGGTACTGCCCCTCGTTACTCACTATTAAATTCAAAACTAACGAGAACTCAGTATTATGCCTTCATTTTTTTAGTTATAAACGTTTCCATTTTAAATTAATGGAGGAAATGCATTAAAATTAGGCAGCCGAGGTTTGGACCCGGGTGGGCAGAGCACTCGCTGCGAGGGGAAGGCTGCCGCCAAGACGCACGGGATGGGGTGGGGGCATTCTGGAGCTTTAGGGTCGACCCCAATTTCTCGTTGGCGACAAATCCAGGACACGTGTCGCCATTTTGTGTTCCGGAAACATGGCGGCCACCCCGTGGGGAAGGAAGGGGGGGGCGGAGGGACCGCCACGTTAGCCTCTTTCCCTGCGGGATCCTAAAGCACGCTGCGCACACGTCTGTCTGGGTGCATTCTCTGTCCGGCTTAGCCGAAGTAAAGAGAAACGGAAAGAAATAAACGTACACGAGCCACCCAAACGACTTTTCTTTAGCGAGAAGAACGTGCGATGGCGAACTGCAAGAAAGGCCTTCCAAGATGGCGGGGCCCGACAGGGGCCGCCCCCGAAGAAAGCGGGGCGCGGCGTCTGCACCAAGGGTAGAAAGGCAGAGCGGGAGCTTAAACGGCATGGGGAAAATCCCAAGAACCACCCCCCGCAGTACTCGGGAACCCTAAAAAAATGCGGTTCCCAAGAGGCATACCATTGTCTTAAATGTCTGACAAGACTGCCACGACTAAAAAGACACTAGGAGGTGGGGTTTCTCTAGATTCAACCGAAAGAAACTTGCAAAATGCAAACAAAGCATTATGTAAATGGACGCCATTCTTTTTTTATGGCCAGGTTTCCAACACTCCCCAGAAATCAAGTGCAGAGCCGCAACTTCGGCGGCGGTGGGGGGATTTCGGTTTTTTTCCTCACCGGTCGCCGCTGGGGGACCGGGGCAACGCTGGGGGCTGGCGCGGGGCGCCCGGGCACCGGGGACGAAGGGGCCCCACGTGCCTGCTCGCGCGCGCTCGCGCGCGCGCACCCGCCCCACAAGCCTCGCCTCGCCGCCCCTCCCCCCCGGAAGACCGCCGCTGCCCCTCCCGTCTCCCCACACCCTCGCGCACGCGCTCTAGCCGCCTCACGCGCACGTTTTAAACCCGCGGCGTCCCAGCTGCCGCCTGCAGTTACTGCCGGGGCTGCCCGTGTCGCTCCGCTTCCAAACCCCTTTTGCAAGGCGGGAAAATAACGTTTCAACCCCATTCACAACACTAACATTTCAAAACATTTGCCAGTGCCGCTTGAGTTAATAAAATGCACGTTGTTTTAAAACCTTGCCGGGCTCACAGCATCTGCCCATCGGGGCTTTATGTTCAACGCTAGGCTGTTAAAAAGAGTTTTTAAAAACTACCATGTGGAGGTTGGCGCAATCTTGTGACCTAAAAAAGACGGGTCCTCTTTTTTTTTCAAGGGGTCCTGCGCGGCAAGCACTTCCGGGGTCAGAGGGTACGCGGGGTTGAAAGCGGGCTTCCCGCCCCGCCCAGACCGCCGAGGCTGCCGCCGGAGTCGCCACCGCCGCGCCCTCGCCCACCCGCCCGCCCGCCGCTCCCGGCCCCGCTCGCCCCCTCCGCCGCCGCCGCCTGCCCCTGCGACGACGCCGCGGCCTCCCGCCCGCGCCCGCTCGCTCCCGCGGCCCTCGCTCGCCTCGCGCCGGCAGTTTTGGGCCTACACCTCCCCTCCCCCCGCCAGCCACCAAAGACTTGACCACGTAACGAGCCCAACTCCCCCGAACGCCGCCCGCCGCTCGCCATGGATGCCGGTGTGACTGAAAGTGGACTAAATGTGACTCTCACCATTCGGCTGCTTATGCACGGAAAGGAAGTAGGAAGCATCATTGGGAAGAAAGGGGAGTCGGTTAAGAGGATCCGCGAGGAGAGTGGCGCGCGGATCAACATCTCGGAGGGGAATTGTCCGGAGAGAATCATCACTCTGACCGGCCCTACCAATGCCATCTTTAAGGCCTTCGCTATGATCATCGATAAGCTGGAAGAAGATATCAACAGCTCCATGACCAACAGCACGGCGGCCAGCAGGCCCCCGGTCACCCTGAGGCTGGTGGTGCCGGCCACCCAGTGCGGCTCCCTGATTGGGAAAGGCGGGTGTAAGATCAAAGAGATCCGCGAGAGTACGGGGGCCCAGGTCCAGGTGGCGGGGGATATGCTGCCCAACTCCACTGAGAGGGCCATCACCATTGCTGGCGTGCCGCAGTCTGTCACCGAGTGTGTCAAGCAGATCTGCCTGGTCATGCTGGAGACGCTCTCCCAGTCTCCGCAAGGGAGAGTCATGACCATTCCGTACCAGCCCATGCCGGCCAGCTCTCCAGTCATCTGCGCGGGCGGCCAAGATCGGTGCAGCGACGCTGCGGGCTACCCCCATGCCACCCATGACCTGGAGGGACCACCTCTAGATGCCTACTCGATTCAAGGACAACACACCATTTCTCCGCTCGATCTGGCCAAGCTGAACCAGGTGGCAAGACAACAGTCTCACTTTGCCATGATGCACGGCGGGACCGGATTCGCCGGAATTGACTCCAGCTCTCCAGAGGTGAAAGGCTATTGGGCAAGTTTGGATGCATCTACTCAAACCACCCATGAACTCACCATTCCAAATAACTTAATTGGCTGCATAATCGGGCGCCAAGGCGCCAACATTAATGAGATCCGCCAGATGTCCGGGGCCCAGATCAAAATTGCCAATCCCGTGGAAGGCTCCTCTGGTAGGCAGGTTACTATCACTGGTTCTGCTGCCAGTATTAGTCTGGCCCAGTATCTAATCAATGCCAGGCTTTCCTCCGAGAAGGGCATGGGGTGCAGCTAGAACAGTGTAGGTTCACTTAAAACCCCTTTCTGCTGTTTTCCCATGATCCAACTGTGTAATTTCTGGTCAGTGATTCCAGGTTTTAAATAATTTGTAAGTGTTCAGTTTCTACACAACTTTATCACCCGCTAAGAATTTAAAAATCACATTCTCTGTTCAGCTGTTAATGCTGGGATCCATATTTAGTTTTATAAGCTTTTCCCTGTTTTTAGTTTTGTTTGGGTTTTTGGCTCATGAATTTTATTTCTGTTTGTCGATAAGAAATGTAAGAGTGGAATGTTAATAAATTTCAGTTTAGTTCTGTAATGTCAAGAATTTAAAAATTAAAAAATGGATTGGTTAAAAAATGCTTCATATTTGAAAAAGCTGGGACTACTATCTTAAACTCTTTGTTGGTGGTTTTTTTTCCCCTTCCCTTTTAGTATTAGGCCTTTGTAGGAAGAAGGGTGGGCCCATCCTTGGTGTTCTCTAGCCCTTTTCAACTATTGGTAAGATTCCATTCCCTTTCTGTCCCAACAAAGGAACACGGCAGGCTGGGCCTGCTTTGGGGTATTTTGCAGACGGAGGGTCTCTCCCGGAGAGTGACATCCCTCCAGCTAAGTTCCAGAGAGAGGCCTCTGCCCATTTCTCTGGTAGAAAACGAGGGTTTTCTGAGATGGAAAAAGTAGCCCTTTCCATAGGAGCCCTAATGAATGGCAGTGTGTCCTCCCGACCAGCCAGCCCCTCCCCCCAACCCAATCTCACTGGGGAAACTTAGGAACAAAAAAAAAATGTTCTAAGGTGGGAGGAGCCTGGGGGGGGTTACCCAGAGGAGAGGTGGGGGAGGGAAAAGGGCTGGGCAGGGGCTGGAGGGAGGGGCTGAGGTGGGGGAAGGGAAAGGGTCAAGGGTGGGTTTGAGGATTTGGAAGAGGGTGAGGGCGGGGTGGTGGTAGGGATGGTGGGGTTTGGGGCCCCCAGGACTGAACGGGGGATGGTACCAGTGGGGTGCACGTGGCAAGCATGCACCTGTGGCAAGCAGCCTGTCAGAGGATGTTATTACACCTTCCAAGTGGTGAATCCAGAAACAAAAGAAGCCCAGCTTCTAATTCTTCAGCTGTGTGCAATGTTAGAGAAGTCATTATACAAGGAAATAATCCTGCTTAAATGGGGCAGCCCTCACAGGCAGGAATGTAGCAAGATCCACTGATTGTAGCCTAAGAATGTAATGGTAAAAATGCAGGTTCCTGGGTCCCACCCCCCAAATCTAATCAGGAGACTGCATTTTTAACAATACCCCAAAAGGTTCTTAGATTTAAGTGCCACTCATTATCTTTACCAGTGGATTAGGAAGATCTTGCTGTGAAGGCCTAATAACATGTCCACACCAACCAGTTAGAGTAGACTGGACTTGATGAAAGAAGAAAAATTCTCTATGATTAGGCAAAGACACTAGAAAAAGGCAATTCAAGACAATGGACAATTAGGTGCCAAAGTGCTTAGTTCAAACCCCAGGCACTGTGGGAGATCCACTAACAGCAAAGAGAAACTCCTGTGAGAGGAGAGTATTACACGCAATAAATAATCTGTTGAGGCTTACTCTCTACAGGGTATCTATTTTTTCTGAGGTACAGACCTGCTTCCAAGAGGCCCTGGAGGTAAGCCTGGGGTCTACCATGCACTTCCCACCCACCCACTGTGGAGTCATCACTGAAGGGAACCTAATTTCATAAGTTAAACCTGAGTTCAAATATGAGTTCTGCCTCTTACTTGTGGCCTTGGGCAAATTATTTAACCTCTGTATAACATGGAGGTGTTAAAAGTACACATTTCGAGCTTGTGAAAAAAAATGAGCATGTTTGTAAAGCAGAGCAGTGCTTACAACGTAGTAGACTTCAGTATACTTCATACTGCAGAAAGCCAAAGGTCCATTTCTGTCCACAGTGTCTTTGGACAGAAAAGACATGCTTAAAAGAGAACAAAGTGTTCTAAATGACAAGCTGAGAGAGGACAGTTGGACTAAGGGGCCAGGACAGGTAAAGGAGGACCTAGTGAAAACCCAGAAATGGGTTGTCTCCTGGAGATGAGCTTAAACCAAGTTTGCATGAAGTAGGGCAGGAGTGAATAAATTGAACCGTCAAACGCAGGCCAAATGGTTTTTGCGGAGTCCCTAAAATTTGCTGGGTGAAGTGGTTCAAATGCCCTATAAAAAGTAGACCTCAAATTGTCCTCAACCCCTTTCCCCTCCCACCCTTTCAAAAGCAAAGCTGACCATAATTTGTAAAATAATGAGTTAAGCAGCAAGGCAGAGGATGAAGGGCAACTTGGATGGACTGAAGTCAAGAAGAGCAGCCAGAACATGGCCTCAAGCGGATTCTAATAACAGTAGTATTACTGGGAATAGGACATTAGTATTACTAGGAATACATGTAGGAAAGAGCCAACGCAAGGGAGATCGAAACTGAATGTGGAGGCTAGAGTAAGCTAGAACGAGGGGAGCAGTGAGTTCAGAAATAGTGATATGACTATTTGCAGGGAGAAATAGTCAACAAGTAGCTAGAAATAGACAAACTGAAGGGAAGTCAGAATCATAGGGAGACAGGTAAGTGAGAGGAAGGGGCTAGAGACTGAGTTTTAGGGTAATGGACATAGTCTCCGTGTTCACCACGGTAGCTCTAATGCCTGTCATCATAATATATGTATATATATATATTTTTTTTTTTAATTTTTATTTGTTTGACAGATTACAAGTAGAGAGGCAGGCAGACAGAGAGAGAGGAGGAAGCAGGCTCCCCACCGAGCAGGGAGCCCGATGCGGGGCTCAATCCCAGGACCCTGGGAACATGACCTGAGCCGAAGGCAGAGGCTTTAACCCACTGAGCCACCCAGGTGCCCCTGTGACCATAATATATTAACAGGAGCTCAGTAAGTATCTGTAGAATGAATACAGCAGTACCTGATGAAGAAGCAGTGGGCAAAGCAGCAGGAGAAAATCCAGGATAGTGTCCTTGAGAGGAGTCAAGGAGGAAAGTTTCAAAGTTGATGGAGGACAACAATGCTACAGAGAGGTTTAACAGAATTGAACATTTGTGCAAAATACTTTGAACTAAAATTTAATGTTTTGGTACAACTGGAAGATGCGTAGTAGTAGCTAATTATAGTCAAAAGCACAGTACATAATAGAAAGGGAAGGGAAGGTGGAGGAAGCCACAAAATCAAATGAGGCTAAAACAGCCTTGAATGCCATAATAAAGGGTTAGAGCTTTATTCTGAAAACTAGTGGGCTTCAAAAATTTTCTTTAAAGCATATACACTATTACACATTCGTTTATAAATTACATACATGTATTTTAGTCATGCTTATTTACAAACTATATACAAGGATAATTCTAAATATTATGTAAGAAAACAAAATTAAGAGGTGCCTGGGTGGCTTAGTCGGTTAAGCGTCTGCCTTCTGCTCAGGTTATGATCCTTGGGTCCTGGGATCAAGTCCCACATTGGAGTCTGGGAAGGAGTCTGCTTCTCCCTCTCCCTCTCTGTCCCTCCCTGCTGCTCGTGTGCACACATGTGCTCGCTCACCCTCAAGTAAATAAAATCTAAAAAAAAAATTAAATATTAACAGTTATGATAAATTGAAATCTAATTTCTAATAGTTTTTGTTGTTCTTGTTTTAATTCCTTCCACCCAGTCATTTTCAGAGACCACTTTAAGGGGATACCGGGGGAGACACTTCCAAAGTCATGGGTATCTTGGGGAGCAGAATTTCAGAAGAGTGATAGGAGGAAGCCAGATTACACCAAGAGAGTACAGCCTGGAGGCAAGAAAGTGGAGACTGGAGACTAAATGGCTCAAACCCTTGAGGGTGCAAAGGAGAGAGAAAAATAGGACAGTAACCTGAGTGTGGGAGGCCCGGATAAAAGATTTTGGTGGGGAGGGTTGTTGTTTTTGAAAGGACTGTCACTAAAGGCAGATAATAAGGAACCAATGGGAAGTTGCAAATAAAAGCTAGGTAAGAGGGCGCCTGGGTGGCTCAGTGGGTTAGGCCTCTGCCTTTGGCTCAGGTCATGATCTCAGGGTCTCTGCTTGGCAGGGAGCCTGCTTCCTCCTTTCTCTCTCTGCCTTCCTCTCTGCTTACTTGTGATCTCTCTCTGTCAAATAAATAAAAATCTTAAAAAAAAAAAAATTTAAAAGCTAGGTAAGAAAGGACTGTGGAGGAGCCTCTAGTTGGCTCAGAGCAGTGTGTGACTCTTGATCTCCAGGTCATGAGTTTGAGCCCCACATTGGGTGTGGAGATTACTATGTTTGTTTTGCTGTTTTTGTTGTAGTTTTTTTG
Organism: Mustela nivalis; assembly: GCF_964662115.1. Classification (NCBI taxonomy): domain Eukaryota; kingdom Metazoa; phylum Chordata; class Mammalia; order Carnivora; family Mustelidae; genus Mustela; species Mustela nivalis. Next base: position 52,732,826 of record NC_139027.1, on the reverse strand, counting down.
GGGGGGAGGGGGTATTGTTGTCATCGCTGTTCTATTTAGTAGGCCCCACACCCAGCATGGAGCCCAGAGCCGGGCTTGAATTCATGACCTGAGATGGAAACCTGAGCCAAGATCGAGTCTGATGCTGAGGGACGCCTGGGTGGCTCAGTTGGTTAGGCAGCTGCCTTCGGCTCAGGTCATGATCCCAGCGTCCTGGGATCGAGTCCCACATCGGGCTCCTTGCTCGGCAGGGAGTCTGCTTCTCCCTCTGCCTCTGCCTGCCATTCTGTCTGCCTGTGTTCACGCTCTCTCTCTCTCTGACAAATTAAAAAAAAAAAAAAAAAAAAAAAGAGTCTGATGCTGAGTAACTGAGTAAGCTACCCAGGTGCCTCAAGATTACTTAAATAAAACTTAAAACAAAACAAAAAAAAGGATTATGGAGAAAAAAAAAAAACGATTATGGAGAGAAGAGGGTCTTGGAGCAGTGAAAATCAGATGCCAGGCCAGGATGACTATTAGAATTTAATTCATTTTGTTCCCTCTCCTATCAGGACTTACATTTCAGGACTCTTTTCTTCTCTCTTTGGGGCAGCTTGAGCATGCCCCATCCTCTTCTGGATTGAGGCCTGGAAATCGAGAAGCCCCCTCTACAGTTGGTGTGTTTCCTGCTGCAGCCCTATTCGGGCCACCAGCGTTTGGGCCGCAACTGCTGCCACAGCTGAGAAGACAGAAGAGGTTGAGAAGCACCTGCTGTATCATAGCCACAGGAGTTGTCCCACGTGTTTGGAAGGCTAGTCATCCCCCAACCCCCAGTCCCCTCTCTCACCCCACTCAACCTACATACATGAACCCCCCCAACCCACCACGTACCCCACCCCCACCAGCCGCTGGGACATGAATCACCGCTCTTGGGATCACTGTGAGAGCAGCTTCTGTCACCTGGACAGTAAGCAGTGTTTGTTAAGAGCCTGAGTTTTAAAACAAAAAAACAAACAAACAAAAAGAGCTTGAGGTTCGTGAGTTGAACCAACCTCACTCCCTGCTACTCTTAGCTTCCCTTAGTAGTGAGCCACATACTGTCCAGCATCACTGGGCCTGTCACCTCCTGCCAATGAGACAGCACCTAGCCAGACATATAAATAGGCAGTCACCACCAGAGAAGCCTTCCACTGCCAAGTCCTCTGGCCACCTTGCCTGGCTTGGCCACCTGAGGGGCCTTCCTAAAATTCCAATCCGACCACATCACTCCCCTACTTAAAGGCCATCAAGTACCTCCTCCACGCATGGTCTACAAGAGAAAATCCAAACTTCTCAGCATAGCTCATGGACCCTTCAGGATCTCTTCCCACCAGCCTCACCAGTGCAAGGCCTGCTAGTCCCTTGGCTCTGCCTTCAGCCTCCCCTACAGAATGATTTTTAGTTCCCCAGTGTCGTTCTGTTTGGGCATCCTTGCATCTGGGAAATAATGGTTTCTTCATAATTTCTGACCCTGGCTGTCCTCTTTGTTACCTGCCTGGGGTTCTAGGACACCTGACTGGGACTCCTGGCCTTGAGCATGAACATTATGAAAGGAAAATTATACTCTGCTGTGGATCAGGAGAGCTGAGTTCTACTCCTGACTTTGGCATCCACTCCATGGGTGATCTTGGACAAGCTTTTTGGGTCTTTTTGGATCCTTCTAGGTCCTTCTGGGTCTCAGTCTTCTATGTGGGAAGAATGAATAAGATAATATCCACAATTCTCTGGCTGCCTTGGGAAATAATACTGCCTTTGTAGGCTCCCATTCCTGCTTCTGCGTCCTGCCACAGGGCGGACTTCTGACACACAGACCTTCTGTAAACACTCTAAGAGAGAAAAACAGAAGTTAACTTAAAAACACAACACACACACACACACAAAAACCCAAAACAAAACAAAAAAGGCAACAACTGGCTTCAACAAGGCCCAGCTTGGCATTTTGGGTAACCACTCATAGGAGCTTGGCTGAAGAGGAAGCAGATGGAAGGAACTACCAGGAAGATCTACTCTGAATCTCCCAGAAGGTGCTGTCACCTTTAGATGTTATGGTGAGGAGGCTAGGACAATAGAGAGGAAGGCAGAGGGTACACACAAGAGAAGGTTACATATGGACACAGATAATCCCCTAGGCAAACCCAAGCCCCCCTTTTCTTTCCTTGCTCTTATGTCCTAAGAACTAGGGCTTTATGAGAGGGCTCTGGCTCTCTCTGAGCGCACCCTGGACCCATGTCTACTAAAGTAGGAAGAGAGTAGCTAGCTGTTCCCTTTCTCCCAGCGGCAAATTAGCACTTCAGACACCTGCCACCAGGCTAAGTATACCTTAGTGGGGTACTTTAGTGACAGCAGACACACTACCTCATTAGTTACTCTTGGGTGGTAGAAGAAATCAAATCAGTTATACCCTGAGCAGTTCACCCACAGGGAGAAGACACACTTTCTTAAATGTTCCTCCATGAACGTGAACAACTATGCCTTCATTTGTAAGTTCACCTCTACTTCAAAAAGCATTTTCTAGGAGCACCCGGCTGGCTCAGTCAGAAGAGCATGTGACTCTTGATCTCAGGGGTGTAAACTTGAGCCCCACGTTGGGTGTAGAGATTTCTAAAATAAATAAATAAACTTAAAAATTTTTTTTCTAGGGACACCTGGGTGGCTCAGTTGGTTAAGCGGCTGCCTTCGGCTCAGGTCATGATCCCAGCGTCCTGGGATCGAGTCCGCATCGGGCTCCTTGCTCGGCAGGGAGTCTGCTTCTCCCTCTGCCTCTGCCTGCCTCTCTGTCTGCCTGTGCTCACTTGCTCGCTCTCCCTCTATGCCTGACAAATAAATAAAATCTTTAAAAAAAAAATTTCTATAGTCTGCTATATTTCAATTAAAAAGTAAATTAATTTAAAAAATTATTTTTCAAGATTTTATTTATTTGAAAGACAGAGAACATGAGCAGGGGAAGGGGCAGAGGGAGAGAAAGAAGCAGATTCCCTGCTAAGTGGGGAGATCATGACCTGAGCCAAAGTCAGACACTTAACTGACTGGGCCGCCCAGGCACCCCCAAAAAATAAAATAAATTTTAAAAGCATGTTCTGGGGGGCGCCTGGGTGGCTCAGTGGGTTAAGCCGCTGCCTTCAGCTCAGGTCATGATCTCAGGGTCCTGGGATCGAGCCCCATATCCGGCTCTGCTCAGCAGGGAGCCTGCTTCTCTCTCTCTCTCTCTCTCTCTCTGCCTGCCTCTCCATCTACTTGTGATCTCTCTCTGTTAAATAAATAAAATCTTAAAAAAAAAAAAAAAAAAGCATGTTCTGGGCTTGCAACAAGGCCCAGCTTGGCATTTTGGGTAACCTATATAGTATTCTTTTAACCCACTGAGCCACCCAGGCGCCCCATATAGTATTCTTTTAAAGTAGCATATATATGTTACTCTTTTTAAAAATGGGATCATAGGGGCACCTGTGTGGCTCAGTGGGTTAAAGCCTCTACCTTCAGCTCAGGTCATGATCCTAGGATCGAGCCCCGCATCAGGCTCCCTGCTCAGCGGGGAGCCTGCTTCCCCCTCTTTCTCTCTGTCTGCCTCTCTGCCTACTTGTGATCTCTGTCTATCAAAAAAAAAAAAAAAAATCATAAAATCTTTAAAAAATAAAAAAATAAAATGGAATCATACTCATTTCTCTAAAAAATAATAATAAAGTAAAATGGGATCATACAATACAGACTAATTTCTTTGCTATTTTTCTTTTTATTAAATTGAGATCATTTAGATACCATAAAATCCACCATTTTAAAGTGTGAATTTAGTGGTTTTTAGTATATTCACAAAGTTGTACAATCTCACCACTATCTTCTGCCAGACATTGTTATCACCTCACAAAGAAACTCATACCCATGACCAGTCACTGATCATTCCTCACCCACTCCATCCAACCCAGTCCTGGCAACCAATGATCTACTTTCTGACTCTATGGATTTGCTTGTCCACACATCTCATATAAGTAGAATTGTACAACATGTGGCCTATTGTGACTGGCTTCTTTCACTTAATGTTTTCAAGGTTCGTCCATGTTGTAATATGTATGAGTACTTCATTACTTTTTTTGGCTGAACATATTCCATTGTATAACTAGATCACATTTTGTTTATCCACTCATCAGTTAATACACAATTTGGATTGTTTCCATTTTTTGGCTATTATGAGTAATGCTGTTATGAACACTTGTGTACAAGTTTTTATGGGGACATATGTTTTCACTTCTCTTGGGTGTATACCTAGGAGTAAAATTGCTGGGTCATAGGGTAACTCTATGTTTAACTTTTGAGGAATGGCTGAACTGTTTTCTGCAATGGCAATACCGTTTTAATTCCCACCATGACAGTATGAGGTTTCCAATTTTTCAACCTTCTTACTAATGCTTTTTTTTTTTTTTTTTTTGTAGCCATTCTGCCAGGCGTGAAGTGGTACCTCATTTTGGTTTTAATTTGTATTTCTTAATGATTTTCATTTCATTCATAGAGCATGTGTTCTTGTGCTTATTTGGTCATTTGACTATCTTCTTTGGAGAAATGTCTGTTCAAATATGCTGCCAAGGTGCCTGGGTGGCTCAGTCATTAAGTGTCTGCCTTTGGCTCATGCAGGGTCCTGAGATCAAGTCCTACTTCGAGCTCCCTGCTAGGCGGGAAGACTGCTCTCCCTCTCCCACTCCCCCTGCTTGTGTTCCTGCTCTTGCTGTCTCTCTATCAGATAAAGAAATAAAATCTTAAACACACACACACACACACACACACAAATATTCTGCCCATTTTAAAAATTGGGTTGTCTTTTTATTGTTGATTTGTAAGAGTTCTTTATATATTCTGTATACTAAATTCTTATCTGATAGATGATTGCAAATATTTTCTCCCATTCTGTGGGTTGTCTCTTAAATTTTTTTTTTCTTTTGTCTCGTAACTTCCTTGATGGTTTCCTTTGAGCCACAGAAGTTTTTAATGTTCGTGAAGTCTAGTTCATCTATTTTTTCTTTGATTGTTGTGTTTCTGGTGTCAATGTCTACGAAACCACTGCTTATTAATCTAAGGTCATGAAGATTTATGCTAATGCTTTCTTCTTACAGCTCCAGCTCTCACACAATAAAATTCAAAACATAAGGATAAATCTTAATGACCTTGGACTTAGGTCTTTGATCCACTTTGAGTTAATTTTTGTGTATGGTTTGAGTAGAGGTCCTAATTAGTTCTATTGCATATAGATATCTAGCTGTCCCAGCCCTGTTTGTTGAAAAAATCTATTCTTCCCTTATATCCTATTTTTTTAACTTATTTCCTATGTTTAAACTTAATAAATCATGAACATTTTCATTACAATAAACACTATTTCATAGAAGCATATTTTTATTAGTCATAAGTATTCCATTACATTGATATAATTTATTTAACCAGTCTCCTATTTAGACATTTAAGTTGTTTTTTACATTTTGCTATCTTCTTTTCTTTTTTTTTCTTTTTTTAAGATTTTTTTTTTCATTTATTTGTCAGAGATAGAGAAAGAGCACAAGCAGGGGGAGCAGCAGGCAGAGGGAGAAGTAGGCTTCCTGCTAAGCAGGGAGTCCGATGTGGGACTGGAGCCCAGTGTGAGAATCCATTGCAGGACGCTGGGATCATGACCTAAGCTAAAGGCAGATGCTTAAACAACTGGGCCACCCACGTGCCCCAGGGTGGTTCTATGGAGTGCCTGGATGGTTCAGTCAGTAGAGTTTGTGACTCCTGATCTCAGGGTTGTGAGTCTGAGCCCCATGTTCCGTGTAGAGATTAAATACATTTTTTTAAAGGGGAGCTAGCTCTATTTTCAAGGCTTTAGATGCATATAATTGCTTTGCTCTAGAGTAGCAGTTCTTAAACTTTTTGGTGTTGGGACCACTTTACACTCTTTTTTTTTTTTTTTTTTTTAAGATTTTATTTATTTGACAGAGAGAGAGACACAGCGAGAGAAGGAACACAAGCAGGGGAGTCAGAGAGGGAGAAGCGGGCTTCCCACTGAGCAGGGTGCCTGATGTGGGGCTCGATCCCAGGACGCCGGGATCACGACCTGAACCAACGGCAGATACTTAATGACTGAGCCACCCAGGCGCCCCTACACTCTTTTTCTTTTTTTTTTCTTTTTTTTTTTTTAAGATTTTATTTATGTATTTGACAGACAGAAATCACAAGTAGGCAGAGAGGCAGGCAGAGAGAGAGAGGGAGAAGCAGGTTCCCCACTGGGCAGAAAGCCCGATGCAGGGCTCCATCCCAGGACTCTGGGATAATGACCTGAGTTGAAGGCAGAGGCTCTAACCCACTTAGCCACCCAGCTGCCCCACCACTTTACACTCTTAAAAATAGTTGAGTTTCTGCAAAGGCTTTGTTAGTGTATTATTTCTATCCCTATTACCTGTCTTAGAAATTAAAACATAGAAAAACTTCAAACATTTATATATTTACTTATCTTAAAATAACTACACTGCACCCATTAAATACTAGCATAAATGATATATCTTTAGTTTAAAAAAATAACTATTTCCCAAAAGAAACAAAAATATGGTTAGTGAGAAAAGTAGCCATTCCACATTTTTGCAACTCTTTAATGTCTGGCTTAATAAAATGTGCTGGAGTCTCATATCTACATCTGTATCAATCTACTGTGACATCACACTTCATCTAGACTCTGGAGAATTCTACTCTCCACTAGTGAGAGAATGGGAATGAAAAGGGCAAATAACATTTTTGTATTGTCATGAAAATAATTTTGACCTCTCAGACCCCTGTAAGTCTCAAGGAACCCTAGGGGTCCCTGACCACTCTGTGAAATGTTGCTCTATATAAAGAATTAACCAAAAGTATACTCTCACCACAGTGCCCTTTTCCCTGAACCTTCATCAACATTAGGCAGCCTCCTCTTTGTTTGTTTGTTTTTTTAAGATTTGTTATTTTATTTATTTGACAGAGAGAGATCACAAGCAGGCAGAGAAGCAGGCAGAGAGAGGGGAAACAGGCTCCCTGTTGAGCAGAATGCCCCATGCCCGGCTTGATTTTAGGACCCTGAGACCATGACCTGAGCAGAAGGCAGAGGCTTAACCCTCTGAGCCACCCAGGTGCCCCTGTTTGTTTGTTTTTTATAACATTTGTAATTTGCTAAGCCAAAAGCAGGCTCCCTCTGGGATTTTAATTTGTTTTCTTCAATTTCTAATAATGTTGGAAATTTTTTTCATGATTTTTGTAATTTATATTTTTCTCTTATAAATTGTCTCAGTATCCTTTGCACATTTCCTTCCTGAGATAGCATCTTTTATCTTAATGATTGTAAGAGCACTCTTATATTGAGGATATTAGTCCTTTGTCATGAACACTGAAAATATTTTTGATGTGCAAGAGTTTTTAAAGTTTTTTTTTTATATAAAAATACCTGTCAGTATTTTTTTTTCTTTTTTGAGAAAGCTCTATACCCAAAGTGGAGCATGAACCCAGGACCTTGAGGCATGCTTTACCGACTGAGGGCCAGGCCCCGCCCCCACTATCAGTATTTTTACTGGTTTTATCCTTTCCTTTTGCCCGAGTCAAATAAATTGTCCTCTAATCTCCTACCAGCAGTGTGTGAACATGCCTATTAGGCCCTGGAAGACATCCCCATGTACTCGATCAGCATTTTTATAGTATTAACAAAATCTCCCTATTTATATTCTATTGATTACTGGAGTATTACACAAAGAGAGTGAAATCACATTTGAGTCAGAATGAAGATGATCTTTGATGTCACAACCCAGGATAGCTCCCAATCAGATGTCCTTGGGAGAAAACGCCAACCCTGAACAAGGTGACAATGGTAGGCTTTATCATTTGTGACAAGAGGTGGGTCTCACCTGTTCTGAACGCTGGAGAGTTGTTGAATCTTCTGTTCCTCACAGGGGAGGAGACAACTCATGTGGGTGGGCCTCCTGGCCTCAGGCCAACACTGTGGTGCCCAGCAGGGGGCTGTCTCATCTATCCTGAGGTGGGGCCAATTTACACCCAAAATTTTAGCAAGGGATTTGGATATCCAAGAAGTTAAAGCTTTATTAGGGGACAATGGCCTAAGCACTCATGACACATTTTTTAGGAAGAGACATTTTAAAATAAGAAAAGGAAACTAGAACTAAACAGTCTGACAGGATATTCTAGCTAACCACAAATTTACAGAATTATAGTTTAGCTACAGAGATCTTCTTTCGCAACTTTCTCAGATCTCTCCAGTAAATGCTATCTTTAATAACTTGACTGCTCTCTGAAAAAACTAATCAGAAACCATCACAAAGTGGATTTTGTGTCCAAGGTGACTAGGCCCCATTAGCTGGGATTTTCTCAATATGGTTTCCCACATTCTTCACCACACTAGATATTTTTTTTGCCAGTCTGGCAGGTAGGGGGAAAAAAATGGCACAGCACTGTGTTAATTTTCATTCCTTAGATTACAAGTGACTATAATAAAATGTTATGTTTCTCAGCTATTTACATTTCTCCTTTGGTGAGTAACCTAGTAACATATTTTTCACCGTCATTTATTGGGGTCTTCATATTTTTCTTATTAATTGAAGACCTTATTATATAGTAAAATATTAACTCTTCATCAGGTATACTGCATTTTTGTCTCTAATTTGCCAGTTTCTTTCTTTTTTTTTTTTTTTGCCAGTTTCTTTTTTTCTTTCTTTCTTTTTTTTTTTTTAAGTAGGCTCCACACCCAGCCAACATAAAGTCCAACATAAGGCTTGAACCTCATGACCCTGAGATCAAGACCCAAGCTAAGATCAAGTCAGACACTCAACCAACTGAGCCACCCAGCTGCCTTGCCAGTTTCCCTTTAATTTCTGTTCTACAGAAGTTTCTAATGATTAAGCAGCTAACTCTATCAATCTTTAACTTTATGATTTCTCTCTTAGGCCTCACGCTTGGGAAGTCCTTCCCTCACCACAATAATTACTTTTTTTTTTTTTTTTAAGATTTTATTTATTTATTTGACAGAGAGAAATCACAAGTAAGCAGAGAGGCAGGCAGAGAGAGAGAGAGGAGGAAGCAGGCTCCCTGCTGAGCAGAGAGCCCAATGCGGGACTCGATCCCAGGACCCTGAGATCATGACCTGAGCCGAAGGCAGCGGCTTAACCACTGAGCCACCCAGGCGCCCTCTTCTAATATTTTTTGCCTTTAAATCTAATCCATCTGAAATTGATTTTGGTGTATAGGATAGGAAAAGCTAGTGATTTTTCCTGGCAATTGCTAGCTAGTTGTCCCAATGACATTTATGGAATAATCTAGGAATGACAAATATGTGATCTGAGTGTAGTCTCCCTGTCCTGGGCCCCCAAAGACTTTTTTTTTTAAAGATTTTATTTATTTATTTGACAGACAGAGATCACAAGTAGGCAGAGAGGCAGGCAGAGAGAGAGAGAGGAAGCAGGCTCCCCGCTGAGCAGAGTGCCCAGATGCAGGGCTCCATCCCAGGACCTAGGGATCATGACCTGAGCCAAAGGCAGAGGCTTTAACCCACTGAGCCACCCAGGCGCCCCCTGAGGACATTTCTATTTAAACACAGAACTCCTCTCAAAGCCGAGACTAGGCCTCATAGCCCTCCTAGAACTTCAGGCAGCCACTTCCAACCTATGAGATGTGACATCAACATGAAGTTTCTTGTCATTCTTCAGACTAATCCATCCTTTTTTTTTTTTTTTTTTTTTAAGATTTTGTTTATTTGGGCGCCTGGGTGGCTCAGTGGGTTAAGCCGCTGCCTTCGGCTCAGGTCATGATCTCAGGGTCCTGGGATCGAGTCCCACATCGGGCTCTCTGCTCAGCAGGGAGCCTGCTTCCCTCTCTCTCTCTCTCTCTGCCTGCCTCTTTATCTACTTGTAATTTCCCTCTGTCAAATAAATAAATAAAATCTTAAAAAAAAAAAAAGATTTTATTTATTTATTTATTTGACAGAGGGAGATCACAAGTAGGCAGAGAGGCAGGCAGAGAGAGAGGAGGAAGCAGGCTCCCTGCTGAGCAGAGAGCCCGATGTGGGGCTCAATCCCAGGACTCTGGGATCATGACCCGAGCCGAAGGCAGAAGCTTTAACCCACTGAGCCACCCAGGCGCCCCTAATCCATCCTTTGCTCCAATGATATAAGAAGCCTTTATTAGCAGGCACCTGGGTGGCTCAGTGGGTTAAAGCCTCTGCGTTCAGCTCGGGTCATAATCCCAGAGTCCTGGGATGGAGTCCCGCATCCGGCTCTCTGCTCATGAGGAGCCTGCTTCCCTCTCTCTCTCTCTCTCTGCCTACCTATGATCTCTCTCTGTCAAATGAATAAATAAAATCTTAAAAAAAAAAAGTGAATAAAAAAAAGAAGTCTTTATTATTCTTTATTTTCCTTTCTTTTATCAACGGGCCTGTCTTTTCCTGTGCTAGTTCCACCCTGTTGGTTACCATGTCTACGTACTAAACTGTAATAACGAGTAACACAAACCTTAGTCCCTTTGTAACATTTTTTGATGACTTCCTCTCCCCTAAACTTCTGACTAAATTTATTACATCAAAGAATATCCAAATAATTTAAAATTCATATTAGATTTTCTAATCTAGATACCTAGTAATTCTTTCCATTTGTAAAGATTCCCTTTATGTCTTAGAATGATTTTATTCTGGCACCTGAGCGGCTCAGTTGGCTAAGACGCCAGCTCTTGATCTCAGGGTTCTGAGTTCAGGCCCTGTATTAGGCTCCACGATGGGTATGGAGCCTACTTATTAAAAAAAGAAAGAAAGAAGGAAAGAAATAGAATGGTTTTATTCTGGGAAGTCATTCACATTTCTTGTAAAGTTTATTCCTAGAGATTTTATATCTAGGGTGGCTATTCTAAGTGGGATCTTTTAAAAAAATTATATCTATCTATCTATCTATCTATCTATAATATGTAACTTGTTACTAAAATGTAAGCTTCATGACAGCAAAGATCACACATCTTTTGTTCATAAATATAGTCCTGGAGCTTAAGAAATTCTGTAGGTTCTCAATAACAGTTTTGGGTTTTTTAAAGATTTTATTTATTTGATAGAGATCACAAGTAGGCAGAGAGTCAGGCAAAGAGAGAGAGAGGAGGAAGCAGGCTCCCCGCTGAGCAGAGAATCTGATGTGGGACTTGATCCCAAGACTCTGGGATCATGACCTGAGCTGAAAGCAGAGGCTTTAGCCCATTGAGCCACCCAGGCACCCCTCAATGACAGTTTTTAAATGAGTGAAGGAATAATGGCATAAAAAAATCCCACTTTAGTGTGTGACTAATTTGTAATAGGCAACCCTGCTAAATTCTTTTATTAATTGTTTTAAAAACAATGCACTGCAATTTTCCACATCTGCAAATATTGATAATTGCCTTCTTTCCAACATGTATTACTTTTATTTATTTTTTTCAGAAGACTTATTGAATAGATTTTTCTATTCAGATTTCTATTGTTCTTTCAGAACATTTCTAAATAATAGTGATAGCCGTGGGCATTTTTAGGTGTTCCTAACTTTTATGGTAATACTTCTAGTACTTCACCATTAAGCATGATGACTATAGGAAGAGCAAATTTTATGGGAAGAATACAATGGGTTCCATTTTGGACTTGTTCAGAGGGGTGTTAGTGTGAAGATGTCCAACAGACAGCTGTACGTACAAAAATCTGGGCCACGGACAAAGATTTGAGAGTTAACATCATACAGGCAGTAGTTGAAGACTTGGGATAGAGAAATTTGCATGGAGAGAAGGCCAAGTATAGAAATGGGGAACACCAAGGTCAAGGCTGAGCAGAGGAAGAGGACACTATCAAGGAGATGGATGAAATCCATAAAGAGTCATGGGGAGCCCAAAAACAAGTTTCAAGGAAGAGGAAGTGATGAACACAGCCAAAGAGTAGATGGAAAATAGGCCAAGGATTTAGTATCTAGGTCACCGATGGCCTTAGTGAGTATCACGTACATGAGTGTTGTGATGAGGCTGAAGTTCCCTGCAGTGGGTTGAGCGGAGGTGATCAAGTACAAGCTGTCATAAGGACTCCTTCAAGCAGCACAGCGGGAAAGAGAAACCAAAAGAGGAAGTACTAAACTGAAAGGGAGACAGAATTGAGGAAAGGATTAGGGTTTTCCAGGTAGTAGTGGCACGAAGCTGTTTGTAAGAAGAAACAGAAAAGACAGAAAGACTTAAAGTTTGAGAAACAGGGGGAAAACCTAACCAAGCAAAGCACAAAGGGTATGGAAGGGATGGGCTCCCATGTAGGGACCCTGTTAGGCTCCACCTCTGCTTTCTCTTAAGTGGGAGCGAAGGGTGTAAGATGGGTGCAGATTGGTGTTTCTAGAGAAAATTTCCCACCTCTGTCTTTTCTCCACCAGACTTGCCAAGGTAGGAGGCAGGAGCCCTGAGAGCAGGGAAGGTGTGGAATCACTGTCCTTGGGCCTGCTGACTAGGGAGGACTGAAGGGCTGCTGGGCAGAGATTAGGATTCCCAGGGAATCTGGAAATTATAAATCTACCTGGTCAGAGTAAAGGCCTTAACAGAGTCTGATTTAATCAGTCTGATTTTTGTCCTGGGCATCAGGAATTTTAAAAAGCTGCCCCAGGATTTCAAATGGGCAACCACAGTGGAGAATTGCTGGGGTCAAAAAAGGCAATTTGCACATCTAGATGCTGAATCTCCACCCCTGGCCGGGAGGACCAGGAGACGCTGTGGTTGCTCTGGCTGAAGTCACAGGTTCCTGGCGGGTAAGGGGTGGGGGGTGCTGTGAACGTCGCCCCTGTCAAAGGAGCACGAATTCCTGCCTTGTTCTGCTCTTCAGTGAGAATCTGAATTCTACTCCAACCTCTTGCCTGAAGTTCATACACAGACAGCCTCCCTAACAGAGACACTGCGATCCCTAGAACAGCCGTGGGGGGCCAGGTTCAAGGCTATGATTGTAATTATGACAAACAATACGCTTTTCCGCTTAAGAACCACGCCTTCAGCTTGGTTCCCTGCAATTGCGAGTGTTGTGCGCCTGCGTGCGTCCGCTCCGGGCTGCCTATTCAACTGAAAAACAAAAGCGGCTCTGAGACGGAGCCTACCAAGTGACCACGATGACTCACGCTGCTGGGCTGCCAGGGCCACGGGGCTGCCACCCCCAGCGGGGCGGGGCCCCGGGTGGGAAGAGTCACAGGTACAGTGGCTCCTGGGAACTTCCCACCCTGCCCCTGGGCAGAAGGCTTTTTTTTTTTTTTTTTTTTGGTAAAAATTCTGACCGAAAATGTAATTTTCCTTTTATGGTCACAAATTTCCCTGGGTCAGCAGGCAAGCTGAAACAAGGATGAGCCCAGTGAAGCTTGCCAAGGCATAGGGGCTGTTCACATAAAGACTGGGGTTTTCAAAATGGACTCAGGTTGGAATACGAGGCCTGGGCAGAGCATGGATGCCCCTGCGAGCAGGGATCAGCAGACAGAACCAGTCCAGAGGCGCATTTTATGGAAACCTGGAGCATGCCGACTGTGGGGTCGCGAACCCCAGATGTCCCAACACGCAGCCCCTTGTTACAAGCATGTGGCTGCAGAGCACATGAAATGCACCTGGTCTAAATTAAGACGTAAAATACCCACCAGATTTCAAAGACTTAGTATGGGGGGGAAAGCGTAGAATAGCTCCTTATTAACTTATTAAGACTGTTTTATACCGACTTCATGTTGAAACAATAATATTTGGATGTACTAAGTAAACTGTGTTATTAAAATTGATTTCATTTGTTTCATTTTATTTTTTAAAATAGGGCTGCTTGGGGCTCCCGGACAGTTCAGTCAGTTAAGCATCTGCCTTTGGCTCAGGTCAGAATCCCTGAGATCGAGCCCAGATCAGGCTTCCTGCTCAGTGGAGAGAGGGCCTGCTTCTCCCTCTCCCTCTCCCTCTGCCACTCCCCCTGCTGTGCTCTGTCAAATAAATAAATAAAATCCTAAAAAATACATAAATAAGTAAATACAATAAAATGTGGCTGCTAGAAAATTTGAAATGACATCTGTGGCTTCCATAATGTTTCTCTTGGACAGTGCTGCCCTTATGCCCACCAACAAACGAACGGACTTTGCTCAAGGAAGGATGAAAGTACAAAGCCATATATAATAATAATAATAGCCCCAGTGTTTTACAAGGTTGACTACTTGCCAGGCACTTTGCACCAATTCAGTAACTTGCCCTAGGTAAGAAAGTAAGTCAGCAAAAAGAACCCCGTTATTATTTTTTCTAGGATATTATTTATTTGAGAGAGAGCGAGAGCACGCAACTGGGGGAGGGACAGAGGGAGAAGGAGAGGAAGAATCTCAAGCAGATTCCATGCAGAGTGCAGAGCCCAACCCAGGGCTCAGTCTCACATCTCTAAGATCATGACCCGAGCCAAAATCAGGAGTTGGATGCTTAACCAACTGAGCCACCCAAGCGGCCCCAGAACCTTCATTATTTTTTTTTTTAAGATTTTATTTATTTATTTATTTGACAGAGATCACAAGTAGGCAGAGAGGCAGGCAGAGAGAGAGAGGAGGAAGCAGGCTCCCTGCTGAGCAGAGAGCCTGATGCGGACTCGATCCCAGCACCCTGAGATCATGACCTGAGCCGAAGGCAGCGGCTTAACGCACTGAGCCACCTAGGCGCCCCAAGAACCTTCATTATTAACCAGCTGGCCACACTGCCTCCCTGGTGGCAAAGACATTGGAGTCTAATTGGGGTTCATCACAGATAACATGCTAGATACAGTGAAAGAGCTGTCACATGGCAGAGGACACCCAAGTTAAACCCCCCCCCCCCCAGGAACACAGACATTTTAAATGGTTTTTAATGCTATTGAAAAATACAGCAATCTATCTACATTCCCTTTACCAATTTTTTCTCTTTTATTTTTATTTTAAGATTTTATTTGTTTATTTGACAGAGAGATCACAAGTGGGCAGAGAGGTAGGCAGAGAGAGAGGAGGTAGCAGCTCCCTACTGAGCAGAGAGCCTGATGTGGGGCTCTATCCCAGGACTCTGGGATCATGACCTGAGCCAAAGGCAGAGGCTTTAACCCACTGAGCCACCCAGGCACCCCTGGGCTTGGTATTTTTAAAAGATTCCCAGGTACAACCAGGGATGACAATCACTGGAATGAAAAATTAACTGGTCTAATGGAGACTGGATCCCTCAGGCCCAGACTCCTTCATTTGCCCTCCCCCAGTCCATTCTACGTTTCTGATGGCAACCAGTTGAAGCTGGACAGTGTCCCAAAATCAAGACATGGGGTTGCCAAAGTAAACAGAGCTCACTACAAGGAAGGAAGGGAGATAGGACCATAGAGTTTCTTTTCTTTCTTTCTTTCTTTTTTTTTTTTTTTTTTAAGATTTGCTTTGGGGCGCCTGGGTGGCTCAGTCCTTTAGCATCTGCCTTCTGCTCAGCTCATGTTCCCGGGTCCTGGGATCAAGCCCTACATTGGGATCCCTGCTCAGTGGGGAGCCCGCTTCTCCCTCTCCCACTCCCCCTGCTTGTATTCCCTCTCTCGCTGTCTCTCCTGTCAAATAAGTAAATAAAATCTTTAAAAATAATAAAATAAAAATAAAGATTTATTTGAGAGAGAATGTGCATGCACAGGGGGAAGACCAGAGGGAGAGGGAGAGAAGCAGACTCACCACTAAGTGTGGAGCCGGATTCTGGTTTCAATCCCAAGACCCTGAGATCACAACCTGAGTCAGATTCAAGAATCAAACTGTTCAATTGCTTAACCTACAGAGCCACCCAGGTGCCCCGGGGCTAAGGAGTTTCTTAAAGGTTGAGAATTTTGACTCAGGCTCTTTCTGAATTGCTGCATTTTATTGCTACTTTAGGGCACATTCTGTTCAGTTTTATTAATCTCTCAAGTTTTATTTATTTATTAACCTATACCCACATGCTAGTAGATGAAAGCAGCTGGGGACTGTGGAGAGTATACTGGACGTAAAAGGCAAGAGCACTTGCAATGAGTAGTAAATAAGTCCTAGAGATTTAATGCACGGTATGTTGAATATAAGCAACAACATTGCATTATAATCATCAAACCTACTAAGACCCTAGAACTTAATGACTCCAAGCACTAAAAAGAAAGGATAATTATGTATCATGATAGAGGTGCTAACTATTGCTATAATGGCAATCATATCACAATATATAAATGTATCAAATTAATATATTGTATACCTTAAAATTTACACAATACTATGTATAAAATATTTTTCAATTAAAAAAAGAAAGCTGGGGCACCTGGGTGGCTCAGTGGATTAAAGCCTCTGCCTTCTGCTCAGGTCATGATCCCAGGATCCTGGGATCCAGCCCCTCATCAGGCTCTCTGCTTAGCAGGGAGCCTGCTTCCTCCTCTCTCTCTGCCTGATTGTAATCTCTGTCTGTCAAATAAATAAATAAAATCTTGAAAAAGAAATCCAAGAGCACTTGTCTGTAGGTCTAGTCTGCCACTTCTGAGGTCTCAATTTCCCTATCTGTAAAATAGGTGGATTGGCCTTGCCAGCCCTAAGGCCCCTTCCAGGATAGACATTCCAGGATTCTATATTGAGGTCAGACTCTGCCCTAGATTTTGTGTCTGATACCACAGTCAGAGAACGGGGCTGGTTCGCTTGTTAATGCAGATCCAGCGCTGCCAGACACGATGGAGACTTCACCTTTGAAACAGAAATTTCCATCTGCAGTCTCTCTGCAGATTTGCCAATCCTCATCCTCCCCGCCCCCACCCGTCCTCATGTAAATCAGCCTGGGGAATCAGATCTTGGAGAAACTTTGATCTCTTTATCTGAAGACACAAAGATAGCATTGCGAAGCCTGCTGCTGGTGTGGAGGTGGCGTAGTTAGGAATGCTTCACATTTTTCTAGCAAGTTTCAATCCTACTATATTCTCAGAGGAGGGACTTTCCTGCAGCGGGGTGGGGAGCGGGAGAGGTGGGACTGGCAATGGATTGAGGGGAAGAACACGACCGGGTGGGAGTCATCTTCGAAAGGAAATATCAGCAAATTCTGATATGCAGAGTCCTGAAAAATCCTTCAAACTGCAGTCACTTCGACACAGAGCTCACCTGGGATGGAGCTATGAATTTGGCTCTGTCTCTGTGTGATTTTAAAAAGACCCTCAATGTTTCCCAAGCTGTCGAGTGCAACAGGCTTCTCACACAGCCCCCAGTCCCACTTCCCACCCCTCCAGCCTACCATCTGTCTGCACTGCCACCCGCACTGGCTCTTGAGTTGCCTGCATCTGACCGCCTCTACTCCCTAGTCTTTTTTTTTTTTTTTAAAGATTTTATTTATTTATTTGACAGAGAGAAATCACAAGTAGATAGAGAGGCAGGCAGAGAGGGAGAGAGAGGGAAGCAGGCTCCCTGCTGAGCAGAGAGCCCGATGTGGGACTCGATCCCAGGACCCTGAGATCAGGACCTGAGCCGAAGGCAGCGGCTTAACCCACTGAGCCACCCAGGCACCCTACTCCCTAGTCTTAAAATCAGACTCTAGTTCTGATTTTACCACCCCACAGCCTTGGCTACTGATGGAAAAAAGAAAACAAAGCCCAAACTCTTCTCCTATCATTTGAAGGCCTTCAACATCTGGCCCAGGCTACATTTTTCTTTTCTTTTCTTTTCTTTTTTAAGATTTGTTTGTCAGCAAACAAGCAGGGGGAACAGCAGGCAGAGGGAGAAGCAGGCTCCCTCCTGAGCAAGGAGCCAGATATGGGACTCAATCCCAGGACCCTGGGATCATGACCTCAGCCGAAGGCAGATGCTTAACCGAGTCACCCAGGGGTCCCATACATTTTTTTTTTTAAACATTTTATTTATTTACCTGGCAGAGAGAGAGAGAGAGAAAGAGCAAGCCGGGCAGAGGCAGATTCCCCACTGAACAAGGAGCCAGCATAGGACTTGATCCCAAGACCCTGGGATCATACCTGAGATGAAAGCAGTTGCTTAACTGACTGAGCCACCCAGGCTCCCAGACATTATCTAAATCTCATTACCTGCAGACACCTGTTTCTCTCTTGCCCTCCTGAGCTCAGCCCTATGGTGCTGTGTCATGACCTCCTCTGGACAGCCATAAGGCCCACTGGGAAGGGTGGTAGCTTGGCCATCCTGGGTGGCTGTGTCCATCCAGCACCCACCCTAGTTCCTGGAACACAGGCTCAGGAAGATTTGATGCCTGAATGACAATGAAATGAGCGACGAGGTAAATTAAAGCCCTTGGATTGGGTGATTCCTAAATTCTCTTCCAGCACTAGCTTCTGAGAGCTGTTACCCTGCGCAGAGGTCAAAACTGCTTAGGACTTGATCTAGTTCATACTAAGTCACAGTCATACTAACAGTTTCCATTCCAGAAAAATAGAGACAAGCAGTGTCACAAAGGGTTTTAAAGTTTTTGTTCATTTTTAGTGACGTCTAAACATTTTCGTAAATTTTTAGTAACGCACACACATTAAATTACAATGCAAGTATTTTAGGTCACATTAAAAGAAGACCATCTTAGAGTTACACAACAGTACAAATGGAGTTAATGCCACTGAATTGCACACTTAAATATGGTTAAGATGCTATGTTATGTGTATTTTACCGCAATTTTTTAAAAAAGGACCACTCTGAATGTGCAGTTGCTACCACCGCATCCCTAAACCTTCTGTCCAGTGAGATTTCAAGGTGAACTAACAAAAACCCCTTTGAGTTTTAAAAGAAAACCCTTTTTAAAAAAAATTTAATTTTACATTCAATTTTATTTACTTTCAATTAATTAACATATAGTGCATTATTAGTTTCAGAGGTAGAGCTTGGTGATTCATCAGTCTTTTTTTTTTTTTTTTTTTTTTAAGATTTTTATTTGTTTATTTGACAGACAGAGATTACAAGTAGACAGAGAGGCAGGCAGAGAGAGAGAGAGGGAAGCAGGCTCCCGGCTGAGCAGAGAGCCCGATATGGGACTCGATCCCAGGACCCTGGGATCATGACCTGAGCCGAAGGCAGCAGCTTAACCCACTGAGCCACCCAGGCGCCCCATCAGTCTTAAATAATACCCAGTGCTCATTACATCACATACCCTCCTTTAAAAAAAAAAAATATATATATATATATATATTTGATTGATAGAGATCACAAGTAGGCAGAGAAGCAGGCAGAGAGAGGAAGGAAAGTAGGCTCCCTGCTGAGCAGAAAAGCTGATGCAGGGTCTGATCCCTGGACCCTTCTATCAAGACCTGAGCTGAAGGCAGAGGTTCAACCCACTGAGCCACCCAGGCACCCCATCATGTACCCTCCTTAATGCCCATTATCGTAACCCCATCCTCTCACCCCTTCTTTTTTTTAAAGTTTATTATTTTTTTTATCTTTTTAGTAATCTCTACACCCTACTTAGGGCTCAAGCCCACAACCCTGAGATCAAGAATTACATGCTCCATCATCTGAGCCACCTCAGTGCCCCTAAAGTCCTTTATTTTTAAAGAAGAGGGAGAAAGAAAAGATTCTTTTTTTTTAGATTTTTTTTTTTTTTTTTTTTTTTTTAGATTTTATTTATTTGTCAGAGAGAGAGAGGGAGAGCGAGCGAGCACAGGCAGACAGAATGGCAGGCAGAGGCAGAGGGAGAAGCAGGCTCCCTGCCGAGCAAGGAGCCCGATGTGGGACTCGATCCCAGGACGCTGGGATCATGACCTGAGCCAAAGGCAGCTGCTTAACCAACCGAGCCACCCAGGCGTCCCAAGATTCTTGGTTTAATAAAATATTCAAATATAATGATACCTAGGGGCGCCTGGGTGGCTCAGTGGGTTAAGCCGCTGCCTTCGGCTCAGGTCATGATCTCAGGGTCCTGGGATCGAGCCCCGCATCGGGCTCTCTGCTCGGCAGGGAGCCTGCTTCCCTCTCTCTCTCTCTGCCTGCCTCTCCATCTACTTGTGATTTCTCTCTGTCAAATAAATGAATAAAATCTTTAAAAAATATATATATATAATGATACCTAAAGTACCCTAATATCACTAATTTCCAGAAGCTACAATTGTCATTCAGTCCAGGTTTAGGAAATAAGCAAAAATGTCCTCTGAGTGATCACAGTAAATATAACATGACTAATTCAGGAACATATTTTATGAGGTAGGTGATCTATATTTCATTCACAGACAAGAAAATCGAGGCTCAGAAGAGTAATGCCTAAATTTATACTGCTGGCCAGTTAAAGAATCAAGATTCTAGACTACCCTGGGTGTGGAAAGAGTTAAAAAAGAAAAACATCATTGGGGCGCCTGGGTGGCTCAGTAGGTTGAGCCGCTGTCTTCGGCTCGGGTCGTGATCCCGGGGTTCTGGGATCAAGCCCCGCGTTGGGCTCTCTGCTCAGCAGGGAGCCTGCTTCCTCCTCTCTCTCTGCCTGCCTCTCTGCCTGCTTGTGATCTCTCTCTGTCAAATAAATAAATAAAATCTTTAAAAAAAAAAAAAAAGGGACGCCTGGGTGGCTCAGTTGGTTAAGCAGCTGCCTTTGGCTCAGGTCATGATCCCAGCGTCTTGGGATCGAGTCCCACATTGGGCTCCTTGCTCCGCAGGGAGCCTGCTTCTCCCTCTGACTCTGCCTTCCACTCTGTCTGCCTGTGCTCGCTCTCACTCTCTCTCTTACAAATAAATAAATAAATAAAATCTTAAAAAAAAAAAAAAAAAAAAAAAAAAAAAAGAAAAACATCGAAAGTCTGGTCTCTTTCTATCTCACCATGTCTCTCTACTCCATGCTATTATATTTATAAAGGTTTTCTTGTTTGACTTGGTTTGGTTTTGGTTTTGGTTTTTTTTAGACCTCCCAAAGCAATCTGGACTGCCTGATCCAAATGGGACTTTAGTGGAAGGAGACTGGTGGCTCAGAGAACTGAATCAAAAGCAGAGCTACCAAACGGGACCAGACCGGCAGGAACCAGGCAGCTGGGGGGACCATCTTTCTAGAATGCAGTGGTTCACGTGATACAGCCCCAAGCTTGCCAGGCACAGAGACTCTCTGTTCAGGTTTCAAATTCCCAGGGGAGGGAATCTAGTTTGCCTGCGTGGGTTAAGTGTCTACAGCCCTATCAGTTTGCTCTGCCCAGGGAAATGGAGTCCTAGATCCCAAACATAGCCACTGGGGCTCATCTTAAGTGTTGGCTCTTCTCAGAGAAGAGGGGATGGGATCCCTGAGGGCCGAGCGGACCCTCAAGGTGTGGCCACAGCAGGAAATTTTGGGGGGAAGGGAGAGGACAACAGAAAAATTTTCCTGTCACCAGGAAAAACCCCTATAGAAATGTCCTGAGCTATAAATTCAGCCTAAAACTTTGCATATTGTTCCATTCACAGTTTCAGGGTTATCCTGAAACTTAAAACTTAAGGTTTACAAACTTAAAACTGCGGCAGCATATCTGCCGTTACAACCTCAGCGGCTCCCTAAAAGTGTCAAAACTCATTCTTAACTGCACCAACGTGGCTACTCTGGAACTTTTCTTTCAAAGTCACCTTTGGGTGTTGAGTGGGTCAGAGTGGGTCAGAGGGCAGCTCAGGGCAGGAAGAAAGAAAGCATACAATCCAGAAAGCCCAGAGCTGCCTGGGAGGCAGGCTGTGTTCACTCTCCAGGAACCCATGAGGCTGCTCTAGAAAAGAAAATTAAAATGTATGCCATGCATTTGACTCCATTAACTGCATTTAGGCTCACTGCAGAAACTTGTCCATGCACAGCCAATCCTAACAAGCAATAACCAGAAGTGCCTGGCCTAAATTCTAAAACTCATTTAAAGCTATTAGAACCATTAGCTCTAACTCAAGTTCGGCTATCAGCACAAATCGCTAACCAAATTAAACAGCCAGTAGCTCAGCCAGGATTTCAAAGTCAGGAAGGCCTGTGTTTGAGTCAACAACAGCAGCCACCCCCAGAGCATAGCACCTTACTGCTATTTCAATTGCATTTCTCTGCACCCCTGAGGAAGCTGCTATTATTATGACCATTTATGGATAAGAAAAGCGAGGCACGGAGGAGTTCTGACTTGACCTAGAACAAGAATGTTGGGAAACCCCCCACAGAATGGGGACTTGATTTCAGTCTTCTGACCCAAATCCCAAGCTGATATATCTTATGAGGACTTTCTAATGGATTCATCAGTTCTTAATTCCTTTCATGTTCTTAGCCTTCTGCGAGAGTGTATTACTGAATGATTCTCTACCTTTACGTGGAGGGGCTGGCTTCTCCATGCCAGCCTAAATGCACGTGCAAAGAATGCACTGGATTAGTTTCTCTGCCCAAGAAAATTGTGTCACCCTTTTCTTGGGCTCTAATTGCAGGAACAGCTGAGCTGGAGCAGATCCGGTTGACCATTTGTTGCCAAATCCCGGAGTACATGGTAGACAAGAGGAGTTTTCTAGGACTACATTTAACACAGTATAGTTAGGGTAAGGATTTGGGGACCACGGCACTAGAAAGAACCTTATTCTAAACCTCAGGACTGAAATCCCAAACCAGAGTTTTTTGCTTTTGTCTGGTAGATGTTCAAAACTTAGTGCAGCCTCAGTGCTGGTACACAGGTCTTCAGGGCTCCTCTATGGCCTGATGATGGCCTCTCCATCACCCTCCTAGAGGAGGATATGAATGCAAGTGCCATCGAAGTGGGTAAGATCTGGGGAGGGAGAAAAATCAGCCTCTTCATGGTTTGTATGTGTTTTGCAGACTCTGGGTCAAGACTCCCTTAATGTGTTGTTAAATCAATGCACTGGGTCAAGATCAACACTTTGTTTTAATGAAATAAAACAGAATTAATTAAACAGGAAATATCAGACTATATCCCATGCAGTTAGGGTAAGATTTTATGAAATATTTTAAAATAATTCTTTAAATAAAATGAATATTTTTTGTGGGTAGTGGTTTGCAATATATTTGTATTTTTATTACAAATCATAGGATAAAAGTTTGAAAGCCACTGGTAGGTGGATTGAGAGCTGGAATGTCTATCTAGGTTTATAATCCTCTCCAGTTAATACGAGGTCTCAGCTGTCAGGGAATATCACGGGGGCTATTTAAAACTTGGCACCTGGAAGCATGAAACCAAAACCAAAAGCTACAGAGGAAAAGATTCAGAAGCCTGTGAATATTTCTAAATTTTCCCTTTCTTAAAAGGTTTTATTTATTTACTTACTTATTTATTTTACAGAGAGAGTGAGCAAGCATGAGCAGAGGAAGGGGCAGAGGGGTAGGGAGGACTCCACGCTGAGCTGTGGGGGCTGTGGGCATCAATCCCACGACCCCAAGATCACAACCCGAGCTGAAACAGAGTTGAATGCTTAACTGACTGAGCCCCCCCAGGAACCCCTATTTTTAAATTTTCTATGTTAAAAAGAGAAAAACAGAATAGAAATGTGAAAAACTGAAAAGAAGAAAAACTTGCATACACATTTCAAATAGTAAATTTGTTTTTAAATTATTTTATTTTTAAGTAATCTCTACATCCGACATGGGGCTTGAACTTACAACCCCAAGATCAAGAGTTGCATGTTCCACCAACTTAGCCAGCCAGGTGCCCCATAAAATTTATTTTTAAAGATTCGCCCATTTATTTGAGTGAGAGCAAGTGAGCATGTGGGGGGGGGGCAGAGGGAGAGGGAAAGAGAATCCCGAGCAGACTCCGTGCTGAGCACAAGCCTGATCTCATGACCCTGAGATCATGACCTGAGCCAAGATCAACAGTCAGACATTCAACCAACCAAACCATGCAGACCTATAAATATTAATATAAAAATAAAGATTATAAATCAGAAGAAAAAGCCTAATCTCCCAACAGAAGAGAAAAGGGGAGAGGCAAATCATTTTTTAAAAGGGAAATTAGTTAACTAATTAACTAATTAATTAAAAAGGGAAACAAAAAGAGGTCCAACTTTTCTGATATCAATTGAGACAAGCTACAATTTTTTCACCTCCCAGTGTTTCTTTTTATTTATTTATTTATTTATTTGACAGACAGAGATCTCAAGTAGGCAGAGAGGAAGGCAGAGAGAGAGAGGGGAAAGCAGGCTCCCTGCTGAGCAGAGAGCCCAATGCGGGGCTCAATTCCAGGACCCTGGGATCATGACCAGAGCTGAAGGCAGAGGCTTTAACCCACCAAGCCACCCAGGCGCCCCCTTCCCAGTGTTTCTTAAATACCCAGTTTTGCCAGGGATGTAAAACACAAAAGCCATCACATACTAGCTGATGGGACTATAATTAGTTAAACTGGAGGAAAATCTGGCAATACACATTAGAAGCCTTGGAAATCATGTACCCTTTGGCTCAATAATTCTTCTTCAAATAATTTATGTCAAGGAAACAATCATGGGTGTGTTCAAGGTTGCCTACAATAGTGAAAACTTGGAAAACATCTTAACTGTCCAACAATAGGAATGTTATGATCTCCTTTGTGTAAAAAAGCATAATGAATAAATAAACACATGCAAGCACAGGAGTGGCTGAGTTCCCCAGCAAAATCTGACCTGGCCTTGAGTTTGAGCCGTTTGTTGGGGAAAGCCAGGTAGCTCCTCAGGAGTTCATTTTTCTGAGCTGGCAGGTGAAGGCAGGAAGAGGGAGGAGTTTGGGGAACCTAGGCTTGGGGGTGGGGAAAGGTAGACATTGGGACTGTTGAATATCAGGAGAGAGGTTTGAGACTGTAGCAGAAAAGCTTTTTTCAAGAGAGATTTTTGTGAGTTTTTTTTTTTAAGATTTTATTTATTTATTTGACAGAGAGAAATCACAAGTAGGCAGAGAGGCAGGCAGAGAGAGAAAGAGAGAGGTGGAAGCAGGCTCCCTGCTGAGCAGAAAGCCCAGTGTGGGACTCGATCCCAGGACCCTGAGATCATGACCTGAGCCGAAGGCAGCGGCTTAACCCACTGAGCCACCCAGGCGCCCTTTTTGTGAGTTTTTAAAGCTGGTGGGGAGGGGCCCGGGATTACAAAACAGATATCGTAGGTGTGGTAGTGAAAAGTGTCCTGGAAGAAACTAAAGCAGATAAGAGGGTAAAGCAACTGTGGAATATAGAGGAACTTTGCAGGGTTTTTTTTTTAGTGTGGTCAAGAAACCCAACTCTGATGAGTTGCCATTTCTCAGAGACCTGAAGAAAAAGGTGAGAACTGCCAAAGGAATCTGGGCAGAGGGAACATCAGGTGCGAAGGCCCTGCGGCAGCAACGGATTTGCTTGCTTGAAGAATAGCAAAAAGGCGGGGCGCCTGTGTGGCTCAGTCCGTTAAGGATCGCCTTCCTCTCAGGTCAGGGTATCAAGCGCCATATCAGCTCCCTCTGCCCCTCCCCCTGCTCTTGCTCCTGTGCTCTCTCTCAGCTAAATGAGTAAGATCTTTTTCTTTTTTTCTTAAATTTTGTCCTTGAAGCATAGTGCCTTCTTTAAAAAAGACTTTACTTATTTATTTATTTATTTAAGATTCTATTTATTTACTTGACAGAGATCACAAGTAGGCAGAGAGGCAGACAGAGAGGAGGAAACAGGCTCCCTGCTAAGCAGAGAACCAGATGTGGGGCTCAATCCCAGGACCCTGAGATCATGACCTGAGCCGAAGGCAGAGACTTAACCCACTGAGCTACCAGGCGCCCCTAAAATTTTATTTATTTAACAGAACAAGAAGAGAGAGTGGCAGGCAGAGAGTGAGGAAGAAGCAGTTTCCCTGAAGAGCCGGGGAATCCCAGGATCTGGGATCATGACCTGAGTTGAAAGCAGGACCTGACCTGAGCTCCAGGAGCCCCAAAGGAATAAGATCTTAAAAAAAAAAAAAAAGAAAAAAGAATAGTAACGAGGCAGTGTGGTTGGAGAACCCTGAGCAAAGAGGAGAGAGAAGACAAGTCAATGAAGTAGCTAGGTCATGTCTTACAGGGCATCGTGACCATTCTAAGGATTTACCTTTTACTCTGAGACAGAGAGCCATGGGGGCATTTTGAGTAGAGAAAACACATGACCTAATTTATGCTTTTAAAGGATCACTCTGGGGGTACTGGCGTGGCTCAGTAGGTTAAGCATCTGCCTTCGGCTCAGGTCATGATCCCAGGGTCCTGGGTTCGAGCCTTGGATCGGGCTCTCCACTCAGTGGGGAGCCTGCTTTCCCCTCTCTCTCTGCCTGCCTCTCTGCCTACTTGTGATCTCTCTCTCTGTGTCAAATAAATAAATAAATAAATAAAAATAAAAACAGCGATAACAACAACAAAACTCCCCAGGGGATTCTAATGTGCAACCAAGGTTGAAAACCATTGCTCTAGGTTGGTAGAGTTATAGGAAATGTTTGTTCTTTTTCTTATCTTTATTTTCCACATTTTCTGTAAGGAAAATTATAATAAAGAGGTGAAAAATATTTTAAACAAAACACCTCCCCTCCCCCACCCTAGAATATGAAATACGAGTAAGATAATAACCATATAGCTTTATATTAATGATTATATCTCCACTTGCCAAATTCTTACCATCTTTCCAAGGTGAACATAAATGCTACCTTCTCTCTGGAGTCTCTTGATCCTCCCCAATAATCTGTGATGGCTTATTTTCGCCCACTCCTATGGCCCATGGCCCCTCATTTTGGAGCTTAGTTCTTCAGTGTTTGTGCTTAGGGTCTCCTTTTTGGTTGGAAGGGGCCTTTCCTGTAAACCCACTCTGGAAATTGTCAAAGCAGGCCCTCAGAGGTTCTATTTGTCTTAAGTCCACAGTCCAGTTGGGAGAAATGGTGCAGAAAACTGTGGAACATGAGATCATAGGGATACAGAGGCAGGCCAAGGGCTGTCCCTTGGATCTGGGACAGTCTGTGGCCTCCTCTGAAGCACTAGCCTTCTGGTTCCTCCGTCCTGAATCCCTTACTCTTGGGAGGTAAAGAGGGAGCTATTTGTGTAAGAGTCAGGCACTGGAATATGTCCCAAGTTCTCTGGCACCAGGTGCCCTATTTGGAGGCCTAATAAAAAGCTATGAAGAGGGGCGCCTGAGTAGCTCAGGGGGTTAAGCCTCTGCCTTCAGCTTAGGTCATGATCTCAGGGTCCTGGGATTGAGCATCGCATTGGGCTCTCTGCTCAGCAGGGAGCCTGCCCCCCCCCCCGCCTTGTGATCTCTGTCAAATAAATAAAATCTTAAAAAAAAAATAAAAGCTATGAAGAGGAGAGCCTGGGCAGCTCAGTTGATTAGTTGTCTGCCTTTGGCTCAGGTCATGATCCCAGAGTCCCGGAGTTCGAGCCCCACCTAAGGCTCCTTGCAGCAGGAAGTCTGTTTCTCCCTCTCCCTCTGCCTGCCGCTCTGCCTACTTGTGCTCTCTGTCAAATAAATAAAAAAATCTTTAAAAACAAACAAACTATGAAGAGCAGTGGGCAAATCTCTTCCTCTCTTAAACCTCTCTGCACAGGAGAACCTGGGTGGCTTGGTGGGTTAAGCTGCTGCTTTTGGCTCAGGTCATGATCTCAGGGTCCTGGGATGGAGCCCCGCGTCAGGCTCTCTGCTCAGCGGGGAGCCTGCTTCCCTCTCTCTCTCTCTGCCTGCCTCTCTGTCTACTTGTGATCTCTCTCTATCAAATAAATAAATAGAATCTTAACCCACTGAGCCACCCAGGCGCCCCTAAATAAATAAAATCTTAAAAAAAAAAAAAAAAAGAAAGAAAAACCTCTCTGCACATACACTATTTAGTGTTCAGCTTTTTAAGGGACGCTTGGCTGGCTCAGTCATTGGAGCATGTGACTCTTAAGATTGTGAGTTCCATCCCTAAGCGCTGGGCCGGTGGGCATAGAGATCACTTAAAAAAACAACAAAAAAGGGTCGACTGGGTAGCTCAGTCAGTTAAGTGTACTTCTTAAGTACACAAGCGCTATCGGTTGTGGCCTGAGGGTGGGGTGGGGTGGGTGTGGGGAACGGGGCCTTTATCACTTTCTGGAAAGTAAGGACGCGTTTCCTTGCACTGGTATTTGCTAAGAAATACGGGATCAACCACCAGGGGCAAGACGAGACCTCCCCAGACCTCGGGGAGGGGACAGCCAGGAGACTACAGCAGTGGCTTGGCAAGGTGACAAATGAGGCCCAAAGAAGGCGGAGTCAGAGGAACAAAAAGGAGGGATGAGAGAAGTAAACACTGCAAAAGCTGCAGTGTCTGCGCCCAAGGCACCTGATAAGATAAGGAAAGGAGCGTAGTGGGAGGGACTAGAATGGAGTTTCCAGGCCCTGAAAGAAAGCAGCTTGCACGGTGTGAGAAGGGCCGAAGGGGAGGATGGGGCAGAGGCTGGTGAGGAGCCAGAGAGAGCAGGTGGACTTCCAAGAAGTTCTGCGCCAATGCAGAGTTGTCAGCGCCTCTGCGGCTGTTTGTGGGACACACACACCGCTAGAACTCTGCGGGGGTAAAAGTACAGAAGCGTAGTCGACGGTGGCCTGGGGGTGGGGGAGCGAGCAGACAAGGGTCCGCTGGCTCTCCCCTTCAAAGTCCATCTTTGGATGATGAACCCTGGGCATCTAAAAGCGAGGTCAACTAACCAGAAACAGTCTTCCAAGTTGTGTAGTAAATGTCAGGAGAGAAACTGGGCATTAGCAGAAGGGAGTGGCCGCTCCTTTCCTCCTGAGAGCACCTTGGCCGGCCGAGACCGAAAATGTGAGGGGGAGGGGTTAGGGGGACCGAAGCCGGGAATGGGCGGAGAGCGCAGCGAGGGCGCAAGGGGAAGCTCTCGGGGCGAGGAAGGACAAGGGGCCCTGGGGAGCGGCGGGTGGGAGTGGTGAGGAGGCGGCGAGAAAATGGAGAGGGCGCTGCCCGGATGGCATCCCGGCGATCCCGGGCGCGGACGTGGTACTGTCTGCCGCGGTGGGACCTGCCGAGAGCTCTCGGGCCCGCGGAGAGCGCGCTCTCAGCCGCACTGGCGCGAACGGGAATCGTTTGGCGTTGGGGGCCGGGTGCTGAAGGCGGCGCCGACCGTGGTGGTGAAACACAGCAAACAAAGGGGAAGGGCAGGAGCCACAGAACTGTTACAGGAGCTGAGACGCCGTCACCCCCTGGTCTAATATTCGGCCCCTTGGTAGCGTGAACCCGCCTGGGACCTGGGGTTGCCACCGCGTGCTAGAAAAGCAAGATGCCAGTGGCGTAGGTTCTGGGATGCCATTTTGGAAAACAAAAGGAAACGTGTGTGCGTGCTGAGTGTGTGAGTGTGGTTTTACGCGAGCGCGGGGGAAATTACGGAAGTATCTGCTGGCTGGCTAAAACTGGGATGGTGGAAGAAGAGCAAGAGAGAGGGGGGAAATGCTCAATACTTGAAGAGTAAAAGGAGCAAGTGCAAAATAAAAACAAAAAACCACCTAGGGCCCCAGGCTCGGGGGTAAACACAGCGAAGCAGGGAAGATGCCGGCGCAGGCCGAGCGGCACCGGACCCCTGGCGCCTCCCGCTTCGCTGCCCGCGGCTATTTCCAGTTCGTGGACTTCTGCGCGGCGAGTGTAGTCGGTGCGGGGTTCCGTCGAGCTCTTTGTTAACCGAGGGTGGGGAGAAAGCGGAGCTCGCGGGACGGGGGGCGTCCGGCGACGCCAGCTGCCCAGATCGCGTCTTCTCTGCGGCCGGCACTCCCGGGCCGGGACTGCTGCCGCCGCCCATCCACATAAAGCCGCGAGCGCCCGGGCGGGGAGCGCAGGGGCCCGGCGCGCACAGCCTGCGGGCCTTCTGTCTGCACCCCTCTCCCTGACGCCGCCGTGCCCGCACTCCCTCGTCTCTTCCTTCACCAGCAGCCATTTACTCCCCACCTCCCCCCACTCAGCTATGGGTAATCTCAGATCTACTTCTAGCCTCTCCGAATTTGCCCATTCTAGATTATCTCATGGAACTGGAATCCTACGATATTTGTCCTTTTAAAAAAAATCAGGCTTATTTTGCTTAGCATGATGTTTACAGGGTTCTTCCATATTGTAATATGTATGAGTTTCATTTTTATGTTTATTGTACATAAAAGGCACATACCATAAAATTTACCGCTGTAACCAAATTTAAGTGTATAGTGTTCAGTAGCACTAAGTACAGTCACATGGTTGTGCAACCACGGCCACTGTCGATCTCCAGAATGTTACCAACATCCCTAACGGAATATAGCCCTTAGACAATAACTGCCCCCAACCCCTGGAAACCACAATTCTACTTTGTGTCTGGGAATTTGGGGGGATCATCTTTGTATTTGCAAAGGCTGTTTTCTCTCTTTAGGAGGTTGTGGGAGACAAAGCCATGCACTGGAGAATAGGCAGATGTGGATGACAAGGTGGTAAAACCTGGTCAAATGAGAAAGAGTGGAGGGAACTAAGGATATTCAAGAAAGTGAGGTCCTGGAATGATTTTAGATCATACAAAACAAAAAACAAAACTGGGGGTTTTAGTTTAACGATAAATTTAAAAGCCAACAGAATGATAACCATGAAACACTCAAGGGACCATGAAGACTGCCTTCACCAAAGAACAGCAGTATAAGAAAGTGGTTAGAACTGTCCTGTTTCACATTTAAAATGTTCTAGCAACTACATTAAAAAAATAAAAATAAACACTAAAATAGCCTAATGTATTCAAAATGCTGGTTCAACATGTAATCAAAATTAATAATGAGGTTACGTCCTATTCTTTCTTTCATACTTAGTCTTTCAAATCAGGCTAGCCACATTTCAAGTGCTCAACAGCCATTTATCACTACTGTATTGGATAGTGCAGTGTTGGAACATGGGACATGGGTATCAGATGGGTTTGGGATCAAGATCCATATTCCATCCCTTAGTAGGCTGTGTGATTAGGCAAATTACCCTCTTATCTCAGTTTCTTCACTTCTAAAGTAGAACTGACAATAGCACCCACATTGTAGGCTAACTGTGTGGATTAATAGCACTTGAAGCACTTCATACATGTTCACTAAATGTTGAGGACGCTGGGATCATGACCCGAGCCGAAGGCAGCCGCTTAACCAACTGAGCCACCCAGGCGTCCCTGTAATTTCTTTTCTAAAGAAGACCAATTTGAAGTAAGTTCAACTCTCCTAAGAACTGAATGAACACAAGAACATTGTTGAGTAATAAACTGCCAACAACCAGAATTTTTTTTTCAAAGACTTTATTTATTTATTTGACAGACAGAGATCACAAGTATGCAGAGAGGCAGGCAGAGAGAGAGAGAGAGAGAGAGAGAGAGAGAGAGGAGGAAGCCGACTCCCAGCTGAGCAGAGAGCCCAATTCGAGGCTCCATCCCAGGAACCTGGGATTATGACCTGAGTCAAAGGCAGAGGCTTTAACCCACTGACCCATCCAGGTGCCCAACAACCCAAATTTTATGGCACCTAATACTGAAGAAAATGTGAAGAGATCAAATCTGTTTTCAAATCAAGATTTTCTGAAGTTTTGATAGATCGGATTCCAAATTATCAGGATAAACAAACTCAGTTCTTGCTTAAGAGGGTACTGATGTGGGAAACAAAGACAGAAGAAATACCACTAAAGTCCCTTTGACAAATAGCCCATTGACAAAGTCCTTGAAACAGGCAGGGTGACATTTCTCTAGGGACTCTGCCTCAATGTTAACACTTTGTTAAGGGCAAAAGGCAATCCTAGCCCTGAACCGCCCCCTCCCCCCAAATCAGGATCCTGTAAGTCTACTATAAAGTACAAAAATTCCTTTGGAAACTTCCTTTATCTCTAAACCCCCCAAGATACGTATTGGCAATCATCCCCCAAGCATATGGCCCACCGATATATATCTGAAGGGTCTCATGACTAAGGTTTTATTAGACGGTAATAAATGACCTTTTCCCAACAACAGCTAGCTTCCTCAAGGTCCTGGAAACCTTGCTTCCAAAATTCCTCAGAGACTAACTCTATCCCTAAGGCCCTCCCAACTTGAAAGTATATAATGGTCACTCCTCATGACTGAATTGCAGCTCTTTCTGCCCATGGATCCTGTCCCCGTGCTTTTATAAAATCACCTTTTTGCACCAAAGAGTCTCAAATAGTCTTTCTTGGACCTCAGCTTCAAACCGTAACATTATCTTTCCTACATCAGGTACTACCCAGACAGCCTTTTCTACCCACCATCTGCCTTTTCCAAATGAAGCTCGACAGCCAATGTACACCTAGCAAGTAGTCAAGTCCCAGTGCAGTGAACAGTCTAATTGCACAGATGTGATTTCATCTGGATCTTGCCATGACTTCTGGATTTTGATTTTTTCCTTATCACATGTGCATTCATTTCACATTTGCTTTGCTAATCGTCCTCTGCCACTACTGTTGACATTTCACGTGGCTTGAAATAGCCCCAACATTGTTCCAGATTTGGGCAGGGCTAACTTACATTCTTACTGAAGGCATAATACCCCCAGAATATTCTTAGACTTCTGGCTAACTCCTTTGGGAATGCCTTCCCCACCAGCGGGATCACCTATGTAATTTGTGGGCCTCAGTGTGAAATGAAAATATGGGGCCCCCTTTTTCATGAAAGAAGGGAAGAGGCTCTTCCTTTCTTTTACAATTGTTCTCTTGGTTTCTCATGGTGTTTTTAATTTGCTATTTATTGTTGTGCTTTCATGTACGGGGATACTTGAGGGGCAAGTTTGGATCCTCACAGGAGTCCAGTGCCAGGGTCTTGCCCTAGACAGTGTCTATTTCCCAGTCTGGGAAAACTTGATCTGGTGGGGGTGAGGGTGAGGACTAATCAGACAGATCTAACTCCTTAGTCTTCTGTCACCTGCACTATGCTGTTGAGTGGTGCCTTGAGACAAAGTGGTGCCTTGAGACAAAAGACGCCTCACAGTATACTGCCATGTCAGAGGGAGGGAGGGTTAGAGGGCAACAGAAAACTGAGAGAAAAAAACATTGGTTAGGAGATCAAAATACGATCCTTCCATGTACATAAGTGTCTGAGAGCTAGGTTAATGAGTCAGGCCCCTGAGAGCTGATCCAGTCTTTGTGTGTTAATAAATCAGCTCTTGAGTCAGGCAAGGCTGAGGGCCAGTCAGACTAAGTTCTGAGGTGAGTTGACACCATAGGGATCTCTGTGGGTGGTCAGCCATTCTTATCACAGGGAACCCATTCTGTCTCCCTGCATGTACTTCTAGAAAGTTCCTAGACCGTTCAGGGGCCTGAGTGGAAGAGAAGATGTGGTTAGTTAGAGACTAGAGGTGGGGTCTCACCCTATGCAGTTACCTTTCTTTCTTTCTTTCTTTCTTTAAAATATTTTATTTATTTATTTGACAGGCAGAGATTACAAGTAGGCTGAGAGGCAGGCAGAGAGCGAGAAGGAGGAAGCAGGCTCCCTGCTGAGCAGAGAGCCAGATGAGGGGCTAGATCCCAGGACCCTGGGATCATGACCTGAGCTGAAGGCAGAGGCTTTAACCCACTGAGCCACGCAGGCGCCCCAGTTACCTTCCTTTAAATCCTGTTTTATTGCACCACAAAATGCCTCTCTTTGGGGGCACTTTCGGGGGAAGTGAGGGAAGTGGAGGAGTAGCCAGGGAAAGGGGAGATCCTTTCTGAGTGACAAAACGGAAGGCCAAGACTAGCTGTTCTACCTTTGTGTCCCCTGCAAACTTTACTATGCCTGGCATCCAATAGACAGTCAGTGAATGTTTGCTGATGGGGTGAACAAATGAGTGAATCAGAAGATAAATAACATATCCAAAAAGCGGGGGGGGTGGCAAGAGGATTTTCAGATTTTCAGAAGAAGGTGGTTAAGGCCACCCGGGGCCTTTTTTTTTTTTTTAAAGAAGGAGTAGCATGGGCACCTGGGTGGTTCAGTCTTTAAGTGTCTGCTTTCAGCTCAGGTCATGATCCAGGGGTCCTGGGACTGAGCCCCACATCGGGCTCCCTGCTTGGCAAGAAGCCTTCTTCTCTCTCTCCCTCTGCTGCTCCCCTGCTTGTGCTCCTCTCTATTGCTGTGTCTCTCTCTGTCAAATGAGTAAATAAAATCTTAAAAAAAAAAAAAAAGGAGTGGCAGAGGAGCAATGGGAGAGGGAGAAAGAGAATCCCAAGTAGACTCCATGCCCAGAGCAGAGGCTGACATGCATGGTGTTTCATCTCAGAGTCCTGAGACCATGACCTGAGCCTAAATCAAGAGTTGGATCGATCCTTAACTGACTTAGCCACCCTGGTGCCCCTAGCTTGGTTTCTTTTAATGCTGGATTTCCAGTGAGTGGGGGAGTAAAGAATACCCATGCGCAGAATCTTGCTTTACATGGAGTGGGGAAGATTGGTCTCTGAGCTTCAACTAAAGGCATCCTTAGGACTGTCTTGTTAAGTATCCTTTTCCTTTGGTTCTTTACCTTTCTCCTGCATGTCTTCACTCCTATAACTCCAATACCAACGCAGTGCAAAAGTCCCTTAAATCCTATCCCAGTTTAAAACCTGTTCCTGACCTCTAGAATTGATTCTCTAACAGCTGACCAGTTCTCTCTCTCTCTCTTTTAAAAAAAGATTTATTTATGTAATCTCCACACCCAACGTGGGGCTTGAACTCACAACCCAGACATCAAGAGTCACATGCTCCACGCACTGAGCCAGCCAGGCACCCCACTGACCAGTTATCTCTACGATGATGTCCCACTAGTAACTCAATAAGGTTCAATAAACCAATTCTTCAATTCCCCATCACCCCCACCCCATCCTGCCTCACTCCTCCTGACCATCTTATCCTCCTGACTTCAGTGCTTATGTCAACAGAAACACTTGGTTTCCCAGGTATTCAGGATAAAACGTTTGGTGTTTTTGACTCCTCACCCACACCTCTGCCCCTCCACTGATCATCAGTAGTCAACC
This sequence comes from Mustela nivalis, assembly GCF_964662115.1. NCBI lineage: Eukaryota > Metazoa > Chordata > Mammalia > Carnivora > Mustelidae > Mustela > Mustela nivalis. The sequence goes on along the minus strand of NC_139027.1, from coordinate 52,698,060 downwards.
TCTATAGATTCTATAGCCATGCTGTGTTCCAGGATGTGTCTTCACTTCCATTCCCACTACCACCCTGGCTGAGGCTCTCCTAGACTGCTTAATAGCCTCCTACCTGGTTTCCTTGGTTCTGACTTTTCCTCTTTTTAATGCAGTGCTCCCAATGTGCTATTTTCTTGCCTGAAAAGTCTCCATGGGTTCACCACTGCCACCAGACTAAAATGGAGAATCCCTAACCTCACATCTAACACCTCATCAAGACAGCTCTGTCCCTTTCCCACATTTTCTGTTTTTACTGAACACAGACCCTGAGCTTCTGCCACAGGGCTCCACTGTATTCTTCTCCTTTGCTCACGCTGTTTGCTCGGCCTACCATGCTTCCCTTAACCCCTATTTCCCCTGGTCCACATCAAAGCCCAACCCACATCTTTCCTATTCCACAAAGCCTTTCTCTTTTCCCAAATAGCTGGAATTTCTTCTTCTCTAAAGAACCACAGCCCTTGATGTGTACCTCTCTGAGACCAACATTTCTTGTATTGTCTTACCTCTCCTAGTGAATTGTAAACTTGAGGGCAGGGAGAGTTGATTTCCTTCCCATGGCTGAATCTCCCAGAGCCTAGCAACAGAGGCTTAAATAGAGTAACAACAAAATGAAGCAGAAAGAGCAAGGACTTAGAATGAGGAACCCTGGTTACTGGTAAACTCTGGTCATCTCACCGAAACTTTCTCAGCCTGCTTTCCTGTCTGCTACTTCCTACCGCACAGGGTTTATTGTACATCACACATATATGTGAAACTCCTTATAGACAGCAAAAATAACCCACATTAATTTATTTAGTGAACAACATTTTTTTTTTAAGATTTTATTTATTTATTTGACAGACAGAGATCACAAGTAGGCAGAGAGGCAGGCAGAGAGAAAGAGAGGAGGAAGCAGGCTCTCCGTGGAGCAGACAGCCCAATGCGGGGCTCAATCCCAGGACCCTGGGATCATGACCTGAGCCGAAGGCAGAGGTTTTAACCCACTGAGCCGCCCAGACGCCCCAAGTGAACAACATTTAATTCATTGAAAGGGAAAAGGTTGAAGGGAACCACACAGGGACTGTGGGAAGATATTCGAGAGTAAGCAAGCACAGAGAAAAATGCTATCCCAGAGGGCCGCTTCTATATTGCCTAATACTCCCCCTTTCAGTTGTACCTGGTCCTATGATGGAGAGAAAGTAATCAGGCCCACCTTTAGCATTTGCAGGGCTTGCAGCAAGAGTCCAAACAGAGGCCCATATATCATATGAAACACAATTTCATAACAACAAAATTGCAAAATGTGAATGAATGAAACTATGATTTTCACATTGCTGAAAGTTTGAAAAAATACCAAAGTTGACTGAATTTAATCACTTTTACATTATATCAGGATGTACCGCTAAGAGACATATAATATATAACAAGTAATAAGATACACATAATTCTTAAGTTATCATACATGCCACAAAATTATTTTTCTTGTATTCATTTGGCAAATCTCTAATGATATGGTAAAATACATATGGATTTTGAAAACTCACACACACACAATAAGATCATTAATAGGGGCACCTTGGTGGCTCAGCGGGTTCAAGCCTCTGCCTTTGGCTCAGGTCATGGTCCCGGGGTCCTGGGATCGAGCCCCACATCGGGCTCTCTGCTCTGAGGGGAGCCTGCTTCCTCCTCTCTCTCTGCCTGCCTCTCGGCCTACTTGTGGTATCTCTCTGTCAAATAAATAAATAAAATCTTTTTTTTTTTTTTAAAGATTTTATTTATTTATTTGACAGAAATCACAAGTAGACGGAGAGGCAGGCAGAGAGAGAGAGAGGGAAGCAGGCTCCCCGCTGAGCAGAGAGCCCGATGCGGGACTCGATCCCAGGACCCTGAGATCATGACCTGAGCCGAAGGCAGCGGCTTAACCCACTGAGCCACCCAGGCGCCCCGATAAATAAAATCTTAAAAAAAAAAATAGGGGCGCCTGGGTGGCTCAGTGGGTTAAGCCTCTGCCTTCAGCTCAGGTCATGATCTCAGGGTCCTGGGATCAAGACCCATATCGGGCTCTCTGCTCAGCGGGGAGCCTGCTTCCCCCAACCCCTCTCTCTGCCTGCCTCTTTGCCAATTTGTGATCTCTGTCTGTAAATAAATAAATAAAATCTTAAAAAAAAAATCATTAATAATTTTTGTATTGAAGGGCGCCTGGGTGGCTCAGTCGTTAAATGTCTGCCTTGGGCTCAGGGTCCTGGGATCGAGCCCCACATCAGACTCCCTGCTCAGTGGGAAGCCTACTTCTCCCTCTCCCACTCCCCCTGCTTATATTCCCTCTCTCGCTGTCTCTCTCTGTGTCAAATAGATAAATAAATAAAATCTTTAAAAAAATAATTTCTGTATTGATTACAAAATGAAATAATATTTAGGATACACTGAATTAAATAAAATATAATATTAAAATTGATTATACCCATTCCTCTTACTTTATAAAATGTAGCTACTGCATTTAAAATTATATGTTTGCTTGATTTCATTTCTTTTATATAGCACTGACCTACGGATTAAGAATTAAAATGTGATTGTACTTGAGGTATATAAAATTTGAATAACTCATGAGAATGTAAAATAAATCACCAAAAAATTAAAGCTATTTTCATGTTTTCACAAATAATATTTCTTCTAAGATATTTAAAAGTATATACTAAAAAGCATGTCACTCCATTCTCACGGTTGTGGGTTTGAACCCCCCCCCCCGTCAGGCATAAAGATTACTTTAAAAAAGTAAAAATAAATAAAATATCTACTAAAATTAAAAGGCAAAATAGAATTCATAATTAATGAATAGAAAATATTTATTTTTTTCCTTTTTACAATTTTTTAAAAATTTAAGTTCAATTAATTAACATGTATTATCAGTTTCACAGGTAGAGGTAAGTGACTCATCCATCCTATATAACACCTAGTGCTCATTACATCATGTGCCCTCCTTAATGTCCATTACCCAGTTACCCCATCCACCCCCACTCATCCCTCAGCAACCCTCAGTTTGTTTCCATGATTAAGAGTGTCTTATGGGGGAGGGGCCTGGGTGGCTCAGTGGGTTAAAGCCTCTGCCTTCCGCTTAGGTCATGATCCCAGGGTGCTGGGATCCAGCCCTATGTTTTATGGTTTGTCTCTCTCTCTCTGATTTCATTGTTTTATTTTTTCCTCTCTTCCCCTATCATCTTCTGGTTTGTATCTTAAATTCCACATATGAGTGAGATTATATAATTGTCTTTCTCTGATTGACTTATTTTGCTTAGCATAATACCCTCTAGTTCCATCCATGTCTTGCAAATGGCAAGATTTAATTTTTTTTGATAGCTGAATTATAAAACATTTAAACAAATCCAAAATTTTGTTTAGTTTTTTAAAAGTTTAAATATGATCTATTTCTATAAAACCAGAACAATTTATAATTCTGGGATTCAATATATATCTAATTTACAAAAAAGCATGCATGCTGCAGATATATAAATTTAAGAACAATAGGAGTCTTTTAATATTGAAAAAGCCATTTCCTCAGCTGTTATGTGCAAACCTGTGAATATTTGCTAATCCATGAGTACCTCTGTAACCACAAAGTAAATACAAAGAAGGCTGATGTTCTGCACTACTGGGAAGCCATACTTTATTTGGCAAGAATTTGTTATATCTCTGCTATCGCATGCTGAAAATAGCCCCCACAGATGGCCATATCCTAATCCCCAAGACCCATGAATATGTTACCTTTTATGGCAGAAGTGACTTAGCAGGGGGGATTAAGGATCTTTAAATGGGAGACTATCTGCGTGGGCCCAATGTAATTACAAGGGTCCTAGAAGGAAGATAAGAAGGTTGGAGAAAGGAAAAGAAAGTGATTGGAAGATCATTTGAAGATGGAGGATAGGGCCACAAGCTAAGGAATACAATGGCATCTAGAAGCTAGAAAAGGCAAGGAAGCAGATTTTTCCCCTAGAGCTTCCAGGAGGAATGCAAACCTGTTGACACTTTGATTTTAGGACTTCTGATCTCCCGAACTATAAGATAATACATTGGTGTTCTTTTAAGCCACTAAACTTATGGTTACAGCAGAAATAGAAAATTGATACCGGCTGAGAAGTATTATTTCATGTGTTTGTGACATGTGGAGCCCTGTAAGGGTTCCAGAGTAGGGACCTCTCTTGCTTGGGTCTAAGTTCAGAAGTATCAGGGCAGTAGAGAGGGCAAAATAAAGCAGGAAACAATGAATTACTTGCTTTTTTAAGCACTGATCTAATTTCAAATATAGAATAAAAAGCAAGTGATAGAAAAACCTCTTTTTCTTTGGCTCAGTTAAGCATCTGCCTTCAGCTCAGGTCATAACCCAGGGTTCTAGGATCAAGCCCCACACTGGGCTCCCTGATCAGTGGGAAACCTACTTCTCTCTCTCCCACTCCCCTTGTTTGTGTTCCCTCTCTCGCTGTCTCTCTCTCTGCCAAACAAATAAATAAAATCTTAAAAAAAGAAAAAGGAATTTGACAAAGTTACTCTAAAATTATGAAAGAAAAACAACATAAGAATGGCCAAGACAAGAGAGGGTAGAGTTTGTAAGGGGGCCGGGAGGGAAGGAATGGCCAAGACCAAAAAAAAAAGGCCATAACATTCTTTTTTTTTTTTTTTTTAAGATTTTATTTATTTATTTATTTGACAGAGAGAAATCACAAGTAGATGGAGAGGCAGGCAGAGAGAGAGAGAGAGGGAAGCAGGCTCCCTGCCGAGCAGAGAGCCCGATGCGGGACTCGATCCCAGGACCCTGAGATCATGACCTGAGCCGAAGGCAGCGGCTTAACCACTGAGCCACCCAGGCGCCCAGGCCATAACATTCTTGAAAAACAGAACTGTAAAGTACTTGTACCACTAGAAACTTAAATGTATTTTAAAGATTTTATTTATTTATTTGATAGACAGAGATCACAAGTAGGCAGAGAGGCAGGCAGAAGGAGAGGAGGAAGCAGGCTCCCTGCTGAGCAGAAAGCCCAATGTGGGGCTTGACCCTCGGGATCATGACCTGAGCCGAAGGCAGAGGCTTTAACCCACTGAGCCACCCAGGCGCCCCTAGAAACTTAAATGTATTTTAATCAAATTGTGATTGCTATATAAGCATAAAGAAGGCAGTTCACAAAATAAAATCTAAAATCAAATCTATCTATACATTTATAAAGATTTAGAATATGATTAAAATAGCAATTCAAGGGATGCCTGGATAGTTCAGTAAGCATCCACCTTCACTCAGGTCATGATCCCAGAGTCCTGGGATTAAGCCCCACAGGGAGAGGGTCCCTGCTTCTTCCTCTCCTTCTGCCTCTCCTCCAGCTCATGCTCTCTCTCTCAAATAAATGAATAAAATCTTTAAAAATAAATAAAAATAAAATAGTAATTTGAATTGTTAGGGTAAAGATGGATTATTCAATACAGAAAGTTAGGCTAGGGCACCTGGGGGGCTCAGTTGGTTGAACATCTGCCTCCGGCTCAGGTCACGATATCCAGGGTCCTGCCAAGTCCCACATCAGGCTCCTTGATCAGCGGGGAGTCTACTTCTCTCTCTGCTTCGCCACCCCTCTTCTGAGCACACTCTAATAAATAAACAAATAAAATCTTTAAAAAAAAGAAAGTTAGGCTAACCATTTGTAAAAAGGAAATTTAGATTACTGACCTTATATTATATATCAAAATTAATTTCAAAAAGTTTAAATAGTTATGTATGAAAATGTCTACCCAAAGAGAATTGTTAATAAATTACTCTATATCCATAAGTTAAAATGCTATACAGTCATTTAAAACAATGAGAAAAATATTTTATGATATGGAGAGATGATTGTAATACACTGTTAACTAAATAAGACAGATTACAAAATAGCACGTATAGTACCATTCCACTGAGAAATTGTTATGTGTGGGCGCCTGGGTGGCTCAGTGGGTTAAGCCGCTGCCTTCGGCTCAGGTCATGATCCCAGGGTCCTGGGATCGAGGCCCACATCGGGCTCTCTGCTCAGCAGGGAGCCTGCTTCCCTCTCTCTCTCTCTCTGCCTGCCTCTCCATCTACTTGTGATTTCTGTCAAATAAATAAATAAAATCTTAAAAAAAAAATTTGTTATGTGTACTTTTTTTTTTTTTTAAAGATTTTATTTATTTATTTGACAGAGAGAAATCACAAGTAGTCGGAGAGGCAGGCAGAGAGAGAGAGGGAAGCAGGCTCCCTGCTGAGCAGAGAGCTCGATGCAGAACTCGATTCCAGGACCGTGAGATCATGACCTGAGCCGAAGGCAGCGGCTTAACCCACTGAGCCACCCAGGCACCCCTGTTATGTGTACTTTTGATTAGAGAAATAACTAGAAAGACACAACTCAAAAGTTAGCAGTAATTTTTTTGAGTGATAAGATTATAAGCAATTTACATTTTTCTTTTACTTATCTGGACTTTTTAAAACAAATATGCAGTGATTCTTTAAAAAATGTACTTAAATGTATATGATTGCTCTATTTCAGGAGGAGCAATCAATGTATCTTCTTTTTCAAGAATATGTTCTAGGGGCACCTGGGTCCTGAGTTCGAGCCCCACTTCAGGCTCCCTGTTCCATGGAGAGCCTGCTTCTCCCCCTTCTTCTGCCCTTCCTCCCTGCTTGCGCAGTCTGTCAAATAAGTAAATAAAATCTTAAAAAAAAAAAAAAGAGTATGTTCTAGTATGCCCTGTTGCAAGTTATATTGTTTTTACAGAGCAGGTACTATCTCTTAAGTTTCATTGTGTATTATATTATTTAATCTTTCACAGCAATGTATGGGACAGGTAATAAAAATCTAAAATAATTCCCACTTTACAGATGAGGCAATGAGGCCCAAAGTCAATCATCTACTTAACATCAGGACTGGGATTTAAAAGAACATCTGTCTTTAAAGTCCATACCTTTATTTGCAATTTGAAATAACCTAAGTATCCCTCATTGGTAACCAGCTAAATTACAGCACAACCATATACTGTAAAAGTCTATAGCCGTAAAAATAAAAACCACAATGCTCTCTGTATTACTGATAAGGAAATGTTTCAAAAAGGCAGCATTGGGGTGCCTGGGTGGTTCTCTTGGTTAAGTGTCTGCCTTTAGGTCAGGTCATGATCTCAGGATCAGCCCTGCATCAGGCTCCCTGGCCTGCTTCTCCTTCTCCCACTCCCCCTGCCTGTGTTCCCTCTCTCACTGTCTCTCTTTCAAATAAATACATAAAATCTTAAAAAAAAAAAAAAAAAATAGTGTCAAGTGGGGCGACCCCAACAAGGTGCAGAAGATGTGTGTAACATGGTACCATTAAAGTTAAAATGGAATAAAGAGGCGTGTATCTTTGTTCTAGCTTGCATATACATAAAAACACTAGAGGGATAAACAAAAACCTAAATACACAGCTATCCATTTGAGGTGGGGGAAACGGGCAGATGGGGCACAGGAACAGAACAGAGACTTTTCGTTCTATACCTTTTTATATTTTCTTAGTTTTGAGTCATGTAGATGTATAACCTATTCAAAAAGTAGCCACATATAAACATTTTAAAAGCAAAATAAAATAAAATAAAACAAAGCTCCTATCTTTTTTATAGTCCCACACCCCTCAGACATCCTTAGAGGGCAGTCTGCATCTCCTTCTCAATGAGACACGCAGGGCAGCCTCTGGACTCCTCCAGTGGCTCTAACAACAGCATCAGCACAAAGCCCAGGGGAGACTGCCTTGCCAGCAAGCAGAGCCAGGCCAACCACACTGTTTCCTTATCCCCGACTTAGAAAAATAAAACCAGTAGGCAAAACCACTTGTCAGCATTTCTGAAGCCAGCTGTTAACCAATCCTCTTCTTGCCCTTTCCTCTTTCTTTTCTTCCTTTTTCCAGAAAAACCTGGAAAGCTCGGCAAAACTTTGTAAAATGCTTTAGTAGCTCTGGCGGCCTTATTTTCCTTTTCTCCTTTGGCCTGTGTCATGCTCACAGGCAAGGACCGCAGTCTGACTTCCTGCCAGCCCGCCCTGCTGGGTTCATCTCAGAGCCTTAAAAAAAATCTGCATTTTCCTAAACCTACAAACCTCAAATTAGAGGTCATTTTGTACAACTCCCCACCCAAAGTAGAACATTCCAGTTGTAAAATTTAGCAGAGTAAATATATTTGGTTTAAAAACACACTCCCTTGGTTTCACTTTGTCTCGCCAATCAACTCGAGTGACAGCTCCCATAAACTATCTGCTCTTGTTAAGGATCCCACAGGGCAGGTCTATTTGTGTGTGGAGTCTAACAGTGCAGAGAGCTCCAGTAAATTTCCATTTAGTAATTCCATGACTGTTCATCGACACCTAATATGTATCCATGGCTATCAGAGGCCCTGTGCTGGGGACAGAAACAAACATGAGACCCAGCTCCTGTCACATCTCTAATAACCCTATTAGGACACTGTCAGCTCATAAATGTGTCTGGACTCATTAGTTAGGTTCTTTAAATCCATTTGCAAGGTATCAATTATATCACTGCATTGTGGACATTTTTGTGGTTAGCTGTGTGTGTCAGAAATAAGACTTATAGGAATGGCTTTCTCCTACCTCTCCCCTTGTTAAAATTTTGGGGAAATAGCTTTTATATTGCAAAGATCACAGCCAGAGGTCAAGCTGTAGGCAACGTAATCCACGTAAAATTCACTAACCTTTCAGGGTGTTAATTTAGTCATAACAGTGCCATAGCTTTCAGCTTCCAGCTTTCATTAGCTAGAATTCTTTTGCTAATGTGCAGGAAATGTGAGATGTATGTATGCCAGATGTGTTCAATGAAAGGTTCTGCTTAAATCAAATGGGAGTCTAAAAGCAAGTCATTCTCAGCAAGGCCAAGCCTGGTAGGGATTCAGGTGTCTAGAACCATACCATATATTCCTGGAGGGTGCTGGGTGCTGACTGCTGGGCCCGAACACTGCCATCAAGCATTGTTAAATTTGCTAGGAACGTGAAGCAGAAAGCCCCATGGACTACATGCCCACTCCTTATTACACATGTGCAGTATCCCCAGGAGTGGTACCACGAGATTCATTCTGCATCGGCCTATTCTCCGAGGAAAAGCCCAACCAGGTTAAGGGATAATGAACAGCACAGACTATAAAAAGCAGCAAGAAGCTACTATACCATTGTGGCTTCTACATATCCACACAGAACACATCAGCAGGAAGAAGGAGCATTTTATTACTCAGGTTTCCTGTCAGGACATCCTGGCTTGAAACACAGTTTTGTAACTGAAAAATAGAGGATAACCGACAGATGCGAAACTGCCAGATTGTGTCCCTGAGGCTCTCAGAAATCTGTCAGCTTGCAAGGAGAACACAAAAGCAGGTATGAAAATCTGAGAGACAGTTTGCTTTGTTTTGTTTTATTTTATTTCCCAGGGAAGAAGAGCTTGGGACTATGGAGACATGAACTGATTCAAGGAGTCTGGCCTGGGGAAGCCCTCATGCACAGATTCTGAGCAGACAGGGCCCTGTCTTAAATGGCCTTGGACATGGGGTACAAGCCTCACCACATAAAGTGGTAGGTGAAACCAGGAATGTAAATTACTGAGCCTTGTTTAGCTACCAACCTCACCTCCTCCTCTGTTTCCCCAGCTTCAAAGAGAACGTAGGTGACCACAGCCTCTGACGTCTTGCAGGTTGGCACAGACTTCTGAGGGCCCGCTGTGCATCTCTCCGCCTTGTTCCGGTGGGTACCACCTATTCACACTAGTACTCATACTGTCCCACATTTGATCCTTCCTTCCTCAACCACAAACTTCTACTTCCTTCTACCATTCTGTCTTCAGAATGCCAAAATTTTTGTGTTCCAATTTCACCTCTGGCACTGAGCTGTATGACGAACTCAATAGTTCCGAAGTTCTTGGTTCAGAAAAACAGTGCTGCGGAGCACAAGGTGGACAGGGTTCACTCTCCCTCATGCCTAAACCTGTGAATGGGGGACCTACTCAGGAAACACAGGGTCTCAGCATATTCCCCAGCCATGTGGCCACCCATCTCCAGGCCTGACTTCCTCTCCTCCCCACACCCTGGGCAGGAAAAGTAGTGGAGAAGGTGCTTCTTTGGCTCCTTCCTCTTCCCTGCTTAGCTCTATTACCGTTCACCAGGCCAACACTTGTCTTAGAAGCAAAGTGTTTATATTTATGGGTCTAGGGTACAATTCCATTTTCCTCTGTCATCACACCTGGCTTTTCTGGCTTTCAGAAGAAAATGTTCCACTCAGAGATCTTGACTTATTTCTTCCCAGGCAATGAGTCATATTCACAGACAAACTCTATCCCCGGGTCACAACCTGGTCAGCTTCCAACTCACAGAAAATGATCAAAGACTGTATGTCCTTGTACCTTATATTAACTTGCAAATAATTCACTTAAATTGGGAGGCAAACACCTCAGCATATCCTCCTATTCTCCCACCCCTTGTTTTAATTTTCTCCATAGCACATCCGACATACTACACCATTCTTCCTCCCTTCCTCCTTCCTTCCTTCCTTTCAAAGTCTTTCTGTCTCTTTCCTCACTGGACTATTAACTTTCTGAAGGTAGAGCTTCTGGCTTTGCTCATTTCCGTATCCACAGGACCCAGCTTAGTGCCCGGCACATGGTACTCAGTAAATGTTGAGTGAAGAAATTGTTGAATGAGCAGGTGATCTTTACTTCATTTTCTCTGGAACTTACTACCCCCTCTCTGGCCACAAGGTTTTTTCCTTTGGCTTAACAGCTAAGGGATCAGATGACTGCATATTTTACATGAACCCTGGAGGGGAATTTCACTAAAGTGGCAGCAGATACTTCTTCTCCATCTCTGATATCTCCATCTGCTGAACTCACATCCATTTGGCAAGTCTTACCCACCTTCTTAGGGCATCATCCTTTAACCTTCCACAGTAATCTCACCTTCCTCCAAATCCACAGCACTCAATGCTTGTATCACTCAACTACAGTTTAGCACTTTCTGCCTTGTGCTGATAATGTGCCTGGATGTGACTGCAATAGGAAGGTCAACAATTAAGACAAAGGGTAGTGTTTCCTTGGCAAAGCTGGCTTCCTGTCCTTGCTTCCCACCTCCTACCCTTTTTCCACAGGTCCCTGTGAGGCAGTCAGTACTCACCTTGCTGAATTAAAACAAGAACCCAGATCTGAGCCTTATACCTCTAAGCTAGCCTACTGCAAGGGGACCCATCTCTCAAGCACCTATTAACTAAGTTCACACAGAACCCAAGGCCATATAAATCAAATGCTAATCAATATACAGATTCACACAAAGAAAAGCAGACATTCTAAAGGATTGGAATGCTTTCATTTACCTGACTGGCTGATCTTTTCCTCATGGTCTTAAGATTGCTTAGTAAATGTGGAACTTACAGGGCACCTGGGTGGCTCAGTTGGCTAAACATCCACCTTTGGCTCAGGTCATGATCCCAGAGTCCTGAGATTGAGCCCCTGCTCAGCAGGCAATCTGCTTCTCCCTCTGCCTCTGCCCCTTCCCCTGCTTGTGTTCTCTCTTTCTCATATAAATAAATAAAATCTTTTTAAAAAGTGTAGGACTTAGAACAAAAATAGCTAATCTGAAGTCACATCTCTCCTTTAGGGCAAGGCCTCTCTTCCCTGCTACAAGAGCAGTCTGACCAAGGAAATCATGGAGCTCACCTGCCCTTAGTCAAGACCCACCCTGCTATTCTCCCGTGCTGGGGCTTACTTCTATGCTTCCCAGGATGGCCAAATCCCTTGTGTTCAGGTCTCCAAAATGCTTTAGAACTCAATCGATTAGACTTAAATTACAACCACTTTCCTTCCTGAGATTGCTCTCAGTCATCTATCAGTGTTCGGGGTATCCTCAAACTTTCAGGCAATAAATTTACAACTTCAGGGTTTCCTTTCCTGGTTAGCTAATCATCCATTACATGTGATTTTACTGGGCTAAAGGCAAACATTTCCTGTCACTTAGGTGTGCAGGCCGTATTAGGCAAAGTAGCCCTGGGTCACGTAGGCCCATGTGCTCTCGTGAGCAGAAGCTACCTGCCTTGCTCAAAACCAAGGAATATTTCCTTACCAAGTCCTGAGTTGTTGTTGTTGTTGTTTTTTAAAGATTTTATTTATTTATTTGACAGAGAGATAGATCACAAATAGGCAGAGTAGGGGCGCCTGGGTGGCTCAGTGGTTTAGGCCTCTGCCTTCGGCTCAGGTCATGATCTCAGGGTCCTGGGATCGAGCCATACATCGGCCTCTCTGCTCAGCAGGGAGCCTGCTTCCCCCTCTCTCTCTGCCTGCCTCTCTGCCTACTTGTGATTTCTCTCTGTCTATCAAATAAATAAATAAAAATCTTAGGAAAAAAAAAACAAAAACAAATAGGCAGAGTAGCAGGCTGAGAGAAGGAGAAGCAGGCTCCTTACTAAGCAGAGAGCCCGATGCGGGGCTTGATCCCAGGACCCTGGGACCACGACTTGAGCTGAAGGCAAAGGCTTAACCCTCTGAGACACCCAGGCGCCCCCCAAGTCCTGAGTTTTAAGGACCCACTCTTTATTACCTTACCTTATCCCTGTAATTTCTCTATCTTTTGCACTAGTCAAGTTCAAGATTTTAAAAAATGAAAATGGAGAGGGGATTTTTGCCTTTGTTGCCTTTCTCTTGTCTCCTGCAGTTCCACATACCACCTCAGTGGTGGGCACAGGCTGCCATTCTCACAACATAATACAGAGAACACAGCCATCCCCCCTGAGGTACATGGGATCCAAATTACACAGGCAGCCACCTTTCTGCCTTTTCTGTTGCTGACTGGCAAATGAGCAATGGTTTGTAAAAGCAGCAGGTGCAAGGAGAGGTGGCTCCTGCCAGGTTTAGCTCCTGCTAAAAAAAGGCCCAAGTCTAATATACAGGAGTCCTTCCATTAACACATCCATGACTAAGGCAAAGTTGAGGGAGGCTACCCCTTTTCTGTCTTTTGGAGCCACAAATGCTGCCCTTTATCTGTCACTTAGTCTGGTTTTGCTTTGATACAAATGGCAAGCATGGCCAGAGTGGGGATATGGAGGTGAAGCCTTCAGTGTAATATGCCTTCACACATACCCTATAGGATGGTCCTGAGCATAACATACCCTAGAGAAAGGCTGACTAGGCACTGCCTCTTTCTTGCTAGAACCATGCAACCAAACCTTAGTATGGTCTCCAAGCACACTGGCTCTACCACATCCTTGCTGTGAGGCATGTTATTTAACCTGCTGAACCACAGTTTCCTCTTCTATGCAAAGGGATGATAATTCCACCTGGCTCACAGGACAGGGTGTAGAAATCAAATGAGATGGTAACTTGTGCGAAAAACCTAGCAGGGTCTGTGACACATGCTAAATAAGCATTTTGGGACACATCAGTTTTCCTCCTTCCAGGAGATAATGTTGCATTCTGTTTACTCAGTTAAACCAGCCTCCTATAAGCTATGGGAGGCTCGCATGTCCTCAGGGATCAGGCCATTCCAAGAAAAATGACTTGGCCACAGCAATGTAATATGAGATGAAGGATCCTGAGAAGGCACAGCAACAAGAGAAAGACAACTGAAGGGTGCCCCAAGACAGGGTGCACCCTGTAGACAGGGCTCCCAGCAGGAAATCCTGTGGTTCCTCATTAAGTAGTTTCACAGGGGCTTGGCACTCAGGGAAAATTCTAGAAACCACTCCTCCCCAAATTCTGATTAGACCCCAGGTTCAACTTATTAGGTCATGGATGAGCCCTTTGCCCTCTTTCCTTCCAAAGCCACTGCGCAGGTTGTGGAGCGCATAGAAAACGGAAGCCCTGTCTCTTAAAAACCGGTACACGGAACTACACCGTCTCTTAAGGGCACCCAGCGACTAATGCCAGACCCGTGGCAAAAAGTGGAAATTAATTTTTATATTTTGATTGATCATCTTCCCTTGTTGAGTAGATCTGTTAAGTGGATGGTACGATATGTATCTTACGAAGGACAAAACCGAACCGACATTCGAAGGTAACTGAATGACTCGCTCAGGGAAAACAATAGGCGGGGGGTCGGGATTCAAACCCTCGCCTCCCGCGCAGGACGCACGTTCTTCCTCTCTCCCCCGAAGGGAGGACCATCAAGGGGGAGGGCCGGCCAACACTCGGAGGCGGGGGAGGAGGACGGACTGGGAGGGAGCCGCGCGGTCTGCAGCCGGGGTGCGGCCCGGCCCCACGTGCCCGAGTCCACGCCGCTGCCGGGAGAACGCGCCGGTCGCAGCGCGGGCTCGGACCCGCCCCTACGTGGGTGCCAGAAAGTTGGTGCCCGGCCCAAAGGCGGGCCTAGAGGCGCCCGGGACTCCCGCAGCACGTCTGAGAGCGACCCGTGCCCAAGAACGACCTCCTAAGGGCCCCGCGCTGGGCCCGGGGCCGCTTCCCCGGTTTAGACCGCCTCGTCAGCACCTTTTTCAGCCGCCCGGCCTCACAGTGGGTCACGAGGCGGGCGGGGCGCGGTCAGCCGGCGCGCGGCGCCACCTCCTTCCCCTCTCCCTCCGCCGCCCGCCACGTCCCCGGCCCCGCCTCCGAGAGCCACGCGGGGAACCCCAGTGTCGTCACCACCCTCCAGCACACTCGCCTTCCCGCGCTCTCCAGAAAGGACGCGAAGGTGGTGACGTGTCCCGGCCGCCAGCGAGGCTGCGCAGAAGGCGTCGTCAACAGAACGTGCTGCGGCGCCGCCTGGTGGAAGAAAGAGCTGCCAAACCGGCCGGAAGCGGCGGCGCGGGCGGGAGAAGAACGTGACTGACGTCATCTCGCGGGGGAGGGGGCAACGGGTGGCCGCCGCGTGACAAGCCCCCGCCCGCGGCCACGGGGCGTCTTTCTTTTTTCTCTTCCACCTTTCTGTGGAGTGCGGAGTCATTTTTATGCCCATTCTTTTAAGGGTATAACCTTATCTTTTCCGAACTTATCAAAATTTGGGGAAGAAAAAGGGAAAGGATATGAACAAAATGAATACCAGCATCACACACACCCCTTCATATTTACTTGCAGCCTTTCTGCTACATTAAACAAGCACCGTTGGAGCCTCGAGGCTGTTGGGGGGGGCGGTAGAAGAAGAGAGAAGTGCAAACAATAGGTGAAAGGGTAATAGCTACTATGCAGATGAGGACACCGGACTATAGGGCTGAATAACTTGCCCAAGTTAACACAGTTAATAGCGAGTGGTAGAGTCGGGGTTTGAGCCCAGGGCTTAGGAACAATGAAAAAGTGGGGCTGGAGAGAAGGAAGGAAAAACCCGCGCGGGGAATGTGTGTGGTTACGGACAGACTTTATACTTCTCTGACGCTAGTTGGAACCAGTTCAGAGGAGGCTGGCTAGTGGTTCCAGGCGTTGGAGCAACTTCGTGGGAGCGTGCCATGAAGCAGCGCACAGTAACACGCCGCCTTGAAGTACTTAGGTGCAATGTTCGCTAGTGCTCTAGCAGCCACCACTGACGCTAGGTGTCATCGACTTCCGGCAAGGCCCTCTCCGATTGGTGGAAGTGAACGGTGGGAGTCACAGTACCAAGTCAGGTATTGGGTCTTGTTCTCAAAGTGCAGTCTGGAGTCCAGCCGCATCTCCGCAGTCCTGTACTTTCTACATCCAGCTTGATGATACAAATGCAGAATCTTGGACCCCCACCCTAGAACTTCTGCATTGGAATATGCATTCTAACTAGATCCCTGGGTGATGCCTATGCATGTTAAAGCGCTATTGTAAAACAAGGCATCTTGCTCCCTTGGTGAGGCCCCTGAAGGGTGGTAGAAAGATGTCGAGGAAGCTTGGAGAGCAGGATGGTGGGAGGGCAGTCAGGGAGGAAGGTCTGTAAGGAAGGGTTAAAAATAAAAACATGGAAGTGGGGCCTGGTTGGCTCAGCTGGTGGGGCATAGAACTCTCGAAGTTGCGTGTAGAGCTTATTTAACAAACAGAAGCATCCAATAACGAGTATCAGAAAATATCACAAAATCGAAAGGAAGAAAACTAGGAAATCAGAATTTAGATTTTAAAAAAAGAGAGAGCACGCACGCCAGAGAGAAATAGGTTAAGGGGTAAGGTTTTTCTCTGTGGTTGACTTTTCTGTGTTATATGTGACACATACTTGAGAGGGTCCAGGTCATTCAAAGCTTTGGAGCAGGGCAGTCCCTGCCCATTCTCTCACCTTCAGCAGATACAGTGGGTTTCCCTGGGTTATTATAGCAGAGGGCAAGTTCTGGGCCCTGACAGGGAAAACCAGACAATGCCTTTTATATGACACGTACAGGTTACATTCTGTAGGTGGCCAGAGCTAGGGGCCACCTACTTATGAGGGGGCTGGAGTGTGTGTGGTGTGTGTACATGTACGTGCAAATGTAGGCTGGAGGGAAGCCATAGATTATTGGCAGACGGGATGGAACAGGAATCAGTGAAAGGATGAACTTTGATGACTGGGAATTGCTGGGCCCAGAAGGCCACAGGGCTGATGACATCTGGTACCTTGAGAGAGCCATGTGGCAGCCCTACAGACCTTCATTTAGGTGGGTGGTTCCTGGAGTCACATATTTAGGTTCTGAGCGGCGTATTACTCCTCTAAGCTAGCAAGCTGCTAAGATGACAGTAGTTCTGGTAGAAGCAGGGACAAGATAGGGTACAACCTAACTGTTGTAGGTGGAGGTATAGCAAGTTGTTCTCATGATGCCCACAGGAGGGGCACAGCCATGTTGCCTGGAGAAGTTAAGACCTGTTAATACACTCAGTCTGATGATGATCAGTCTATGCAGTAAACAGGCAGCTATGTGAACATGGAGGATTTTGAGCTATTCACTCCAGAGTACAAACGGTAATTGCAGTGTTGAAAGGGAGCAGCTGCACAGTCATCTCCCAGGGATGGGAGATTCCTAGGACTAATGGAGGTGGTGTACAACGGATAGCAGGTTCGAGTGTGGCTGGGTGGGGAGCAGGTGGGTGCAGGGTTTGAAGAGCTCTTTCTGGTGGGAGTATCTAGGATCACCCTGCAGCAGTAGTGTGGGGTAAGTCTGAAATGAGATCAATGCTGGTGGTGTCCCAGGGGTGTCTGGATGTTGAGAGTGGGTGCAGCAGTCCCATTGGTTGTTACTCCTAGGCCCATGCTTGACCTGTCAGAGAGGATGTCAAGTTATAAAAACTGAACCCCATTCCAGATTTTGATGGGCTGTGATGGTGGGCCGGGGTGGCCCTGGGTGGCCCTGGGTCGAGACCTTAGCACTTGAGTGTGAGCCTCTTTGGGCAGATCACTTCTCCCAGCCCTGTGTTTTATGGCCTTTATGGTTCTTCTGGTCCCTGTGGCTATTGTCAAGTACTGCTAGACCCAGGCATTGCTTGTCACTCACAGATCTGTTTTGGTCAAAAAGCTGTGACTACTATCCTCAAAGTACTCAGGTTGAAGGATTTCTTGAATGGGTTAATCACTATGCTTCCTTAGGTGTTTTTTTGAGGTAGGCTCTCCTTTACCTAATTTTAATTTCTCCTCTTCATATCTATGCAAACCCTTTCTCCTTTAAAGTCCAGTGCAAATTCTGAGTTCTCTGTGGACCTCTCTGGAGTCTCCTCAAGGAATTCCACCACTGTCTAAAGCATCTGTGAGCTCTCCACACATGCTATCCACTCCATCACACAGGACACTTAATTTGCCTACCTGTCCCTCTGCACCCAACCCTCCATAGGGGCCCAGCTTCCCCTTTTACCAAAAACATCAATCAGAGTCTTTCCTCAGGGTCCTTGCCCCAAGACAGAGACAGAGCACAGCAGCCAGTCCTTCACTAGTGTGGAAGCGGAAGTCTACTTTCAGGTGCCACAGGAGTCAGAATTCTGGCCAGAGGGAGCTGTCTCTGCTGACAGTGAGTGAAACCCCAGGAGAGACAGTGATGGGTCACATGGACGAGGGCTCCAGAGTTCTGCAGGCCTATTCAAAACCCCAGTGCCACCCCATGACAGCTGTTCAGCCCTATTTTAGAGTCCACGAACCAATCATTCATTCCCATTTTTGCCTGAGCTGGTTAGAATTGTTTTTTTGTTACCTATAGTCAGAAGAAAACGAGGAGCCTCCTTTATATGGATTTTTCTTGTGTTCCCAAGGACAATGAATTAGAAGGAATTTATATCAAAGTAACATGATAAGGTAGAAAGAACATGTCCTTTGCAGTAAAATGAAACGTTATATTTTTAATGCTGTTTCCAGCAAGATAACCTCAGAGAGGCTGTCTCTTTAACTTAAAAGAAGGGTAATGACTAAATTCAAAGAATAATGAGGACTAAATGAGAAAACTGGGAATGTAAATGAGAGTGCCTGATACATAGTAGGCTATACGAAATGTTCATTCCTTTCTTTTCTCCCTGAAGATAGGCTTCCACCTCTGTGTCTTTCAATATCTCCATTCTGTGATCAATGAACTCAGCAACAGGAATTCAGTCTTAACTGGCTATTAAACTTTTTCGAGAATAAAGAAGGAAATAAGTATCAATGAAATAAGCAATTAGAAGCATTAGTTTGAAATGTTGATATTGCCTTGACATATGGACCTCTTTTTCCTATTTCACTATTACTTAAATCTCCCCAAAGGTTTGTAATTTTATAATCAGGCCAACATGAGAAATACTTTGGAAAAACTAGTGACACTGTGCTTTATTCGAGAACAGGATAAAAGGACATGACTGGAACTCTGTCAGGATGGTCCATAACATTCTGCCCTAACCAGGATGTTGTTAACTCTCCAGCACTGCTGGTGTAAGGCAGAGTGCTGCTAACTTCTTAGAGAATTAGAAAAAGGATGAAACAAACTCTAAATGGGAGTTGTTAAGAAGGAAAGTGAGTTGGTTTCCTTTTTGTTCCTTTAAAAATTCGAGCCAGAAATATCACCCAATTTATAAAGAAGACTATACATAGCAGCACCAAAAAGGCCATTTACAAGAAGAGTTTTTCTGCAATAGAATCCACTAGAATGCGCTGAGAAATTGCATCTTAGCTAAGAGGAGTTCACTAAGGAACAGGGCCATCTAAATGCCTAACTAGTACTTAAAATTGTCAAGGGTTGGGGATGTGCAAATTTAGCAGCAAAAGACTGTTTTGTTTTGCCTCAAGGGAAAGTGATGGTGGTTAGAGGGGCCAGTTCCAAGGGCTGGTCCAGTGGTGGCCGCTGGTCTTGGTACTCTGCAACATGTCCATTTCGGTGGTGGCCATACTCAAATTTGATGCGCAGCTCACCAATCTTGGATTGGGGAAGGATATCTGGGATCCACTCAATGATGAAAGGTGTTGGCTCCTTTTGATCTGGGGAAGTGTTGCCTGAAGACAAGACAAGACAAGAAAGGGAAACGGAAAGGGAAAGAGAAAGAGAAAGGGAAAGGAAAACGGAAACGAAGGGAAAGGAAAGGAAAGGAAAAGAAAGAAAGAAACACTGATTAGTGTCATTCCAAAATTTGAGGCTGGCCAGATGTTATGCTGTTCCGGAATAAAAAAAGAAGAAAAAAAAGAAAAAACCGCAAACAAACCCTAGGAGAGAAACAAGGGGAAAAACAAGAAGAATCAAGGGAAGAGAAAAGTGATTACTGGTATATCTATCCTAAAGAAAGTTTTAGGGTGAAAAAAAGGGGGGGGCATCTGGGTGACTCAGCTGTTGTATGTCTGCCTCCACCTCAGGTCATAATCCTGGGGTTCCGGGATTGAGCCCTGCATTGGGTTCCCTGTGCAGAGCCTGCTTCTCCCTCTCCCACTCTCCCTGCTTGTGTTCCCTATCTTGCTCTATCTCTCTCTCTGTCAAATAAATAAATAAAATCTTAAAAAAAAAAAAGGTTTCAGGGAGGCTGCCTGCGTGGCTTCCTTGGTTAAGTGTCTGCCTTT
This sequence comes from Mustela nivalis, assembly GCF_964662115.1. NCBI lineage: Eukaryota > Metazoa > Chordata > Mammalia > Carnivora > Mustelidae > Mustela > Mustela nivalis. The sequence goes on along the minus strand of NC_139027.1, from coordinate 52,678,158 downwards.
GGGTCAGGTCATGATCCCAGGGTTTTGCGATTGAGCCCTATATTGGTCTCCCTGCTCAGTGGGAAGCCTGCTTCTCCCTCTGCTTCTCTCTCCTGTTCCTTCTCTCTCAAATAAATACATAAATAAATAAAATCTTTAGGGGGGGGAAAGAAAAACTCAGGTTAAAGAACATTAAATAAATAAATAAATAAATAAATAAATAAATAAAACACTAGCAGAATTAAAAATCCAGTATAGGGAGGGGCACCTGGGTGGCTCAGCGGGTTAAGCCTCTTCCTTCAGCTCAGGTCATGATCCCAGGGTCCTGGGATCGAGCCCCACGTCGGGCTCTCTGCTGAGAAGGGAGCCTGCTTCCTTTCCTGTCTCTCTGACTGCCTCTCTGCCTGCTTGTGATCTCTGTCTGTCAAATAAATAAATAAAATCTTAAAAAAAAAAAAATACAGTATAGGGACGCCTGGGTGGCTCAGTCAGTTGGGCATCTGCCTTTGGCTCAGGTCATGATCCTGGGGTCCTGGGATCAGGTCCTGCATCTGGCTCCCTGCTCAGGTGGGGAGCCTGCTTCTCCCTCTGCCTGCCACTCCCCCTGCTTGTGCTTTCTCTAAGTAAATAAATAAAATATTTTAAAAATAAAAACTAAATTAAAAAAAATACACTACTGGGGCGCCTGGGTGGCTCTGTGGCTTAAGCCTCTGCCTTCAGCTTGGGTCATGATCCCAGGGTCCTGGGATCAAGTCCTGCATCGGGTTCTCTGCTAAGCGGGGAGCCTGCTTCCCCTCTCTCTCTGCCTGCCTCTCTGCCTACTTGTGATCTCTGTCTGTCAAATAAATAAATAAAATCTTTAAAAAAAAAATACACTACTACTGTGTAGCTTGCAAAACTATGGGGTACCTGCCTGGCTCAGTCAGGAGAGTGTGCAAATCTTGATCTTGAGGTTGTGAGTTCTAGCCCCATGTTGGGCATAGTGCTTACTTTAAAAAAAAAAAAAAAAAAAAAAAAAAAAAGGAAAGAAATTTGACACACGCTCCAATATGGATGAATCTTAAGGACATTGCGCTGAGTGAAATAAGCCTGTCAGAGAAAAGACAAATACCGTATGATTCTACTTAGATGAGGTACCTAAAAGTAGTCAAATTAGTCAATAGGAAATAGAATGGTTGCCAGGGACGAGGGGGTTACTGCTTAATAGGCACAATTTCAGTGGAAGACAACAAAAAAGTTCTGGAGATGGATGGTGGTGACAGTTGTACAATGCCAATGGACTTAATGCTGAGAGCCTTATACCACTTTAAAAAATTGTATATTATATATGTTTTATAACAGTAAAAGATAAAAAATAATGTTGAAGATAGACATGGAAAGCTATTCATGATATATTTTTATGTTAAAAAAGCAGCTGAGGTACAATGCCATGTTTTACAAATTCTTTTCACGCACAGAAGAGAGTCTGAAAGGGTAGAGACCAAATCTAATGGTGATGTATTCTGTGGTGCATGGGATTATAGGTGGTTTATTTTTCTTTTTGATGCTTTATAATGAAATCTATGATTTCTCTATAATGAACATGTGTCACTTTCATTCTATTCTTTTATTTTTTAAGGTTTTATTTTTTTATTATTATTATTTTTTTTTAGATTTTATTTATTTACTTGAGAGAGAGACAGTGAGAGAGAGCATGAACGAGGAGAAGGTCAGAGGGAGAAGCAGACTCCCCGTGGAGCTGGGAGCCCGATGCGGGACTCGATCCCGGGACTCCAGGATCATGACCTGAGCCGAAGGCAGTCGTCCAACCAACTGAGCCACCCAGGCGTCCCTATTTTTTAAGGTTTTATTTATTCATTTGTCAGAGAGAGAGAGAGCACAACAGGTGGAGCAGCAGGCAGAGGGAAAACAGGCTCTCCACTGAGCAAGGAGCTGGATGTGGGCCTCGATTCCAGGACCCTGGGATCACAACCTGAATTGAAGGCAGACACTTAATCCACTCAGTCGCCCAGGCATCCCACTTTTATTCTATTCTATTCAATTTATTTTTAAAGACTTTATTTTTAAGTAATTTCTATATCCAACATGGGGCTCCAACTTACAACCCCAAGATCAAGTCATGTGCTCCAATGACTGAGCCAGTTAGATATTTCTTGTCATTAAATTAAATTAAATTAATTAATTTTTTGGAAAAAGAGAGCCTGTGTGCAAGCAGGGGGTAGGGAGGGGCAAAGGGGGAGAGAGAGAGAGAATCCCAAGCAGGTTCCACACCTAGCACAGAGCCCGACACTGGGCCCCATCTCACGACGCTGAGAACATGACCAGAGCCGAAAACAAGAGTCAAACGCTTAACCAACCGAGCTCCTGTAATTTTAAAAGCACTGTTTCCAAAGACACAAAACATTTTATTCCATGACGGCCTTTACAAAATGAATTAAAGTGTCTTCTTTGTTAAGGTCAAGATCCAAAGTCTAGGACAGTACAAGGCACACAGCTGACCCTCCAAGGATGATGCGCTATTGAAAACACAATTTCGGGTGCTTGGGTGCCTCAGTGGGTTAAGCCTCTGCCTTCAGCTCAGGTCATGATCTCAGAGTCCTGGGATGGAGGCCTGCATCGGGCTTTCTGCTCAGCAGGGAGCCTGCTTCTCCCTCTCTCTCTCTGCCTGCCTCTCTGCCTACTTGTGATCTCTCTCTCTGTGTCAAATAAATAAAATCTTTTAAAAAAATAAAAGAAAGAAAACAATTTCACTTACCAACTTTGAGAAAAGTTTTTAGTTCCAAGGGTCGCAGCACGGGTTGCTTTTCTATACGACCATAGGTTTCTGCTATGCTCTCTACTTCCACTTTAGGGCATTTAAACAGCTCGTAAGTCCCATCCCGGTTCTGTATAAAACTCCGAGTGATTTCCAAGGGCATCTGGACATGGAGACAATACCAAGAAATGTGAGAAAGGAAAAACTCAAAGTAGACAAACAGTTGAATGACGGCAGATCTTTCACTTACTCTTTTTTGTTAAGTATACTCCAGTTAATTACAACTTCCTCTTGTATTTTCAAGTAAATGCTGTCCAAAAAAATCTGCCTTTTCTCCTTTACATCATTTTTCTTCTGTAACTTTAAGTTGCACTACAGCCAAAGTGTATATGAATTGAACCCCTAACATCTTCATGGCTATTCAATGGCTACTAGCAAGGACTTGCTCTCAAATCCATTTTATTCCTTCCCCTGCTGCTCTGCTAGCATCATTCTTCTCCTAACTGCTCCACTGACTGTCTACAGCTGACCTCACACCACGTATGCTCTACACCATCCCTGGGACTGAGCCAGACAGAACCTGAACTGGTCTTTGCCACTAAACAGCAGGGTGAATGTCTCACAGCCTGTTTCTTATCTGCAAAATACAGTTAGTACCAATGCACAGTTGAGAGTTTGAATGAGGTGATGCAGGTAAGTAATGGCCAGCAGATCGACACTCCAGGATTCTCAACTCTCTTCCCTCGCCTGATAGAACCTTGCTGAACCCCTGCCCCAGGCCAGAATCCATCTCTGTAACATCCAACATTTAAATAAGTTTCTCAAGTGTTTTTAGTGCTAACATAGGCATTTTCTAGGGTTCAAAAGTAAGTTCTATAGCTTCCCAACAACTTATTCTTTTTCTGAATGTAACAATGCCTTACAATTAAACTAATCTTAATGTATCAAATCACACTATGCTGAATTTTCTACAACATTCCATTACAGGAGGAAGGGAAAAACCTCAAATTTTCAGGATCTGCTTGAAAAAGAAAATGGATAAAAATATGTAATATTTCCCTTAGAAAAAAAAAAGAATGCAAACTAATTAAGGGTCATTTCTCTAATGAGGACTAAATTGCAGTTTGCAGAGAAGCATTTAATTGTGCTGAGTTCACTGACTTTACAAATGCTGTATCATATCAAATTATTCACATACTTTCTAGCTTCCTGCCAGTTAAACGAGGGCTCACCATAGCTAGTAGGGGTTCGTTATTTAATTCACAAGAAAAATAATCTCTGTTTTCTGATCCCAAAGACAAAGAAAAAGAATATTCCAACTTAATATATTTTTCCAAGCTATAGGAAATACCCATTAAAATCATAGTCAGCACCGTACAGCCATGAATATTTCTGAATAATCTCTTAGTATGAGAAAAAATAATTCTCTTTGGTGTCTATAACTCAAGGAATTAGTGCAGATATACTTCTTGCACTTGCTTCTCTCTCTTCCCCTCTTTGCCCCCTACAATTGTAGAAATACCCTCTTACCTCTGGGGTATCTAAGATTTGTTTAACTTGCAGGATATTAGTGATATGCCAGGTATACTTGGAAAAGGTTCCCAGTGGCAAGGCATCTTTCCGAACAAAAGCTTCAATGTAAAAAGGGAACAATATTAGACTACCAAAAAATAACATTCTCTTTCATTGTATTTGTTATCCAGTTTCTAGAAAGTTCAGTGCAGTGTTATTCTCTCCTTATAGAATCTCAGCACTTTGAAAAGGAAATTCTAGAGGCAAATCTATAATAGGTTTGGCAAAATGTGATAATGAATGATAAGAGATTTCTGCTGAATAAAGTCTCCGATATTTCTTTGAGATACTATTTATTTTGGCTACCTTTGAAACTTACTTCTTTGTTTGCTATAGCCACATGCACTGGACTACATTGTAAGATGCCTCTTAAAATCTCTTGTAACTTCAGATATATCAGAGGTCAAATTATAGTTCTTAAAAGGATTATATGGAGTTTAAACTAGTTAATGTGGTTGCCAACCTATTGCCTTGCCTGCAGGATTATAAGAGATTTTACCAAAGGGTCTGCAAAAATAGTGAAGGGATGGGTTAAAATTAATGTAGTAGGAGGCCTGAAGTTTAACGTGAAAGAATCAACACTGCCTCAGGTAGATAAGCTGTGAAGACAAAATTTTTATGGCCCTAAACAGTGATTCACAGCTTGAACTATTCAAAGATAGAATTAAACCCCAAGCAGTCCCTATCAGATCATCAAATAACTACTAACTAAAGAAACAGCATTGATTTCTAGCTGTAGTTACCCTTGGGCTCTTTGCCACGGAGCCATCCTTTCCTCCTCTTTTTCTCCCCCTTAATTCTTTTTCTTTTTTTTTTTAATATTTTATTTATTTATTTGACAGAGATCACAAGTAGGCAGAGAGGCAGGCAGGCAGGGAGGGAGAGGAGGAAGCAGGCTCCCTGCTGAGCAGAGAGCCCAATGCGATGCGGGGCTTGATCCCAGAACCCTGGGATCATGACTGGAGCCAAAGGCAGAGGCTTAACCCATTGAGCCACCCAGGTGCCCGGAGGGTGATCATTATTCTAAGAGCTGACTGGCTAAGCCTTCACGTTCTGAGCATGTGACTCAAAGTCCTAATCCTGAAAATTCCACACGTTTTTTCTAAACATAATTCTTAAAGGCCAAAATATCTACTGCTCTTGTTGAGGAAAAAAATCCCATACCTGTGGTGGAGTTGGGAAGCCGTTTCTTCGCACTTCCTATAGATATTCTTTGTTGCAGGGCATCGAAAAAGGACTGCGGAATGTGGAACACCAGTGGCTCTGGTTTGCCTAGAGCAAATAAGAAGAAACTCAGGTGGAGAAACTCAGTGGGCTTTAGGACGTGTAGGGAGAAGAGCAAGAAATGGAACTGGGTGGTCGTAATAAGGAAAACCGCCATGGAGGCGGCTCTATGCAGAGGCAAAAAAAGGCTCTGAATGACTTTTATGAGTCAAGCACTATCGCCAACCCTACTCTTGATCCCTTGCTGTACAAATACAGCAGACTCCTGGCATCAACAAACATAACTTTTCAAATCCCGTTTCGTAAACACCACCACAACCCAGACTTTTCCCTTTATTGATTACATGACATGAGATGAGAACAATGGGGCTGGACTGAGAAGGTAAACTTGATTCAATCCTGCTCGCCGTCCCTAGACATTTGCTTGGTCCATTCATGTCTGAGCAAAGTAACTGCAAGCTCTCACCACATGGTCTGGGCCATGAATGCCACAGATCCCAGAATCAGGACACTGTTTATCCAATAAGCATTGGCTTTTTTCTCTGAATGTGATCCCAAAGCGGGCAAATTGTTTGAAAATACCTAACAAACCTCTTGAACTTGTAAGATACAAGGATCAACAAAAAGTCGGCAGAAAGAGTGTTGAGGGGAGGGGTCAGAGAGTTCAGACTTTTCCTTAAGAATTGTCCAAGAGTGGGGGAGTCTGGCTGGCTCAGAGGGTAGAGCATGTAATTCCTGATCTCTGGGTCATGAGTTCAAGTTCCACATTGGCTATAGAGCCTACTTAAAAAACAACAACAACAACAACAAAAGACCAGGCACTGTGTGGCTCAGTCAGTTGGGTGTCTGGTTATTGGTTTTGGCTCAGGTCATGATCTTGGGGTCATGGGATTGAGCCCCATATCAGGCTCCACGTTTGGCAAGATGTCTGCCTTCTGCCCCTCCACACCTTCCCCGCTACAATAAATGTGTAAATCTATAAAAACGAAAAGCAAAAACCAAAAAATTCCCCAAGAGGTTAGCCACAACAGAGGGGAAACATCCAGAACCACTGCCTGCCTAGATATAACTTAAGAGTGGCTCTTAGGGGTGTCTGGGTGGCTCAGTCAGTTGAGCCTCCAACTCATGATCTGGGCTCAGGTAATGATCTCAGGGTCCTGAGACTGGGCCCCTTGTCGGGCTCCATGAACAGCACAAGGTCTGCTTAAGACTCTCTCCTTCTCCCTTGGCCCCTCCCCCCCCATCTCTCTCTCTCACTCTCTTACTAAATTAAATAAATAAATCTTAAAAAACAAAACCAAAAACAGGATAGAACTATCATTTGCCATGACATGGATAGAGCCAGAGAGTATAATGATAAGCAAAATAAGTCAGAGAAGGCAAATACCATATGACTTTACTCATATGTGGAATTAAAAGACAAAACAAATGAGCAAAGGAAAAAAAGAAGAAACAAACCAAAAACGAGTCTCTAACTATTGAGAACAAACAGATGGTTACAGAGGGGAGGTGAGTTGGGGGTGGGGGAAGTAGAGGGTGGGGCTAGAAGAAGTGTACTTGGGGTGAGCACTGGGTGAGGTATGGAATCCCTGAATCACTGTTTGGTACACCTGAAACTAATTAAACACTGTACGCTAACTATACTAGAACTAAAATTAAAACTTAATTAAAAAAAAAAATAACAGACTAGAACTACAACACAAGTAGTTTAATTTCTCCTCCTTTCAGCAACAGCCAAGTTAGGTGACCAGACTTACCATCAAACTGATAGTGCATGGTTTGATGGATGCGTTCCGTGACACTGGCCAGCCAGTCTTGGAAGGATAAGGTCACTTGTGCCTCATCTAACAGCTGACCACAAGCTAGGAAAACAGATAAAAACACTTTTTAGTAACTTTTATTTTTTTAAGATTCCAGGATTATTTTTCTTTTTAAAGAATCCTTCTAGAAAAAGAGAAATGAAAAGCTGTAGAAATACTAATAGGTTTAAGGTTATTAACCATAGTCAATTTGTAGCCTTCCTTTCACAGTTAAACAGCAAATCGAAGGAGTGCTTGGGTGAGTCAGTTGGTAGAGCATGTAACTCTTGATCTCAGGGTTGTGAATTCAAGTCCCATGTTGAGTATAGGGATTATTTAAAAATAAAATCTTTGGGGCGCCTGGGTGGCTCAGTTGGTTAAGCAGTTGCCTTTGGCTGAGGTCATGCTCCTAGAGTCTCAAGAATCAAGTCCTGCACTGGGCTCCCTGTTCAGCAGGGAGTCTGCTTCTCCCTCTGACCTCTCCTCACTCATGCTCTCTTTCTCTCTTATTCTCTCTTTCAAATAAATAAATAAAATCTTTTTTTTTTTTTTATTTGATAGAGAGAGATCACAAGTAGACGGAGAGGCAGGCAGAGAGAGAGAGAGAGGGAAGCAGGCTCCCTGACGAGCAGAGAGCCCGACGTGGGACTCGATCCCAGGACCCTGAGATCATGACCCGAGCCGAAGGCAGTGGCCTAACCCACTGAGCCACCCAGGTGCCCCAATAAATAAAATCTTTAAAAAAAAAAAATCTCTGAGGGGTGCCTGCTTGGTGCAGTCACTTTTGGCTCTTGGTTTTGGCTCAGGTTCTGATCTCAGGGTCATGAGATCAAGCCCCACCTTGGGTTCCGCACTCTGCACGGAGTCTGCTTGAGACTCTCTGCCTCTCCCCCTCCTCTCTGCTCTCTCTCTCTCTTAAATATGTAAATCTTTAAAAATAAATAAATAAAATAAAATCTTTCAAAAACAAAATAAAATCTTTGAAAGAAAAAGTCAATGCAAATTGGAAGAATGACCTTGTATGATGGCTTGCTTTAGAGACCTATAAATCAGGAGATAATGATGCCATAACTTACTATTCATTTGAAATTAATTTTCATTAGATAAATGTATATAGTGATAATTTGGATGAAAAGCTATTTTATTCTTTTTTATTTTTTCTCTGCACCAAAGAAGTGAAGAAATTTTGTTAAAAATTTTGTAACTGAAAAAAAAAAAAAAAACTTTGTAACTGGCTGGGGCACCTGGGTGGCTCAGTGGGTTAAAGCTTCTGCCTTCGGCTCAGGTCATGTTCCCAGGGTCCTGGGATCGAGCCCCGCGTCGGGCTCTCTGCTCAACAGGGAGCCTGCTTCCTCCTCTCTCTGCCTGTCTCTCTGCCTACTTGTAATCTCTGTCAAATAAATAAAATATTAAAAAAAAATTTGTAAGTGCCTGGGTGTCTCACTTGGTTAAGTATCTGACTTCAGCTCAGATCATGGTCTCAGGGTCCTGGGATGGAGCTGTGCTTTGGGCTCCCCACTCAGTGGGGAGTCTGCTTGTCCCGCTCTCTCTCTGCCCCTCCTCATGCTCATGCTCTCTCCCTCTCTCTCTTTTTTAAGGATTTTGTATATTTATTTGACAGAGACAGATCATAAGTAGGCAGAGAGGCAGGCAGAGAGACAGACAGAGAAGCAGGCTCCCTGCTGAGCAAAGAGCCTGATGCAGGGCTCAATCCCAGGACCCTGAGATCATGACTGAGCCGAAGGCAGAGGCTTTAACCCACTGAACCACCACCCAGGAGCCTCTCTCTCCCTCTTTCTTAAGTGAATAAGTAAAATCTTAAAAATCTTTTTTTTTTTTTTATTAAAGATTTTATTTATTTGACAGAGAGAGCTCACAAGTAGACAGACAGTCAGGCGGAGGTGGGGGGGGGGAGGAGACTCCCTGCTGAGCAGAGAGCCTGATGTGGGGCTTGATCCCAGGACCCTGGGATCGTGACCTGAGCCAAAAGCAGAGGCTTAACCCACTGAGCCACCCAGGTGCCCCCAAATCTTAAAAATCGTCTACCTGATATATTTTTTTTAAGTTTAAGCCATATATATATTTTAAGATTTTATTTATTTATTTGAGAAAGGGAAACATAAATAATGACAGCGATAGTGAGAGAGAGCACAAGTGGTAAGGAAGAGGGAGAAGACTCTTCACCAATGATCAGGGAGCTTGACTGGGGCATGATCCCAGGACCTTAAGATTTTTAACTGACTTAGCCACTCAGGCATCCCCAACTTGATTTTTTTAAAAATTTTATTTATGTGATAGAAATCTCAATTATGGGGAGAGGCAGGCAGAGAAAGAGAGAGAGAGGAGGAAGCAGGCGCCTCACTGAGTGGAGAGCCCGATTTGGGGCTAGATCCCAGAACCCTGGGATTGTGACCTGAGCCGAAGGCAGAGGCTTTAACCTAGTGAGCCACCCAGCTGCTCCCTGATTTTTTTTTTTTTTTAATTTTACTTATTTGTCAGAGAGACAGAGAGACAGAGACAGAGTGGCAGGCAGAGGCAGAGTGAGAAGCAGGCTCCCCATTGAGCAAGGAGCCCAATGTGGAACTTGATTCCAGGACTCTGGGATCACGACCTGAGCTGAAGGCAGCCACTTAACCGACTGAGCCACCCAGGCATCCCTCCTACCTGAAATATATATATATTTTTAAAGATTTTATTTTTTTGACAGAGAGAGAATCACAGTAGACAGAGAGGCAGGCAGAGAGAGAGAGAGAGGCAAGCAGGCTCCCTGCTGTGCTGAGAACCCGATGCAGGACTCAATCCCAGGACCTTGAGATCATGACCTGAGCCAAAGGCATCAGCTTAACCCACTGAGCCACCCAGGCACCCTCTGATTTTTTTTTTTTTAAGATTTTATTTATTTATTTGACAGAGAGAGATCACAAGCAGGCAGAGAGGCAGGCAGAGAGAGAGGAGGAAGCAGGCTCCTTGCTGAGCAGAGAGCCCGATGCGGGCCTCGATCCCAGGACCTTGAGATCATGACCCGAGCCGAAGGCAGTGGCTTAACCCACTGAGCCACCCAGGCGCCCGACCCTCTGATATTTTTGATCATACTCCCCGACCTTCCAAAAACATTTATTCCTGGGATGTGTAAGTTCTTAATTAATTTGTTAATTATGATTTAGTCTTGTATTACTTGCTATTTATGTACTGGTTTTGTCTTCAAAACCATAGTACGAGAGCAGGGATGATGTCTGGTTTTTAATCACACAGCCATAATATATGAGAGTTAAGAAAATGTTGATTTCCAAATGCACAGGTTAATTATTTGGAGGAGAAAAGTAAATAATGGGGTTCCTGGGTGGCTCAGTCGCTAAGCATCTGCCTTTGGCTCAGGTCATGATCCTGGGGTCCTGGGATCAAGCATACTGGGCTCCCTGCTCAGTGGAAAGTCTGCCTCTACCTCTCCCACTCCCGTGCTTGTGTTCCCTCTCTTGCTGTGTCTCTCTCTGTCAAATACATAAATAAAATCTTTAAAAAAAAAAAAAAGTAAAGTAAAAATATAAATTAGGTGCAAATTAAGTCATTTTGTCTCATGCTACTGATTTTAGGCAGGTTTTCAAACTTAATTTTTTTAAAACACATGTTGATTTTTATTTTATTTATTAATTATTTTTTAAAGTAATCTCTATCCCCAATGTGGGGCTCAAACTCATGACTGGGAGATCAAGAGTCTCCAGCTCTACCAAATGAGCCAGTAGGTTCCCCAAACTTACAACTTTGGAGAACCGACTGTATTTGTGTTTCTCAACAAATATCACTGCATAATTATAAGATACGTTTCTTCTTCAACCTTGAGGCTCCATACCAACTGCATGTGGGTAACAAGCAACAAAAAGAAAATATCCTATAGAACGTGCGCTACCAAAACCCAAAGTAATTTCTGTTGTATTTGTTCTTTAAAAGACATGATTTGGTTTTGAGTAGGACTAGAAACCAGTGGAACAGAACAGACCTCAACCTCAGTGTCAGCTCGTGTTTATCTCAGCACTCTCTGGGGGATAACTCGCAACATTTCTTTCCATTATATGGCTTTGGGATTCTTTAGGATGATTTCCGCCCCTTTAGCCTACCCTGGGGAAGGGAAACTTACCCTGCCTTTTTAATGAAGAAGCAACCACAGGTTTTTTCAGGCCACTTTTCCTTAGATGACTGCTCACTGCATCCTGAGGCAGTAGTGAACTGTTCATCTGTGCCCCTAAACCACAAATCATTACAGTGTTTGATTACATGTCTGCAGAATAGAAATGGATTCAACATAAATTTCTCAAGAGTCTAAAACATAAAAAATCTTTGGTCATTTCTAAGATAGCTTCAGTTTCTAGAAAGAATTAGCATCAGACTTTATACATAACATTTTAAGTTTTATATGCTTTTTACAGGAAATTGGGGTGGGGGTGGGGGACCTAGAAGTGAAAGGAAGAAAAAAACTCACCCACTGCTCCCACCTCTCAGAAAATCACTATCAATTTTCTGGTGAACTATTTATTGTCTCTGTGTGTATGTGTGAATAGTTAATTTTGCTGGTTTTGTGATTTTAAGTAACTATGATTGTACCAGGACTGCCAAATTAAGCAAAAAAAAAGAGAAAATTCTGAATTTCAAATAGTTCTTTTTTTTTCTTTTTAAAGATTTTATTTATTTATTTGATAGATAGAGATCACAAGTAGGCAGAGAGGCAGTCAGAGAGAGGAGGAAGCAGGCTCCCCGCCGAGCAGAGAGCCGGACATAGGGCTCGATCTCAGGACCTTGGGACCATGACCTGAGCCAAAGGCAGAGGCTTTAACCCACTGAGCCACCCAGGTGCCCCCCCAAATAGTTCTTTTTTAATATAAGCACATTTCAAATACAGCATGGGACATACTTGTACTAAAATTATTTATTGTTTATGTGAAACTCAAACTGAACTGAGCATTGCTTTTTACTTGAGTTATCCAAACAGTTCTCTATAATTCTTTTTTATTTATTTTTATTTTTAATTTTTAAAAAAAATTTATTTATTTATTTGACACAGAGAGAGAGATCAGATGTAGGCAGAGAGGCAGGAGAGATGCAGGGCTCGATCCCAGGACCCTGGGATCATGATCCGGGCTGAAGGCAGAGGCTTAACCCACTGAGCCACCCAGGTGCCCCTATTATTCTTTAAATATATATATATATATATATATATATATATATATATTATTTATTTTAGAGAGAGAGTGTGTGTGTGCATGCACCAGCAAAGGGAGGGGTAGAGGGAGAGGAAGAGAGACTCTTCAGAAGACTCTGAGCTGAACGTGAAGCCCGACACAGGGTTCAATTCCAGAGCCCTGAGATCAACACCTGAGCCAAAATCAAGAGCTAGATGCTCAAATAACTGAGCTACCCAGGCACCCCTATAATAATCCTTTATAATAATTTTATAATTCTTTATAATAATTTTTAATGGCTGCCTGATATTCCATCAAGTAGCTTTATCATGGTTTACTTAACTATCCCTAGTGGTAGGCCCTTACTTGTTTCTAATTTTTCAGTAAACTATAAAATGAGTATCTGTGGACAAAATGTTTTTCCTATATCAAGGATTATTTTCTTATGAAAGATTATTTATAATCCCCCTGCTCTCACACACATGCACACAATCTCTGTTTCTCTCTAAAATAAATAAATACGGGCGCCTGGGTGGCTCAGTCGGTTGAGTGTCTGACTTCAGCTCAGGTCATGACCTTGCAGTCCTAGGATCAAGCCCCATATCAGGCTCCCTGCTCAGCGGGGGTCTCCTTCTCCCTCTGTCATCTCTCTGTTTCTCTCAAGTAAATAAATCAAATCTTTAAAAATAAATGAAATAAAACAATCTTAAAAAAAAAAAAACCCCACAGCTGGGGTGTCTGAGTGGTTCAGTCGGTTAGGAGTCTGCCTTCAGCTCAAGTCATGATCCCAGAGTCCTGGAACTGCATCAGGCTCCTTGCTCAGAGGGAAGCCTGCTTCTCCCTCTGCCTGCTTCTCCCCTTGCTTGTGCTTGCACACTCTCTCTCTCACAAATAAAGAAATAAAATCTTATTTTTAAATTAAGATGAATTTTTAAAATTTTATTAACATATATTATTTGCTTCAGAGAAGAAATAAAATCTTTTTTAAAAAATGTTTTTAAAAAAGATTTTATTTATTTATTTGACAGACAAAGATCACAAGTAGGCAGAGAGGCAGGCAGAGAGAGAAAAGGAAGCAGGCTCCCTGCTGAGCAGAGAGCCTGATGCAGGGCTCAATCCCAGGACCCTGGGACCATGACCTGAGCCGAAGGCAGAGGCTTCAACCCACAGGCTCCCTGCTGAGCGGAGAGCCCCATGCAGGGCTTGATCCCAGGACCCTGAAATCATGACCTGAGCCAAAGGCAGAGGATTAACCCACTGAGCCACCCAGATGCCCCGAAGAAATAAAATCTTTAAAAACAAACAAACAAGCAAACAAACAAAACCACAATTATTTAGAATCAGGTCTACTGAGTAAAAGGATAAGAACTTTCTTTTTCGAGGCACCTGGGTGGCTCAGTGGGTTAAAGCCTCTGCCTTCAGCTCAAGTCATGACCCCAGGATCCTGGATCGAGCCCAATGTGGGGCTCCCTGTTCAGTGGAGAGTCGGCTTCGCTCTCTCCCTCTGCCCCTCCCAACCATTCATGCTCACTCGCTCTCCCTCTCTCAAATGATAAATAAAATCTTTTTTTTTTTTTTAAGATTTTATTTATTTATTTGACAGACAGAGATCACAAGTAGGCAGAGAGGCAGGCAGAGAAAGAAAGGAAGGGAAACAGGCTCCCTGCTGAGCAGAGAGCCCGAACGCAGGGCTCAATCCCAGGACCCTGAGATCATGACCTGAGCCGAAGGCAGAGGCTTAACCCACTGAGCCACCCAGGCGCCCAGCTGTCAGAATTCTTAAAAACAGAAATGCCATGTCCCTTTTTGTCTCCATCTTTCTCTACCATCCCGACACCAAAACTCCTGTGCATGACCATTTGAACCACCTCTAAAAATACTCTATCTACAAAAATGTTTCTACCCACAGGACTGGAATATTTTTCTTTTGTTTAGAATCTAGGTCTTTTAATACTTATTTACTAGAACTTATCTGAGTAACTGGTACACTGGTACACTTACATTAACTGACACCGGTACACTTATATTAAAAAAGAAAAAATATATATATGGTACTGCATATTGAAAATGAAGCTAAGAAACTACACTCTTAAATTAGTTTGGAAAATATAATTAACCATTGTCACAAATTTTTAAACACACTCTATGGATAAAAACTTCACGATACTGTCCTAAGGCAGATTAAGGTATAAAACTAGTCCAAATGTCTAAGGGCTAAAAGACATATACAATAATAAAAGCAGAGTCTGGCTGGATCTTATTCCTGGCCAAAAGAACCAACCCTTAGCTCCACTTGAGAAAGAATCATCAATGGACGATAAAACTTTTTTTGGGGAAAAAACATAACAAACATTATTTCCATATTCGCTAAGATGCAATGAAACACAAAATACAGCAAAACCATCTCTGAAGAAACCACCACCAAACAAACAACCCAAATGGCTTCTCACCAGGGACTTCCTCCTTCTTCCTCTTCTTTGGCTTGGAGGCAGTAGGCTCACAAGCTGTTACGGTCGATTCTGAATGGCAACCTAACTGGGGCACAATAACCTCTTTAAGACCTAAAATACAACAGATTTCTTAATTACTAATACCATCCAAGAGTAAGTATGGGGCCCTGCCTACAGAAAAATTAATTTATAAAAAATAACATGGAATACTTAGCTAATGAATCATTGAACACTCCATCAAAAACTAATTATGTACTCTATGGTGGCTAGCTGAACATAATAAAAAAAATAAAAATAAATTATGGAGTGATTGCCTACTTTAAAATAATTTCCTTTAAAGAACTCCCCAAGACATGGGTTTTTATTCATGGACCCTTAACACAATAAAAGACTTTACAGAGAAATTAAACTAAAAAGTTGGGAGCTACTGCCAACTGATCATTAAGAAATGAAAATAAAAAGCATCTACAAGATAAACTCTGTTAAAAACTACAACAAAAGACTTGCTGTACAATCTTTAAAAATCTTTCAAGCAGGTAATAGCTTTCCCTGTCTTCAAAGATAACAAGCAAGTTTTTTTTTTTGTTTTGTTTTGTTAAAAGTTTTTTTGTTTTGTTTATTCTTTGTTTTTATTAACATAGGGCATCTGTGAAAAAGTTTTTTTAAAAAAAGGTGAAACAAAGATAAGCTAACTTTTGCTAGATTCGCTGTCTCAGTGAAAATGTCCAAGCCTCCTGATCATTAGTTTCAATCAACCAACCAACCAATCAACCAACCAATCAACCAACCAACCTTTATGCAAGTGTGCTGACTGGGATTAAAAGAAGGAATGTTTTTCATTTGAATTATCTAGCAACTGCTTCTGAAGGTTGCTAGGACAATCTCCAAATGCCATCAGTGGAACTCTTTCATTGCCATTTTAGAAAAACAGAGTAACCGTGTCAACACAACACCTACCGCTAGAATCAAAATTCAGGAAGTCTGAGAATTCCTGAGCCAATGTCTCATCACTGGCAAAGGCACAGATGCAAGCAAAGAAGTGAATACATCTCTGGGCCACCTCCTCCTTGGAGGCATTCGACTTGTGCGATTTCAGAGCCTGGCAGGAGCAGAAGAAACGGCGCTCAGGCAAGCTTTTGGCACTGATTTTCTGCACAAAGGAGGTATGCAAATACCCTAAACTGTGCTTCTGGCTCGCCTTGCACTTCACCACCAGAATGTTTTTCGTAATCCTCTGTACGAGGGGACCCGTGGGTTCCGTGGCCAGCTGCCAGATGGTTTGCTTGGTTTCTGGGGAGGCCTGCATTGCATTCAGGACCGAGCTTTTCAGCGTCAGAGGGGTGGCCTCGGCCTGGCAGCTCACTGCCAGCTTGATGTGCTGGCACTGATTTTCCACCACACCCTGGGTGGCAGCTTTCAGGCATGAGGGGACATAACAGCGCCCCGAGCTCAGCTGAGTGATGATTGTCCCGTCCACAGTCTGGATTGTCGTCTCTGACACGCCTAGCTCCACAAAGCATCGGTGATCCGGGCCCCGGTCTCTTTGCCGCACCGAGTAAACCTGCAGATCGGAGCCCGTGATGATTTTGACAGCTTCAACACTAGGCTGCTTCCGTGCACCATAGCGGAATATGGTTCCACATGTCTTGTTCTTGCAGCTCAGTCCCCGGGTTCCATTGTATGTGCCGCATCGGGGACACTTCCTGATTCCCCTCAATGTGGCCTTCCCCAAATCAGACAAGAAAGCTGGGACTTTAGTCCTCAGAGAGTTGGGTTCCATTTTTCAAAGGCCCTAGAAAAAGCATAAGCCCATCAGCATGGATATTCATTCATACAACACATACACGAAGTTAAAATCATTTATAATATTAGTACAGACAGTAAAATGTAAACAGATTAGCTACTGTTTCCAAATCACACCCTCCAACAGAACATTTGCTTAGGCCATCAAACAAAAGTGAAATACTGTTACGCTGAAAAGAAT
The DNA here is from genome assembly GCF_964662115.1 of Mustela nivalis. Classification (NCBI taxonomy): domain Eukaryota; kingdom Metazoa; phylum Chordata; class Mammalia; order Carnivora; family Mustelidae; genus Mustela; species Mustela nivalis. The sequence goes on along the minus strand of NC_139027.1, from coordinate 52,661,224 downwards.
TAAACACACACACATACACACACACACAAAAACAAAAGTGAAGGAACCCTTGCCCTTGCCTGTCACAGCATTATACATTTTTAAAATCTTCATATAGTAACTAAAGCATTTCTCTAGCCTCAATACGGTTTTACACAACAACCTAGATTAGTTAACCGAGTTTTCACATGCACTAATGTTTATTTATTTATTTATTTATTTGCACTAGTGTTTAATCTGAACAAGAACTGGAGACTGGGAAAAATGAATTCTTTCCTTTCCACCATTGCCCACAAAACCCAGTCCAATCCTACCTGAATCAGGTGCCAGAGCATCTGGGAAACAGTGTAACCTGAATTCATAAGACCTGAAAGGTGTTTCATTAGTTTGTGATGATCATAGAGGACAGGGAAAGACATAATCATTTGCAGAGTAAATGATACTGTTTAACCCAAAGTCTTTTGAAGTTTGAACTCTATGGTGTAACAATGCAGACATTCTGCCTCCTCCTTCTTGGCCAGCCAATGGTAAAGCTCCTGCCCAGTGTTCCAGAGTCAAAGAAGATTCCCACTGCCCTAAGTGGAGATCTTGGCAATCTAGAAGTCAAACAACAAAAAAATATTAAAGTTATAAAGGTAGAGTCTGTGTCTCCTCTTAGAATAGGAATCTAGGTCGTCCGGAGGTATTTGAAAACTATTTGACAGAAATTGTTATGGAAATGGTTGTTCTGTACTTCCAACTTAAAGCAGGTAAAAGAGTGCTAATGTCATTATGTGGGGAGTTGTCAAGAATACCCAGGGCCATGACATATAATTGGCCAAATACTCATTCTTCCCAATGACAATGCATTATATTTTGGAGTGCTTTATGCTTTTCAAAGTGCCTTCACATTATTTCATTTGAACCTTGCAATACTAGTATCTCATTTGAGCTAAACAATGACCACGTTTCACATGAAAATTTAAAAAGTTAAGTATCCTGGGCTGCCTGCCTGGCTCAGTGAGCAGAGCATGAGTCTTTTTTTTTTTTCTTCTTCTTTTTAAAAAGATTTTATTTATTCATTTGACAGAGAGAGATCACAAGTACACAGAGAGGCAGGCAGGGAGAAGGGGGAAGCAGGCTCCCTGCTGAGCAGAGAGCCCAATGCAGGGCTCCATCCCAGGACCCTGAGATCATGACCTGAACCGAAGACAGAGGCTTAACCCACTGAACCACCCAGGCACCCCGAGCATGTGACTCTTGATTTGAAGATCCTGAGTGTGAGCCACACACTGGGCATAAAGAATACTCTTAAAAAATAAATAAATAATAAAATGCTAAAAGACAATTTGAAGGTGTGTGGATAGCTCAGTTGATTAAGTGTCTGACTCTTGATTCTTGATTTCGGCTCAGGTCATGATCTCAGGGTCTGAGATCAACCTCCAAGTTGGGCTACGTGCTCAGCTGGGAGTCGGCTTGAGATTCTCTCCCCCACTCTCCATCTGTCCCTCCCTCTGCTCATGTTCTCTTCTAAAATAAATAAATACATCTTTTTTAAAAAATTGACATAAAAAAAGTAACTTGCCTGAGGTCACCCAGCAAAATCAGCAATGTGGTTTCCAGTGTCTGCTAAGAAGAGTGTGAATCTCTGCTTTGATTTCCGTTCCAATATTATGAAAATTTTCACACACAGGGCACCTGGGTGGCTTAGATGGTTAAGCATCTGCCTTCAGCTCAGGTCATGATGTCCAAGGTCCTGGTATCCCGAGTCGGGCTCCCTGCTCAGCAGGGAGTCTGCTTCTCCCTCTGTCTCTTCCCTCTGCTCATGAGCTCTTTCTCTCAAATGAATAAACAAAATCTTAAAAAAAAAAAAAAAAAGAAAATTTTCATACATATTAAAAAACAATTATATAGTGAACTTCTACATTCCCACCCATTAGATTCTATAACTAACACTTTATTTATTTGTTTGTTTGTTTGTTTGTTTATTTTAAAGATTTTATTTATTTATTTGACAGAGAGAAATCACAAGTAGATGGAGAGGCAGGCAGAGAGAGGGAAGCAGGCTCCCTGCTGAGCAGAGAGCCCGATGCGGGACTCGATCCCAGGACTCTGAGATCATGACCTGAGCCGAAGGCAGCGGCTTAACCCACTGAGCCACACAGGCACCCTATAACTAACACTTTACTGTACTTGCTTTATTACGTATCTATCTGTTCTTTACTGTACCCATCAATCCCTCATATATTTTATTGCATTTCAAAGTAATTTTTAAAAAAGATTTATTTATGTATTTATTTGATAGAGACACAGCAAGAGAGGGAATACAAGTAGGGGGAGAAGGAGAGGGAGAAGCAGGCTCCCCATGGAGCAGGGAGCCCAATGTGGGATTTGATCCCAGGAACCTGGGATCATGAGCTGAATGGAAGGCAGACACTTAACTAAGCCACCCAGGTGTCCCATCGTCTCAAAGTAATTTATAGGCATCAATTCAGCACTTATATTAACTAAAAGTTCAACTTTTTTTTTAAAGATTTTATTTATTTTTAAGTAATCTCTACACCTAATGTGGGGCTCAAACTCACAACGGCAAGATCAAGTACTCACATGTTCTACAGACTGAGCCAGTGAGGCTCCCCAAAGTTCAATATATTTTTAAAAATAATCTGCTTGTGATGTTGAAATAGGCTTGTTAGTATTGCTCTGACCCCCTAACCCCAAAGGATGATGTTGATAAAATATTTTCCCTCCAAGGGCGCCTAGGTGGCTCAATCATTGGGCATCTGCCTTCAGGTCGGGTCATGGTCCCCACATCCTGGGGTTGAGCCCCATGTTGGACTTCCTGCTCAGAGGGAAGCCTGTTTCTCCCTCTCCCACTCCCCCTGCTTGTGCTCCCTCTTTTGATGTCTCTGTCAGATAAATAAATAAAGTCTTAAAAAAATATATGTTCCCTCCACATGTTCTACTGTGTATTTGTTCATTAACAAGCTCTAAGGTACAGGGGCACCTGGGTGGCTCAGCGGGTTAAGCCTCTGACTTCAGCTCGGCCATGATCTCAGGGTCCTGGGATCTAGTCCCACATTGGGCTCTCTGCTCAGCAGGGAGCCTGCTTCCCCCTCTCTCTCTGCCTGCCTCTCTGCCTACTTGTGATCTCTGTCAAATAAATAAATAAAATCTTTTAAAAATATAATAAAAATTAAAAAAATAAAAATGTCTCCAGATATTGCTGGATGTCTTCTCAGGGGGCCTAAATCACCCATTAAACTCTCCTGATCTAGAGACAGTGGCCTCTTTACACAGCATTTCCTTTCCAGGGCAATAAACTTCTTTAGAAGTTATTTTCATTCAGCCACACAGGTTCTTAGAAGAGAAGGTTGTTCCAAAGTCAAAAGATCAAAGATTTAGTTTGCCCTTTATCACCAATTACTTCTGTGACCAAATTTATATTCTGAGCTTCAGGTTGTTTTTCATTTGCAAAATAGAAAAAATATATATAGGGGTGCCTGGGTGGCTCAGTCAGTTAAGTGTCTGCTTTCGACTCAGGTCATGATCCCAGGGTCCTGGGATCAAGCCCTGCATCAGGCTCCCTGCTCAGCGGGAGGTCTGTTTCTCCCTCTCCGCCTCCCCCCACTTTTTCTTTCTCAAATAAAATATTTTTTTAAAGATTTTATTTATTTATTTGACAGACAGAGATCACAAGTAGGCAGAGAGGCAGGCAGAGAGAAAGGAAGGGAAGGAGGCTCCCCGCTGAGCAGAGAGCCCGATGCGGGACTGGATCCCAGGACCCTGGGATCATGACCTGAGCCAAAGGCAGAGACTTTAACCCACTGAGCCACCCAGGTGCCCCTAAATAAAATATTTTCAAAAATTACTTTGGGGGCGCCTGGGTGGCTCAGTTGTTAAGCATCTGCCTTTGGCTTAGGGTCCTGGGATTGAGCTCCGCATCGGGCTCCCTGCTTGGTGGGGAGTCTGCCTCTCCCTCTGCCTGCTGCTCTTCCTACTTGTGTTCTTTCCCCCCATCTATCAAAATAAATAAATAAAATCTTAAAAAAAAAAGAAAAATATACATAGTATATGAAATATATATATGAAAGAGCTTAACAAAATTGTAAAAATTCATTGATGGTGATTACTCAACATACCATTAAAGTAGAAAAAAACAACTTTGCTCATTAAGGGAGGAACTGGTTTGCCAATTGTCATAGTGAAGCCTTATGGTTTTAGCATCATCACAGGGATTCCACTTCTTCCTCTTATTTTTTCTTTTCTTTTTGTGATTATTTTTTGTAGAGGGCAATTGGTTAGTATCTCTCAAAATTACAAATGCACATTTCTTAAAAAAACTTTTAATTTTGGGGTGCCTGGGTGGCTCAGTTGTTAAGCATCTGCTATCAGTTCAGGTCATGATCCCAAGGTCCTGGGATCCAGTCCCATATCAGGATCCCTGCTCAGTGGGGAGCCTGCTTCTCCCTGTCCTGCTTCCCCAACTTGTGTTCTCTCTCTCACTGCCAAATAAATAAATAAAATCTTAAAAAAATATTTTCATTTTGGGATAATTTTAGATTTATAGAAAAGATAAAAAATCATATAGACATTACTGTATACCCTCACCCAGCTTTCCCAAATGTTAACATTTTACCTAGCCATGAGACATTTGTCAAAACAAAGGTTTTTTTTTTTTTTTCTAAAGATTTTATTTATTTATTTGACAGAGAGATCACAAGTAGACAGAGAGGCAGGCAGAGAGAAAGAGGAGGAAGCAGGCTCCCTGCCGAGCAGAGAGCCCGATTCGGGGCTCGATCCCAGGACTCTGGGATCATGACCTGAGCCGAAGGCAGAGGCTTCAACCCACTGAGCCACCCAGGTGCCCCAAGACAAAGGTTTTAACACTGGTACAATACTACTAACTCTATTACATACACTTTATCTGGATTACACCAGGTTTCCCACTAATGGCACTTTTTTAAAAAGAATAAAATATTTTTTATTTTTTTATTTTATTTATATATATATGTTTAAGATTTTATTTATTTGACAGAGAAATCACAAGTAGGCAGAGAGGCAGGCAGAGAGAGAGAGAGAGGAGGAAGCAGGCTCCCCGCAGAGCAGAGAGCCCGACGTGGCGTGGGGCTCGATCCCAGGACCCTGGGATCATGACCTGAGCCAAAGGCAGAGGCTTTAACCCCACTGAGCCACCCAGGCGCCCCAAGAATAAAATATTTTTTAAAATACTTTATTTATTTAAGAGAGACTGAGAGTGTGCGAGAGAGAGCACAAGTGTGGCAGGGTGGCAGAGGGAGAAGCAGACGCCCTGCTGAGCAGTAAGCCTGATGCAGGCGATCCTAGGACCCTGGATCATGACCTGAGTGACAGCAGATGCTTAACCGACTGAGTCACCCAGGTGCTGCATGAATAAACTTTTTTTAAAAGATTTTGTTTTTAGGGCGGCGCCTGGGTGGCTCAGTGGATTAAGTCTATGCCTTCAGCTCGGGTCATGATCTCGGTGTCCTGGGATTGAGCCCTGCATCGGGCTCTCTGCTCAGTGGGGAGCCTGCTTCCCCTTCTCTCTCTGCCTGACTCTCTGCCTACTTGTGATCTCTCTGTTAAATAAATAAATAAAATCTTTATTTATTTATTTGTTTGAGAGAGAGAGACAGTGAGAGAGAGCATGAGCGAGGAGAAGGTCAGAGAGCGAAGCAGACTCCCCATGGAGCTGGGAGCCTGATGTGGGACTCGATCCTGGGACTCCGGGATCATGACCTGAGCCGAAGGCAGTCGTCCAACCAACTGAGCCACCCAGGCGTCCCGAATCTTTAAAAAAAAAAAAAAGATTTTGTAATTAGGGATGCCTGGGTGGCTCAGTTGGTTAAGCGACTGCCTTTAGCTCAGGTCATGATCCCAGTGTCCTGGGATCGAGTCCAACATCAGGCTCCCTGCTCAGCCAGGAAACTGCTTCTCCTTCTCCTTCTACCTACTACTCTGCCTACTTGTGCTCTTTCTCTGTCAAATAAATAAATTTAATTTAATTTAAAAAGATTTTATTCTTACTGGGGTTCTTGGGTGGCCCAGTCAATTAAGTGTCTGAATCTTGATTTTGGCTCGGGTCATGATCCTGGGGTCCTGAAACAGAGCCCAGCATCAGGCTGCTGCTCAGCAGGGAGTCGGCTTGAGATTCTCTCCCTCTGCCCCTCCCCTCCACTTGTGCATGCACATTCACTCTCTCTAAAATAAATAAATAAATCTTAAAAATATTTTATTTTTGGGGGCGCCTGGGTGGCTCAGTCATTGGGCGTCTGCCTTTGGCTCAGGTCACGATCCCAGCGTCCTGGAATAGAGCCCCGCATTGGGCTCCTTGCTCGGTTGGAGGCCTGCTTCTCCCTCTCTTTCTGCTTGTGTTCCCTCTCTCACTGTGTCTCTGTCAAATAAATAAAATCTTTATTATTTTTTTAAATTATTTTTTTAAAGATTTTATTTATTTATTTGACAGAGAGATCACAAGTAGGCAGAGAAGCAGGCAGAGGGAGAAGGAAGTAGGCTCCCTGCTGAGCAGGGAGTCGAATGCAGGGCTCAATCCCAGGACCCTGATCATGACCTCAGCTGAAGGCAAGCACTTAACTGCCTGAGCCACCCAGGTGCCCCAGTGTTTTTGTTTTTAAGAAAACTCTTTGGGCACCTGGGTGGCTCAGCTGGTTAAGCAGCTGCCTTCGGCTCAGGTCATGATCCCAGCGTCCTGGGATCGAGTCCCACATCGGGCTCCTTGCTCAGCGGGGAGCCTGCTTCTCCCTCTGCCTCTGCCTGCCATTCTGTCTGCCTGTGCTTGCTCTCTCCCCGTCTCTCTCTCTGATAAATAAATAAAATCTTTAAAAAAAAAAAAAAAAAAAAAAAAAAGTGTCTGAATCTTGATTTTGGCTCGGGTCATGATCCTGGGGTCCTGAAACAGAGCCCAGCATCAGGCTGCTGCTCAGCAGGGAGTCGGCTTGAGATTCTCTCCCTCTGCCCCTCCCCTCCACTTGTGCATGCACATTCACTCTCTCTAAAATAAATAAATAAATCTTAAAAATATTTTATTTTTGGGGGCGCCTGGGTGGCTCAGTCATTGGGCGTCTGCCTTTGGCTCAGGTCACGATCCCAGCGTCCTGGAATAGAGCCCCGCATTGGGCTCCTTGCTCGGTTGGAGGCCTGCTTCTCCCTCTCTTTCTGCTTGTGTTCCCTCTCTCACTGTGTCTCTGTCAAATAAATAAAATCTTTATTATTTTTTTAAATTATTTTTTTAAAGATTTTATTTATTTATTTGACAGAGAGATCACAAGTAGGCAGAGAAGCAGGCAGAGGGAGAAGGAAGTAGGCTCCCTGCTGAGCAGGGAGTCGAATGCAGGGCTCAATCCCAGGACCCTGATCATGACCTCAGCTGAAGGCAAGCACTTAACTGCCTGAGCCACCCAGGTGCCCCAGTGTTTTTGTTTTTAAGAAAACTCTTTGGGCACCTGGGTGGCTCAGCTGGTTAAGCACCTGGCTTTGACTCGGGTTATGATCCTAGGGTTATGGGATTGAGCCCCGCATCGGGTTCCCTGCTCAGCGGGGACCTGCTTCTCCCTCCCCTCAACTCCCACCAAACTGCTGCTCGTTTGCTTTTTCTCAAATAAATAAATAAAATCTTACAAAAGAAAAAAGAAACTTCCTTATTAAGGTATATTTTACAGACCATAAAATTCACCCATTTTATGTATATGATTCAATGACAACCATTACCTTTGTAGAGTTGGGTATCAACCACTATAATCCAGTTTGAGAACATTTCTATCACCCTAGAAAAATCCCTCTGTCCTTTCACAATTACCATTCCCATCCCCAGGCAATCACTCATCTGTTTCCTTGTCTCTATAGATTTAGTTTTTCAGGAAATTTCATACAGATGGAATCATACAATATGTGGTATTTTATGTCTGGTTTCTTTCACACAACATGCTATTATCAATATTCAAACACATTGTAACCTGTATCAGTACTGCATTGTCTAAATTGCTGAAAAGTGTTCCATCCAATGGATATATCATTTTGTTTACCCATTCACCAGCAGACAGATAACTGTTCTGTTTCCAATTTTTGACTATTATGAGGGGCACCTGGCTGGCTCAGTCAGTAGAGCACACCACTCTTGATCTCCGCATCACGAGTTCAAGCCCCATACTAGGCCATAGAGCTTACTTACTTAAATAAATAAATAAATAAAGTTAAGACTGATTATATTTGATACATAAAAATGAAAATTTTCTGCATGGAAAAATGTACCATAAGCTAAACTCCAAAGACAAAAACAAACTGAGCAACAAAAGCAGTGCCCAGATTTTTTTTTTTTTCCAGATTTGTATACTGAATTTGTACCTAAATTTGTACACTGAAGATTACAACCGTCACTTAAGGAAATCACAGACCTATGGGTGCCTGGGTAGCTCACTGGTAAAGTGTCCAACTCAGTTTCCAATCAGGTCATAATCTGGGAGTTATAGGACCAAGCCCCATGCCCGGTTCCTGCTCAGCTTGGAGTCTGTTTGAGGTTCTCCCTCTCCCTCAGCCCCTCCCCCCACTCATGCTCACTCTTTCTCTCTAAAATAAATAAAATCTTAAAAAAAAAAGAAATTAAAGACCTAAAATAATGGAAAGATATCTCATGCTTGTAGATCAGAAAACTAATATTGGGCGCCTGGGTTGGCTCAGTTGGTTAAGCGACTGCCTTCAGCTCAGGTCAGGATCCTGGAGTCCCAGGATCAAGTTCCGCATCAGGCTCCCTGGTGAGTGGGGAGTCTGCTTCTCCCTCTGACCCTCCCCTCTCTCATGCTCTCTCTCAAATAAATATATAAAATCTTAAAAAAAAAAAAGACTAATATTAAGAAGGTACTACTCCCAAAACTGATCTATAGATACAATGTAATCCCTATCAAAATTCCAGATGCCTTTTTCGCAAACCAACAAGATGATCCTAAAATTCATATAGAAATGCAAGGCACCGGGCAGAGCCAAAACAATCTTGAGAAAGAAGAACAAAGTACAAGGACTCACACTTCTTCATTCTGAAACTTGCTTAAAAGCAAATTAAGACAATGTGGAAAGAGAAGACAAATACTGTATGATTGACCTTTTATGTATAATCTTAAAAAGCCAAACTCATAAAAACAGAGAATGGAGGGGTGCCTGGGTGGTTCAGTGGGTTAAGCCTCTGCCTTCGGCTCAGGTCATGATCTCAGGGTCCTGGAATCGAGCCCCACACTGGGCTCTCTGCTTGGCAAGGAGCCTGCTTCCTTCTCTCTCTCTGCCTGCCTTTCTGCCTACTTGTGATTTCTGTCTGTCAAATAAATAAATACATAATTTTTTTAAAAAGATTTATTTATTTATTTATTTGACAGAGAGAGATTACAAGTAGACAGAGAGGCAGGCAGAGAGAGGGAGGGAAGCAGGCTCCCCGCTGAGCAGAGAGCCCAATGCGGAACTCGATCCCAGGACCCTGAGATCATGACCTGAGCCGAAGGCAGCGGCTTAACCCACTGAGCCACCCAGGCGCCCCAATAAATACATAATCTTAAAAAAAAAAAAAACCAAACAGAGAATGGAATGATTGCCAGGGATTGAGGGGTGGGAGAAATGGGGAGATATCAATCAAGGGTGCAAACTTCTAGTTATAAGATGAATAAATTCTGGGAATCTAATGGGCATCATGGTGATTATCGTTAATAGTAGTATATTATATTGCTAATAAACTTTTGCTAACACCTGAAAGTTGTTGAGAGTAGATGTTAAATGTTCTCACCACACAAAAAAACCTGTAATTATATGACATGATGGAGGTGTTAGCTAATGCTTTTGGTGGTAATCATTTTGCAACATATAAGTGTATCAGACCACACTGAACGCCTGGGGAGCCTGGGTGGCTCAGTGGTTAAGCATCTGCCTTTAGCTCAGGTCCTCAGCTCCCAGGGTCCTGGGGTCCCTGATCTTGCTCTCTGCCCCTGCTCATGTGCACGCACTCACTCCCTCTCTTTCAAATAAATAAAACCTTAAAAAAAACCACATTGAACACTATAAACTTATATAATGTTATGTCAATTGTATTTCAAAAAAGCTGAGGAGAGGGGCGTCTGTCTTCCACTCAGGTCATGGTTTCAAGGTCCTGGGATGGAGCCTTGTGTTTGGCTCCCTGCTCAGCAGGGAATCTACTTCTCCCTCTTCCTCTGTCCCTCCCCCACTTGTGCACACTTTCTCTCTCAAATAAACAAATAAAATCTTTTTTAAAGAAAGAGAGAGACAGGGGCGCCTGGGTGGCTCAGTGGGTTAAGCCGCTGCCTTCAGCTCAGGTCATGATCTCAGGGTCCTGGAATCGAGTCCCGCATTGGGCTCTCTGCTCAGCAGGGAGCCTGCTTCTCTCTCTCTCTCTCTCTGCCTGCCTCTCTGTCAAATAAATAAATAAAATCTTTAAAAAAAAAAAAAAAAAAAACAGACAACGGAGGGACGCCTGAGTGACTCAGTCAGCTAAGCATGTGCCTTCGGCTCAAGTCATGTTGCCAGGGCCCTGGGATTAAGTTCTGCATGGGGCTCCCTGCTTAGTGGGGAGCCTGCTTCTCCCTCTGCTTGCTGCTCCCCTACTTGTGCTCTCTCTCCATCTCTAAGAAATAAACACAATCTTAAAAAAAAAAAATGACAAAGATCTGAATGGATATTTCTCTAAAGAAAATAAACAGCCAATAAGCATATAAAAAATGTTCAGCATCATGTAATTAGGAAATTATAAATCAAAACCACAATGCGATACCATTTCACAGCCACTAAGATGTTTAAAAAAGCAGGAAAATAACAAGTGTTGTCATGGTTATTGAAAAACTGGAACCCTCATACATTGTTGATAGTACTGTGAAATGGCAGTGCCACTTTGGAAAGTGATGGTTGATGGTTCTCAAAATGTTAAACATAAAGAGTTACTATACGACTCACAAGAGAATATATGCCCAGCCAACTGAAAATACAAAAATCTGTACATGTATGTTCATAGTAGCGTTATTCATAATAGCTAGAAGGCAGAATCAATACAAATTTCCATCAGCTGATGAATGAACAAACAAATGTGGTCTGCACACACAATGGAATATAATTTGGCCTTAAAAGGGAATGATATTCTGATACACACTATATGAACCTCACAGTATTATGCTAAGTGAAAGAAGTCAGACACAAAAAGCTACACGCTGTAAGATTCCATTTAAATGAAATATGCAAAATAGGAAAATGCACAGAGACAGAAAGTAGGCTGGTGGATGCCAGCGGAGAGAAAAAGAGGAAACAAGAGCGCCTGCTAGTAAGTATGAGGTTTCTTTTCAGGGGATGAAAGGCTACAAAACTCTGTAAATATATTTAAAAAAAAATCACTGGATTACAGCACTTTAAAGGAGTGAATTTTATGTTATCTGAATTACATATTTTTGTTATTGTTTTTTAAGTATTTTATTTATTTATTTGACAGAGAGAAACACAGTGAGAGAGGGAACACCGGGAGAGGGAGAAGCAGGCTTCCTGCTGAACAGAGAGCCTGATGCGGGGCTTGATCTATAGGACCCTGGGATCATGACCTGAGCTGAAGGCAGACGCTTAATGACCAAGCCACCCAGGCACCCCTGAACTATATTTAAATAAAGTTCTTTAAAAAAAGACAGATAGATAGATTGATTGATTTATGAGAGAGGGGAGGGGTAGGAGGGGCGGGAAGGGAAAAGCAGACTCCATGCTGGGTGTGGAGCCCAACACTGGGCTGCATCCTACAACTTGGAGATCATCACCTGAGCTGAAACCAGGAGTTAGAGACTTAACTGACTGAGCCACCCAGGCACTCCTAAGAAAGCTGTCATTAAAAGAGGCTGGCTCAGTCAGTGGAGCTTGTGACTCTTCATCTTGGGATTGTGAGGTTGATCCCCATACTGGGTACACAGATTACTTAAAAAAATGAAATTAGGGGTGCCTGGGTGGCTTAGTTGGTTGGGTGTGTGCCTTTGGCTCGGGTCATAATCCAGGGTCGTGTGATGGAGTTCTGTATCAGGCTCCCTGCTTGGTAGGAACCTGCTTTTCCCTCTCCCTCTGCCACTTCCTGCTTGTGTTCTCTCTTTCTCATATAAATTAAAAAAAAAATTTTTAAAGCTGAAAAATAAAATAAAAAGGCATCATTAAAAATAGAGGGTAAATATTGGGGCACCTGGGTGGCTCAGTGGGTTAAGCCGCTGCCTTCGGCTCGGGTCATGATCTCAGGGTCCTGGGATCAAGTCCCGCATCGGGCTCCCTGCTCAGCGGGGAGCCTGCTTCCTCCTCTCTCTCTCTCTCTGCCTGCCTGTCTGCCTACATGTGATCTCTCTCTGTCAAATAAATGAATAAAATCTTTAAAAAAAAAAAAAAAGAGGGCAAATATTTGGAATGCAAATGCCAAAGAGCTAATTTTCTAAAGTAAGAGTCTTTTACAAATCAATAAGAAAAAGAAACAAACCCACTAGAAAAATGAGCAAAGAGCATGAAAAGACAGCTTGTGAAAAATAAAAAACAAAAATGATTTTAAACATCCAAAATTCTATCTTAAAATAAGCAAGAGGCAAATTAAAACAAGACAATACTTTGGCAAAATGACAAAAGAGATGAATGTTGTCACTGTGTTCATGAAGATGTGGAGAAACAGGCACTGCATATCTTTGGTGGGGACGTAAGCTGCAACTGGATGTAAATAAAATAAATGTAAAACATATACTGTAACTTAGCAATTCCACTTCTAAGACTTCATAAGTTCTCCTCTCACATGTACACAAAGTATGTACAAGGACACCCCATACAAAGTTGTCCAGAACTGCACAAGAATGGAAAAAGTCTAAGCACTGACTAAAGAAATTATGGTACAGGCCTACAATATGCTACTGTAAAGCCATTAAGAAGAATAAGATAGCGGGGCGCCTGGGTGGCTCCGAGGGTTAAAGCCTCTGCTTTCGGCTCAGGTCATGATCTCGGGGTCCTGGGATCGAGCCCCGCGTCGGGCTCTCTGCTCAGCGGGGAGCCTGCTTCCCCCTCTCTCTCTGCCTGCCTCTCTGCCTACTTGTGATCTCTATCTGTCAAATAAATAAATAAAATCTTTAAAAAAAAAAAAAAGAATAAGATAGATCTATAGGTACCGATAAGGAAGAAGTATCAAGATATCTCGTGGGATGAAAAAAGGCACTTCATACAGGACAGTCTTGATTTAAAAAAGGAAAAACAAGGTTTACACACACATGTGTATGGTCTTAGAAAAAGTGACTTAGGACTTGGGAAACAGTACAGAGGAGACTTACATTTCAGTTTTATATTATTTGAATTTTAAGTTTTTTTTTTTTAAGACTTTATTTATTTGACAGAGATCACAAGTAGGCAGAGAGGCAGGCAGAGAGAGAGAGGGGGAAGCAGGCTCCCCGCTGAGCAGAGAGCCCGACGCGGGGCTCGATCCCAGGAACCCGAGATCATGACCTGAGCTGAAGGCAGAGGCTTAACCCACTGAGCCACCCAGGCGCCCCTACTATTTGAATTTTAAACATGGACTCCTGTCGCTTATCGTAGATTCTATATTTCAAGCATATACAAACAAGTAACACAGCTTGTAAAGAACCTGTATTTGCCAAAGAAAACGAAAACACTAATTTGAAAAGATATATGCACCCCTATGTTCACTGCAGTTTTACTTAAAATAGATAAGATATGGAAACAACCTAAGATGGATGAATGGATAAACATCTGGTGTGTATGTGTGCCTGTAAAATGGATTTCTATACTGGAATACACCTGGGAATACTACTCAAGACATACAAGAGAAGGAAATATTGCCATTTGCAACAATGTGGATGGACCTCAAAGGTATTATGCTAAGTGAAATAAGACAGAGAAAGATAAATACCGTATGACTTCACTTGTATGTAGAATCTAAAAAACAAAAACAAAGCAAAACTCATACATACAGAAAATAGACTGGTGGGTGCCAGAGGGAAGAGGGGATGGGAGGGTAGGAGAAACGGGTGAAGGGGATCAAAAGGTACAAACTTCCAGATATAAAATAAGTCATGGGAATGTAAGGTACTGCAAAGTGACTGCAGTAGATAGTATTATATTGCATATTTGAAAGCTGCCAAGAGAATAAATCCTCAATATTCACATCACAAGAAAAAAACTTTTTTTTTTTTAACTTTCTTTGTATGGTGACTAATAACTAGACTTATTGTGGCAATCACTTCACAGCGTATACAAATACTGAATTACCTGGTACACCTGAAACTAGTATGTTACACATCATTTTTTACCTCAACTTAAAAAAGAAAGAAAGAAAGAAAGGAAGGAAGGAAGAAAGAAAAGAAACGAAACTGTATTTGAATCCTGCCTTTAAAAAGGTGTCTTGTCGGGCGCCTGGGGGTCTCAGTCGTTAAGCGTGCGCCTTCAGCTCAGGTCATGATCCCAGCATTCTGGGATCCAGCACCACATCAGGCTCCCGGCTCCACAGAAGTCTGCTTTTGCCTCTCCCTCTCCCACTCCCCCTGCTTGTGTTCCCTCTGTGTGTGTGTGTGTGTGTCTCTGTCAAATAAATAAATAAAATCTTAAAAAAAAAAAAAAAAAAGTCTCTTCTAATCAAGTTTACAAAACTGCCTGCTCAGCAAGATGGTGTAAACGGACCGACGCTGGAAGAGCTAACCCAGGAATGCTTCCTGGAAGTGGTGCGTTTTAATCCAGGTATTGTTCAGCTGTAGAGCTGTACAGTTTGGAAGATACTGTTTAATGCTTGGGAAGCAACAGTAACGGAAGGGAACGAATCATTGTCATGAATAAAACATAAAACTTGCTCACTTTTACCGAGTACCAGCCCTTCCCATGCATTTACTCAGGTATTGCTCACCAAAATCCAGTAAAGTGGGTACTAATACCATTTTAGAGTTGAAGAAATTAGCTCAAAGACAGTAGTGATTTGTTGAATGTCTTACAGCCAGCAACCAGATAATCTACCGTGAGTTTGTACTCTACAGGATTCCTTGTCAAACCACAAGTAAAAGGAAGGGACAAGCCTAGAAGCCAGGCCTCCTGATCTAGGTTTCCATTAGCCCTGCGCTGCCTCGGAATAGCGGAGAAAGGCCGCCCCGGCCCCGCGGACGCGTGCCTGGGAACCGGGCCTGCAGGATGCGCACCTCCCGCATGGTTTCCGGGACCAGGCCCACCCCAAGAGGCACCACTCCGGGACCTGCTTCCCGGCATCCTCCCCGCGCGACGGCTCACTTCCGGTTCTAAGTAGGCCCAAGCAGAAGCATCACCTGGCCGGGACCCTGCTCCTTGGCCACGCTCTCCGCCAGGATTCCCAGCTCTACGCCTTCGTCGCACTGCTGCCCCCGCCTTCTGTCAACACGGCCCCCTCACCAGCCCCGCGCCCCCCACCCCCCACCCGCGGCTCCAGGGCCCCAAGCTGATGACCGCCCTCACCTCCTCTCTCTTCGCCTGCCGCGGCCTTTTACAAACGCGGCCAAACTGTTCGCTGTAACGACCGTCGTTATTGGTCAGGGCCGCCCACGCGCGGCGGATACCCGCCCACTCGGCATGCCTGGTCTGATGGGAGTTGTAGTTTCATCCTGTAGGCGGCCAAGAATTGCGGCGGAGTATCGCGGTGGAGTCTGTGCTAAAGCGGCGGCTGTGATGCATAGGTTCTTCCGAGAGCCGAAGTACTTCTGGGCAACCGTGCTGGGACAGAAGGCACCGATAGGGTTCTCGGGCGGATCATGAATGTTTCAGTCCCGAGAAAGCACTATTTCTGCGAAGAATTCACTGGTTATCGGAGCAAAAATTGTCATAAATTACCTGCATTATTAGCAGATGTTGGCTGTGATTTAGCGTTTTGTCAAGGGAAGTCTTGTCCACTAGGGTATTCGTTGTTTGTAAAACTTGTGTGTTTTTATCAAGGGACTCACAGAACTCGTTTCTCAGCCTTCTTTTTCTACCTTAGCTACATTCTGACGTACTACTTGAACGTTTACATTTATAATGAATTGAAATCGGCTTCCTGGGTGTTTTAGTTCTGGTCCTTGGACTCACACAGAATAAATCTCCATACTCTGTTCATGGCTGAGGACAGCTTCGGAATGCATTGAGGCCAGTGTGTTTTGGAAAATTCTGAAATGAGATTTCCTGTGGCTTTGGCCTTGACTCTGTTACTGGGGGTGACACTGTGGGCAGGTTGACTAAAAACGTTAATCTTCTCGTCTATTAGTAAGAAAGAAATGGTCCTTTCCAGAACTCTGGTTTGCTACATTTCTCAAACTGGAGGAAAGGGGAGAAGGATACAATTTTCCGCGATATTTTTCCAATTTTATGTTTCCATTTTGATTACAAGTGGTTATGCTTTTGTTTTAAAGATTTTATTTATTTGACAGAGAGAGGAAAAAGCACAAGCCAGGGGAGCTGCAGAGGGAGAAGGAGCCCCATGCAGGGCTTGATCCCAGCATCCTGGGATCAAGACCTGAGCTGAAGGCAGGTGCTTAACGGACTCAGCCACCCAGAGGCCCCTCCACTCTGAGTTTTTAAAATGATGATCAGTATATCCTGGATCATCTGGATGATCACCTAGTCATACTGTAGGGCTTCAATGCCTGTTGTGTTTACGAGTGTATGGGTGTCAAGTGATTCTCTAAAGCACTTCACCAGGAATACGGCTACAGGCCTCTAGTGAATAGATACCATGGATGTTATTAAAGATCCCAAGGGGCACCTGGCTGACTCAGTCAGTAGAGCCTTGACTCTTGATCTCAGGAGTTGTGGGTTGGAGCACCAGATTGGGTGTAGAGATTACTTAAAATCTTGTGGGGGGGAGGAGGAAAAATGCACAGGACAATACACAGGACAGTCCTCACAACAAAGAATTATCTGACACATAGTATCAATAGTGCCAAAGTGGAGAGACCCTGTGTTAGAAAGTGGGGGGGAGGGACTCGGAAGTATCCTCCAAATGGAGAAGGCACTTTTGAAGCCAAAAAATGAAGTGGTCAGCTCCCTACAGTTTATAGAATTTT
The DNA here is from genome assembly GCF_964662115.1 of Mustela nivalis. Taxonomy (NCBI): domain Eukaryota; kingdom Metazoa; phylum Chordata; class Mammalia; order Carnivora; family Mustelidae; genus Mustela; species Mustela nivalis. Next base: position 52,644,185 of record NC_139027.1, on the reverse strand, counting down.
ATTAATTGGGTGGTGATCCAGGCAGCTGTGCAGGTATTCTCTGCAAAATCCAGACCGCAGTGTATAGATTTTATAAAACGAAGGGATGTTCAGGAGGGCCCTGTAGTGAGGTCAAAGGGTCTGAATGCATTTAACTGATAGCTAACATTTAACAGACCTCATTACACCCCCTGTGCATCAGGGAATGGGTGGGGGGTACTTATCTCTACGAGTTATCTAAGCAAATTTAGAGAAGGCAAGAGCAAGCTTCTCCACATTCTGGTCATGGCATACATTAACTCTAGGGGACCTAGAACATGCAGCCCCAGGGGAGGTCATCACAGACACATGGATAAGTTTGTGAGGCCAAAGACGGAGTCAATACTGTCCACACTCCTACACCCTATTTTAGAGAGCGTGTTTTAAATTGTTTTCACTTGATTTGCCTAAATGTGTCCTAAGAGATTTGTGGGTTTTCCGTTTAGACATGTTATACATTCCAGTCAGGAAAGAAGCTATCAAACAGCCCCATTCTAGAAGAGGGTTCTTCCTTCCAAGCCAAAAACACACAGGGTTCTTCTATTCCTTCTTCAAAGAGTGGCCTTTGAAGAAGTGTTAACCTCACAGAAGTCCTTTACCTCATAGAAGTCCTTTCTCAGCCTTCTCATAAATAAAATTCTCAGAATTGTTTAATACTCTCATTATGGTTTGACATAGTAGACCTTCTTTCCCTTTTCTCAAAACATAATTTTTTCAGCCTTGAGGCAGATTTTTGTTGTGATCCTTGAGTCAAGCTATTAATTCAGTGATCCTCCATGGCATGAACATATGCTGTAATAGTACAATTATTACACAAGAAAAGGAAAACGTTAGAGAAATGATATTGTAAAAGTTCCAACTGTATGGCAAACCAGGATATGAAAATAATAGTGACTTCTTCCCCACCTCTGCTGCTTTAAGATCTTCTGTCATTGATAATCTGCAGCTTGACTGTGTGTGTCAGTACGTATTTCATTTTATTTATCCCTCTTAGGAGTTATTGTGACTCTTGGATCTCAGAATTCCTAACTTTCTATAATTCTGAAAAATTCTGTCACTTATTTCTTCAAGTATTATCTATCCCAAATTGTTTTATTTTGTGAAACTCCAGTTTAAATATATTTTAGGGGCACCTAGCTGGCTCAGTTTAGAGCCTGGGACTCTTGATATTGGGGTTGTGGGTTCAAGCCCAATGTTGAGGGCAGAGATTACTTAAAATATTTATTTATTTATTTATTTATTTATTTATTTTTAAAGATTTTATTTATTTATTTGAAAGACGGAGATCACAAGTAGGCAGAGAGTCAGGCAGAGAGAGAGAGAGAGGGAAGCAGGCTTCCCGCGGAGCAGGGAGCCCGATGCGGGGCTCGATCCCAGGACCCTGAGATCATGACCCGAGCCAAAGGCAGCAGCCCAAACCACTGAGCCACCCAGGCGCCCCACTTAAAATCTTTTTTTTTTTTTTTTTTAAAGATTTTATTTATTTATTTGACAGAGAGATCACAAGCAGGCAGAGAGGCAGGCAGAGAGAGAGAGAGGAGGAAGCAGGCTCCCCGCTGAGCAGAGAGCCCCATGTGGGACTCGATCCCAGGACCCTGAGATCATGACCTGAGCCGAAGGCAGCAGCTTAAACCACTGAGCCACCCAGGCGCCCTTAAAATCTTTTTTTAAATGTATTTTAGATTTCTCATTTTACTTTCCATGCTCTTTTCCTATATTCTATCTCTGCCTCTGTACTGTTCCAATGTACAGATTTCTTCATCTCTAATTTGGGCTAGTCAGTCCACTGAATTTTTAAATTTTAGCTGTTTTATTTTTAACTTCTAGAGACTTTATCAATTCCTTTTAAAATTCTACTAATGATTTGATAGTTACTTCTTCCTTGCTCATATTTTTATTACAGCCTTTATTTCTAAAGACATATGAAAGGGGTGCCTGGGTGGCTTAGTGGATTAAGCCTCTGCCTTTGGTCATGATCTCAGGTCATGATCTCAGGGTCCTGGGATCCAGCCCAGGTCATCAGGTTCTCCGCTCAGCAGGGAGCCTGCTTCTCCCCTATTCTCTGCCTGCCTCTCTGCCTACTTGTGATCTCTGTAAAATAATGAAATAAAATCTTTAAAAAGATATATGAAATATAGTTATTATGTATTTAATATTTGATTACTATAATGGCTGAAGTCCTTGGAGGTCAAATTCTGCTGCTCTTTGTTTCTGTTGAATCCCTCCTGGGTCTTGGTTCTTCATGTGTTTGGGAGTTTTTGTCTGTGAGCTCCTAATTTTAAACTGAGTTAATATTGAGGGGCCTGGATATGGGATACACTCTTCCGGAAAGGATTTGTGAGTATCGAAGCTACATACAGGATTCCTACCTACTGATAAAACTAAAAATCTAATCAAGAAAGGGACAGAGAATATGAACGAACAATTATGTCAGAAAAGAAATACAATAGCCAATTATCATGGAAAAACTGATTTAACTTTACTTGGACTGGTGTAATACAATTAAAGAGATTATTTTACATGCATCACCTTGTTACAAAAATAAAAACGCAACAATCAGCAGCTGGTAAAGGTGAGGGGAAATAAGTACTTTCTGACATCACTGGTTAGAGTGTAAAATGGTACCAGTCTTTAGGAAGTCAACTTAATATAATTTTTACAATTCATGTTTCTTTAACCTGTCCTTCAATTTTTTTTAAAAAAGATTTTATTTATTTATTTGCCAGAGCAAGAGTGTGTGTGTGAGTACAAGCGGGGAAGCTGCAGGTGAGAAGCAGACTCCCCGCTGAGCAAGGAGCCCGATGTGGGATTCAATCCCAGGACCCTGGGATCCTGACCTGAGCTGAAGGCAGACTCTTAACCAACTGAGCCACCCAGGCATCCCCCAAACTTCAAATTCTATGTATCGTAGAGAAACACTATACACCTGTACAAAAACACATTCTTTTTTTTGTAATTTTTAATTTTTTTATTTTTTATAAAGATATACAAAACACATTCTTTAATGGTAGTTCCAACTTTTTATATAAAAAGGTGGTGAATCGGGCGCCTGGGTGGCTCAGTGGGTTAAGCTGCTGCCTTCGGCTCAGGTCATGATCTCAGAGTCCTGGGATTGAGTCCCACATCGGGCTCTCTGCTCAGCAGAGAGCCTGCTTCCCTCTCTCTCTCTCTGCCTGCCTCTCCATCTACTTGTGATTTCTCTCTGTCAAATAAATAAATAAAATCTTAAAAAAAAAAAAAAAAAAGGTGGTGAATCTTTCTGTTTTATACTTCCAGATGGTTGAATGGTAGGTTTTTTTTTCGGTGGTCATTTAATTTTGTTATTTATTCATATTTATTATATTGAGACATGTTGCTTTCTTAAACACATCTCCTCCTTTTCGCCTTCCTTCTCTCTATAGCCAAATGAACAGGAAGCCAATCTGCACTAACTAACTTCTCATCTCCCACTCCTTAACCCACTGTAGTCCACAATCTGCACCCACTACCTCACTGAAAATGCTCATTTTGAAGGTAAACCCAGTGTTGTTTTTCTTCCCCACACTTACATTTTTCCTTCCTGCAGTATTTGACACACTTGGCTACTATTATTTCCTTGAAGTTTTTCCACCTCAATTTCTGCAATGTCAAGGACGCCCTGTATTTCTCCCACACATCAGGCAGCTCTTTCTCATTCTCCTTTGCAAGCTTCTCTGCCTCTGCCCCCTTAAACACTGATGACCTAAGAGTTTTTCTCACTTTAGCATCTCTGGGTGATTAGCATTTCACGGATTTCAAGCTACCACCTAAATGCTGATGACTCTCATCTCTATATTCAGCCTGGATTTCTCCTCTAAATTCTGTATCATTACTCACATGTCACACATGTCCAGGCTGCATGTTGAAGGCTGGAACTCATTAGCTCTCCTCCCCTGCCCTCTAACTAGCTTCTAGCCTTACTTGCCCTCCCAAACTGCACCTGTGCCTTTTCCCACCCCAGTAACTAGCCCCACCATCCACCTGCTCGCTCAAGACAAGAGCCTGGGAGACATATTGACTAAACACAAATTAGATCAATGGATCCCCTGGACCTTTAGGATAAAAAAAAGTTCAAATTACTTGGCTTGTCATAAAGAATTGGCCTTGATTTGATCTTTTAGTTTTAGCTTTTATCACCTGACACCTAGTATTCTAGTTGGTAGTACCATCAGCACATGGCAGAAAAGCCATTTAGTCAAAATCAGACTGTACAAGAAAAGTTTTTTTTTTTTTTTTAAAGATTTTATTTATTTGACAGAGAGAAATCACAAGTAGGCAGAGAGGCAGGCAGAGAGAGAGAGGAGGAAGCAGGCTCCCCGCTGAGCAGAGAGCCCGACGCGGGACTCGATCCCAGGACCCTGAGATCATGACCCGAGCCGAAGGCAGCGGCTTAACCACTGAGCCACCCAGGCGCCCCTGTACAAGAAAAGTTTAATTGATTGATTAAACTTGACAAACATGTATGAGCAACTATTATTTTGCAGGTACCGGACATTCAGGGTATTAGAGAAAACAGCTGTCAGCTTTTGGTTTAGTGAAGAACACAAGTTTTAAAAAATAGGATCATACAAATAAATACACCAGTTGGCCCTTTTAAGCTGTGTGGAGCTACTTATATACAGATTTTTTTCATTACAGTATACTATTATGATTTTTTAAAAAGATTTATTTATTTATTTGACAGATCACAAGTAGGCAGGGAGGCAGGCAGGCAGAAAGGAGGAAGCAGGCTCCCCGCTGAGCAGAGAGCCTGATGTGGGGCTCGATCCCAGAACCCTGAAATGATGATCTGAGCCGAAGGCAGTGACTTTAACCCACTGAGCCACCCAGGCACCCCGATACTTTTATATTTAAAAAAAAAAATTCGAGCAAGAGCAAGCATGTGTGGGGAGAGGGGCAGAGGGAGAGGGAGCAGCAGACTCTCTGCTAAGCAGGGAACCTGACGTGGGCCTTCATCTCAGGACTCCAGGATCATAAACTGAGCTGAAGGCAGATGCTACCATCTGAATTACCCACATCCTTCCAGTTAGGATTTTCTAAATAGCTTTTTCTCTAGCTTTCTCTATTCTAAGGATAGAGTTTAGGGGTGCCTGGGTGGCTCAGTCTGTTAAGCACCTGACTCTTGATTTCAGCTCAGATATTGATCTCGGGGTAGGGAGTGTAAGCCCCATACTGGGATCTGCACTGGGTGTGCAGCCTACTTAAAAAAAAAAAAAAAAACAGTATGTAGTATTTATGACATAGAAATTATGTGTTGATCAACTGTTTATATTACTGGTTAAATTTTCCAATCAATAGTAAGCTAGTAAAAGTTAAGTTTGGGGGAAGTCAAAGGTCGTACATAGATTTTCAACTGTGCACGGGGTTGGTGCTCATCTGTATTGTTCAAGGGTCAAAACTATATTAATTAGGGCGCCTGGGTGGCTCAGTGGGTTAAGTCGCTGCCTTCGGCTCAGGTCATGATCTCAGGGTCCTGGGATCGAGTCCCGCATCAGGCTCTCTGCTCAGCAGGGAGCCTGCTTCCTCCTCTCTCTCTGCCTGCCTCTATGCCTACTTGTGATCTGTCAAATAAATAAAATCTTAAAAAAAAAACTGTATTAATTAAAAATTATGACAAATGCTATAAAAAACTTCATAAGTTTTGAGAAGCTACTGATTTGTGATTTAGATTGTTGGTAAAGAAATGCCTTTTAGAGGAGGAGACATTTAAGTAGAGACTTGAAGACAAACTGGGCAAAAGGCAGATAGGTGGCAAGGAGCCATGGGAATGATAGCAGTCTCAGTCCCCAACCTACCCTTCTTTTCCTTGTTTTGTCACACATCTTTTTTGCCAGTTGGCTCAAGGTTAGGCTTTGTCAACAGAGGGCACTGGGGGAACAATGGAAGAGGATAATGATGGGAAAGCACTTCCTTTATGGTACTAATTCTCTTTTTATTCAGTGCCAGTGGATCAGTGTATGGGAGACCCACTGACACTCCCCTCAGGGGTCTCTGGGACCTGTCCCAGCCAGCTGCATCCTCAGACTACACTCCCCCCCTACCCCCCGCCCCCTAGCACCCTCACAGCTACTTCCTTGGCAGCTCTGGCTACAGCAGCTTACAGATATTTCTAGCAGTGATATACAGAATACCAAATTAAATAATGCTTAGTTTAAATATACTCCTTGCATTGTTTGGGATTATGTTTTAATTTGCTGAATCTGGAGACCCTGCGCTGTTTTTCCACCCAATGGAGCATCGCTATAGACCAGCATCAGCCTGTTCATGCTCTCTGGCAACAGTAGATGACTTCTATGGACCAGCTATGGCTCATGCCCTTTGGCATGTTTCTTTGCCAGGCTGCACATTCTGTGGTAACCAAGTTCCCTTGGAAGAAGTCAGAATCTCAGGGCTCTCCTAAACCCCTAGTTCCCTCCTTGTCCACTGTTTTTTAAGTAGTAGCTGCTTTCATTTTCACCTGCGACTTCTGGATCCCTTTAATGGTTGTTTTACCCCTTTTAGTAGTTAACCACCCCTTACTATTTAGCAATTATTTATATTAAGATATCCTTTTTGGGATGCCTGGGTGACTCAGTCAGTTAAGTGTCTGTCTTCAGCTCAGGTCATGATTCTGGGGTCCTGGGATAGAGCCCCATATCAGGCTCCCTGATCAGCAGGGAGTCTGCTTCTCCCTCTCCCTCCTGCTCCCCCTGCTCCTGTTCTCTTTCAAACAAATAAATAAAATCTGGGGGAAAAAAAGTCACATCCCAAGACAGATAATTCATTGTTGCCGGACGAGGAGGTGAGAAAACTGGACAGGGTTCCTCTCCTACATTCTCCTAACAGTTTCAAATACAAATAAATGGAAAGGATAACACAGCACTTGTGCCATACTCTTAATTAAAAATATGAAATAGCAAAACTTACCTAGAGTTTCCCTCGAGAACACACAAGATAAATGTTCCCACAAAGCAGCTGCAAATAATACACCAACCATCCAATGTGAATTAAACATAACTAATGAAACAAATGCAACTAAGTAGTACAAGAATTCCTCACACCTGTCAGGATGGCAAAAATAAAAACAGAGGGAACAAGAGTTGGTGAGAAGGAGAGAAAAAGGAACCCTCGTGCTCTACTGGTGGGAATGCAAGCAGTGCAGCCACTGTGGAAAACAGTATGGAGGTTCCTCAAAAAATTAAATAGAGGGGTGCCTGGGTGGCTCAGTGGGTTAAAGCCTCTGCCTTCAGCTCAGGTCATGATTCCAGGGTCCTGGGATCGAGCCCTGCATCGGGCTCTCTGCTCAGCAGGGACCCTGCTTTCCTCCTCTCTCTCTACCTACTTGTGATCTCTATCAAATAAATAAATAAAATCTTTAAAAAAAATTAAAAATAGAATTACCATATGATCCAGTAATCTCACTACTAAGTATTTCCCCAAAGGATATGTAAACATTAATTCAAAAAATATATATGCCCTCTTCCGATCTGTGGCAGCAGTCCAAGTACCCACTGATAGATGAATGGATGAAGATGTGGGGTTTACACACACACACACACACACACACACACACACACACACACACACTATTACTTAGCCATGAAAAAGAATAAAATATTGCCACTTGCAACAACATGGATGGGTCTGGAATATAATCCTAAGTGAATTAAGTCAGAAACAAATGATTTGACTTGTATGTGATTTCACTTATATGTGGAATTTAAGAAAAAGAGACAAACCAAAAAACCAAACCCTTAACTACAGAGAACAAACAAATGGTTGCCAGAGGGGAGGTGGGTGGGCTGATGAGTGAAATAGGTAAAAAGGATTGAGAGTAATTTACCTCGATGAGCGCTAATACATAGAACTGTTAAATCACTATACCATACACCTCAACTAACTCTACTGGAACTAAAATTAAACAATAACAAAAACCCCCAAGAACTCAGGGATGATACGTCCCTGACGCAAAACAGAAATTGGTATTAACTTAGGAAACAGAAAGTGACAAAACTATTTCAGAAATGAAGACTAGAGGTGCGTTGGTGGCTCAGTCAGGTTAGCAGCCGACTCTTAGTTTCTGGTCGGGTCATGATCTCTCAGGGTCTGAGATGGAGCTCCACATCAGGCTCCACGCTCAGTGGGGAGTCTGCTTGTGGATTCCCTCTCTCCCTCTGCCTCTCCCCTCATTCATTCTCTCTCAATCTCTAAAATAAATAAGTCTTTTAAAAAATTACTAAATTAAAAGAGCACAATGAGTCTGGAAATTATAGGAAGCATGTTACCAAACAAGAGATTAGAAATGAGAAAAGCAAACAAAAAGATAAAAAGAACCAAGAACAAATGTTAGAAACAGATGATAGGCAGGGGAAATCCAACAATATTCTAAGCAGTGGAATACTACAAATTATTTACCAGTGTAATTCAGGAAAGCTTAAATCTTTTTTTTTTTTTTAAGTATACACTTTACAGTGTGTATTTGTTTTTGTTTTTGTTTTTTTAAAGATTTTATTTATTTATTTATTTGTCATAGAGAGAGAAGCGAGAGCAAGCACAGGCAGATTGAGTGGCAGGCAGAGGCAGAGGGAGAAGCAGGCTCCCCACCAAGCAAGGAGCCCGATGTGGGACTCGATCCCAGGACGCTGGGATCATGAGCGGAAGGCAGCTGCCCAACCAACTGGGCCACCCAGGCGTCCCAGGAAAGCTTAAATCTTAGTACACGTACTCTGCCCAGGAAGGGAATATTTCTTTAACAGTAGGAAAATTTTCCCGACAATTGCCTCTTCTCACCTGCTCAATTTTCTTCCAACATCAAAGTCTTCTTAAACCCTCCACCCTACTGTAAAATGGCTCATTCTGTAATTATCTACATAGCCAAACTGTCAGATGATCAAGTTGAGCCCTCTGACCATCGATCTAGACTCACCGCCAAGTTATCCATAGATCCATGTTGGATCCAATTCCTAGACACATTTTTTTATTTGCTCTCATTTTTATGGAGCTTATCTAGTAACTGAGAACCAATAAACTCAGGGAAGAGAATCTTTCAAGTTGCACATCCAAAAATTTTATTTTACGGTCACCCATAACAGTGCATGTGTGTGTATAAAAAATCATTGGATATATAATTCAAACTTTTGAAGGCACTACCCCAGGGATCTCTAGTTTCTAGTATTGCTGTTGAGTATTATTCTCAATCCTTCTGCTCTCTGGTAAATTTTATTCTCTTTATGTCTGGTGTCCTAAAGTCTCATGGTGATGTGCCTTCCTAAGGGTCTTTAATATTTATTGTGCTAATTTAGTAAGAGCTTTTTTTCAATCTTTACACTCATAATTTTATCAAGAGATTTTATTTTCTAATAAATTTCAACCATTGCTTTATTTTCTCAGTTCTCTTCCTGGAACTCCTGTTGGCTGTATTTAAACCCCCTGAATTGATTCCTATTTATTTTCTCCCTCTACTTTTACTGATTTCTGTTCTAGAATATTTCCTTTTAACATTCTCACTAAATGTATTCGTATTTTAATTTCTTCTGACATTTTATTAGTATCCTGTTCTAATTTTTTAAAAAAATTTTAAGGTTTTATTTATTTATTTGACAGAGAGAGCACGAGCAGGCAGAGCAGCAGGTAAAGAGAGAGGCTCCCCACTGAGCAGAGAGTTTGATGCTGGGCTCGATCCTTCGACCCTGGGATCATGACATGATCTGGACAGAGATGTTTACCAACTAGCTGAGCCCCTAGGCGCCCCTCCTGTTCTAATTTCTTAGAGTACCTTCTTTTATCTGAGAATACTACAGTTCTTAGAAGTTTTTTGGATTCCTGAGAATTGGCTTTTTGTTTACATCTTTCACAAACTTTTCCTCAATTTCTGGTGATATTTGTTGCAAGACTTTTATTTATTTGAGAGAGACAGATTGAGAGTGAGCGCACAAACAGGGGGGAGTGGCAGGCAGAAGGAGAGGGAGAAGCGGGCTCCCTGACAAACAGAGAACCTGATGCAGGGCTCGCTCCCAGGACCCTCTGATCATCCGACTGAGCCACCCAGGTGCCCAATTTCTGGTGATCTTTAGCTGTCTTTATTTAAATGTGGAGCACTGAACACCTGTTTGGAAGACCTGTGTACATGGGCAGGGCTTACTTAAGATTGTCATTCTCAACTATAAGGGGATTGTTGCCCAGCTTGGGTTTTTGGTGGGGACCCTCAAATGTCAGCATCTGTCTTTTCTTTCAAAGGTGGTTTATGTTTTCCATATAAGGATCCTCCAAATCCTAGAGCTGAACAAGGATAAGCAGCTAGGAATCTCATTTACTTAGCATTAATAAAATTGGACTTAATCCCTATTCTGAGCCCAGTAATCCTGAGTCAGATGCCCACTTTTTCTTTTTTTAGCTGAATTACTATTAGAACTTCAGCCACTTCCAACTTCAGAGGCCATAATACAAAATCCTATTCAACCAAGACACATTCATATAGGTTTTATTAAGGCTCCTAAATTAAAATGTGCTATTTTGGGGGCGCCTGGGTGGCTCAGTGGGTTGGGCCGCTGCCTTCGGCTCAGGTCATGATCTCAGGGTCCTGGGATCCAGTCCCGCATTGGGCTCTCTGCTCAGCAGGGAGCCTGCTTCCCTCTCTCTCTCTCTCTGCCTGCCTCTCCATCTACTTGTGATTTCTCTCTGTCAAATAAATGAATAAAATCTTTAAAAAAAAATGTGTTATTTTGAAATACGTTCTTCCAGTTCTAAACACAACAGTCAAAAAGCAGTCATAGGAAAAAATGGAAAAACCTCCTACAAAAAAATGATTTTGTTTTTAGAAATCATCTGTCATTGAAAGAGGTTTGTTAGCGGGGCACCTGGGTGGCTCAGAAGGTTAGGCCTCTGCCTTCGCCTCAGGTCTCAGGGTCCTGGGATCTAGCCCCACACAGGACTCTCTGCTCAGTGGGGAGCCTGTTTCCTTCTCTCTCTGCCTACTTCTCTGCCTACTTATGATCTCTTTCTCTGTGTCAAATAAATAAATAAAATCTAAAAAAACAAAAAAAAGTTTGTTTTTTTTTTTTTTTAAAAAGAGAAATCACCCAAAAGTGGGGATTTGCGCTCACAACCCCAAGATCAAGTGTTGGATGTTTTCTACTAACTGAGCCAGCCAGGTGCCTCTAAAGGGTTTGCTTTTTAATTCCTACGAATACACTCTTCTAATTTAACCATAACCTCAAAGGCACCCCACAGTACTTAGTAAACCTAACTCTCTTTGTATATACAATCTAGTCCCTACCAATTGCCTTCTCAAATGTCAACTGAACTCTAACACACATAAAAAAGGAAAACGAGCAAGCATAGGGACAAAACAGGAGAATAAAACTACAATGTGGAACTCATCTTCGACAGGGAAATAATACCAACAAGGAAAATTAGATCCTGGTTTCAAAATGAGTTAAATCTACAGAATGCCAATTCTTTTGTGGTATTAAGTCATAATTCAATGCAAACCATGGTTTCGGAATAAAGTTAAAAAAAAAATTAACAAATACCTGAGTGAATATAATATGGTTAAACCAAAAAGAAAAATCTTTCACACACAATAATCACTGCAAGAAGATCCCACAGGTTATAGAAAACATAAAGGAACTTTAATATCCAAACAGGGCAAAGAATACTGAATTAACGACCCATTAAAGTGTGAATCACTTCAGGTTCTTTACAGTACCAGATATATTATAGTAAAATCTGAATGCATATTGCAGAGAATGAAACCATTTTTAAAACTTTAATTTCCTGACCTGGTAGTAATACCAGTTTTATTTTTAGACTAAAAAAATCTTTAAATGATTTTAACACTATGAGTAAGACTTAAACCAAAGTTAGCAATGTTCCTGAAATGTCAATTTGTTCAGTAGTAACTTTTTGAGAAATACCACTTTCTTCTCAAAAAGTAGTTAATGTACACTTTAAGATTTGTGCAATAAGAAAATATACTGGCTAATAAAAAATGTTACTTGAGAAAGCCAAAATGAAAGAAAAACTATACTTTTGCTTAAATTACTTATGCCCAAATAATTTACCCTGCAGTCCATAGAATGTATACGAAATAAAATATTTTTGAGTAAGAAAAATAATGAGGGTCCTAAAATAGAAACATAAACCAGAAGAATCTAAAAATAGCTTCCTGATATTTTATTTTTTGAGTATTTCATTTAAGCTGCTTCTGGTTGCATGCCCTGATCTGTAGACGTTAACAAGGAAATAAAATTCCCAAGTATTTAAAAAATTTACTCATCTTCCATAAAGCAACATTTAATGTATCAACAATTAAAAATACACAGTGACATAATGAAACATCAGTACAACTGCATAGAATTGAGCTCCAGAGAATTATACACTTATGAGCTGTCTTTCCTGGGCTCTGGTTTACATGAATATTGGCTTTAGAGACCAGTTTAATTTGCTCCTACCTGGAAGAGACAAGGCCAGGAAACTTAAGATTTCACAGGCCTTTTCTGCTGCTAAATGCTAGGAGCTCTCTGAAGGTCTTAAAAACAACAAACCATCCAAATAAGTATACTGGGGACTCTTCCCCTTTGTGAGTAAAGGAAGAAGAAAGTTTGTGACTTTCACTGAAAACAAAACAAAAATCTCCCACAATGTTTCTAAGAGACTCTGAAATGTACTAGAAATTTCAAAACTAGAACAATGCCATCAAAGATTAAACCTCTTAATGCTCGGAGCCACCCCAAAATAAAAAGATTGGGAACTCCAGGAAACAGGTACCAAAAGAATCAAAATAATGATTGCACTGAGGATTCTCCTCTTTGAAGGCTGTTTAAGGAGGTAGGATTTTAAGGTTTTTTTGTTTGTTTGTTTATCTTTTGGCCTCTGAACATTTAAAAAATGCTTTGCCCGGCTGGTCCTTCAGGCTAATTTTGAAGTTCACAATGAACTCCAAGCCTGATATAGGATATTCTACAGTTTCACAGCTGTCATTTGTACATATTAAAACTAAGTTGATTTACTCTTTTTGAGTAAATATAACTAGAAAATGGCAAATTAATATATTCCTTTACATACAACTTTGTGTCTCAAAATTCTTGAAAAATAAGAGCAGATGACTTTGTATTCAAAGACTACCAAAGTGTGTATTTGATATTCACATGCAAACAACTTAAAACCTTAGAAATCTCCTGTCAACTCTGCATGATTGATGCCTTTAAGAAGGAAATGACGTACAAAGCTTGCTAACTGTGCAAAATATTAAATTGCTAAGCATTTTACAGAATGAAACAATACATGTAAATGTAGAAGTTGACACATGAAATTAACATGGGCTCATAAAAACTTCTCACATTTCAGAGATTTTCTTAAGTAGCAAGTTTTTGTTTTTATATTTCCTGGTACACAGCAGAGTTTATCAGAGAAGATAAAAATCCTTTAAACAAATCCAAGAGGGAATTCTTGAGGCACCTTCTCATATAAAACACAAAATGAATGCAATTATCAATCCATCTGAGAAAAGTTTTCAATCTAAGTGAACATCATTTTTTCCCCATTTAAGTATATTTTACAGAAATTTAATAAGGCAAGACAAATTTGTGAAAAATGTAGTTACAAAAATGATGTAAACTAATAATTTATATTTTAAAACCCTGAAGGGAAACAGTGGAGATGGGACAGTTCAAACAATGCCTTAAAAAAACAAAAACATAAACAAAAAACAAACCTAAAACAGAATTGTGCACAAGCTGAAGATTACAAAGAACTTCTAGACTTTGCACAGTTTTGGTTCTTCATTTTTTTTTTGACATCTTTATATTACATGTTTTAAATCATATCAGGAATGCAAACTAGAACTGCACACTACTTTAGTGGAAAAAAGTTCAACATTGTGCAATTTTCTGCCTCTTAATTTTAAAAAAGTGGCAGCAATCCCTGCATTTGTATTTGAAACAAGGATCTGAGAAACTTTATCAAAAAAGGTAATGAAGGCAAAAATTGGCAGACATCCAGCATCTTGTTTCTTTTTAAAACAATGTGGATGATAAGTAATTTCATGATTAAAAAATGAATCTTTTTAAATAAATACATTGTATCTGACATTTGCACTGACTGATTTGATAAATCTTTAAGTAAACACGGCTTTACTACACTCCCTGTAGCCTCAAGCCACTGGCTTTAGATTATGGAGTCCTTTTTCACTGGGTTTCATACCCTGCCACTCGGTACCCTGCAGGCTGATTAGGCAACATGCTGCCATTCTGTCCTGGAGGTGGCGGCACTCCATAATTTGGTCCCATCCACGGTGCGGAAGACTGTGTCTGACTGGTAGAAAATGTGAAAGAAGCAGAGAGGAGGGGAAATCCACTGGTTAAAATAAAATGTAATGCCAAGGAAAAAATAACATATACATGGAAAAAATACTTTTACTTAAGCCCAAATATGAGAATAACGGTTATGCCAGGGAAAGCAAAGGCAAAAGTTTTTTCTCTTAAAAACAAGCATGCTCATAGGTTTAATTTGTGCAGTTTGATTTTGTTAGTTTAATACAGCTAAAAAAAATAAAAATACCCTTTACATTTATCCCCTTTGAATTCAGAAAAAAAGTCATTTCTGACCTCAGAAAGGAAAACTGTGCATCTGGGTTAGACATACACTGAAAAAGTCACTACCTGTAAGAAACTTGATCATTTGGCACAATAGAGACTACCACATACATTACTCAAAGGAAAAATTAAAACAATTATTAGCATATGAAAGCTCATAATATTTTTCAACATTACAAATATAAGGTTCTTTTATTTTTTTAAAGATTTTACTTTTAAGTAAACTCTACATCCAATATGGGGTGTAAACTTACAACGCCAAAATCAAGATTCTCATGCTCTAATGGCTAAGCCAGCCAGGCAGCCCACAAATATAAAATTCTTTTAAAATAAAAACTACAAAGTATTTTTAGTCTCTTTTTCAAAAATTTGTTTCATAATTCAAGGTGTAAAAAAAAAGTGTCCATATAACAATGTGTGAAGAAACCCTATATCGCAAAGTAAAAAGCATAAAGAATAAAACACTAGCATCAAAATAACTGTATCCAAGAATGGCTAAAGGATCGGTAGTCACATAAAAAGCTTAGCAGTTATTAAGCTCTTATTTTTTAACCTAAATATTAGTTGATTCATTACTAAGTATTACAAAAATTCTTTTAATACTGGTTATGCCTCAGAACAGCACATTTCCAGATAAATTTTTAAAGAAATACACTTAAAACTATGTATTAAAAATAGCTCTAAACTAAGTCCTTCAAAGGCTAAAACTTGCTTTACAGAGGACCACATTACCTATTAATTATTTAAAGTCTCTTCCTAAACTCTTTTTTCAAAGCTAATAAAAAGGGAAAAAAGAAAATATGCTTACTTAAATCCCTGCTGATTCCATGCTTGGCCATACATTCCATATGCAGGTACCTGCCAACCATTAGGCATATACTGGCCAATTTGTTGTGCATTTCCATACCACTGGCCCCACTGGCCATAAGCTTGTGGATATCCAATTTGATTCTGCTATTAAGTAAAATTGTAACAAGTAATTTAGTATTATTTGAAGTTACATGTACACATACAGTACCACAAATGAACCACAATTTGTGATGTATCACAAATATATAGGGATAACACATTAGGCCATCACTGCAATTAAAATAAAAGGATAAACAAGAGTTTATAAGATGAGTTAAAAAAAAAAAAAAGACAGTGAGGTTATACTACTGTAACTCCATATGATGCTCTAAATGGCACACTCTTTGTAAGGTAGTAGGTAATCTCCCAGTAATAAATATCAAACTCAGTACAACGTTTAAGTGTTTTATAAATTAAAACTAGATAGGGAAGACAGAAAAGGATTACTTATACCTATATTTAGTTTACCTAAAAAAGTTATATAGCCTATATAGTTTCGGAATTTCTAATTCCTATCTTGATGCTCCACTTATAGTTTCTTCGCAGAAAACTTATTTTCTTTTAAAGAGAGAGTACAAGAGCATGCAAGACAGAGGATATTAAGCAGGCTCCATGTCCAGCATGGAGCTGACCCAAGGCTCGATTTCACAACCCTGAGATCATGACCCGAACCAAAACCAAAAGTCAGATGCTTAACTGACTGAACCACCCGAGGCGCCCCTTCACAGAAATCTTTATGGGATCACGGGAAAAACAAAAGCAGCAAAATCTAGAAAAAATGCCAAGGCTCTAAATATCTTTATAGCTTTTGTTTCAACTGAGTCAAGCACGTTTGTGAGTTATCCAAATAGTATGTGAATAAATCTACCAAGTATTAAGAAAAAAGCCTGAATACCCCATTAGGTATACCCTAGAACTATAATACATGTAGGAAGAGCCCTTATGTATTATCATTTTAGCTAGAAACTATAACAAGGATTATCAATAATTTCATTTTAAAATAATCTAACATTAGCCCAGCAATTACTGTCCAAAGTAAAGAACCCTCTCACCTGTTGCACAGGATTTATCATATCAAGAGTTTCTTTCCCCCAATAGCATTTCACCACATGACCTTCGATGGTAGTTCCATTAACAGAAACGATTGCATGTGCTGCACTTTCATGGGAATTGAACCTATTGAAAAGAATATTAAGAATCAGCAATATAAATTGTTTAAAGTACTTATGAATAAAACCTATTCTTAAAAATCAAGCTGAGCCTGAAGTAAAATAGGCACTTCACATGAAAGAGTAACATGGTGTACTTTCTTCCATATATTTCCCAAAAAATCTTCTAGCTCTGAAAAAATGTCCTCTAATAGAGAATGTTTTATTGATCTCGTGGTTACAAGGAGGGAGCCACCAAAACACAGTGGTAAATGTTGCTAAATGCTAGAGAAATTTCTATTTCTTTACAATCAAGGTTAAATTTTTAAGAAAACTACTAGGTGAAATATTCAAAATGATTTCTAGGGAAAGTTTTTTTTAAAAAAGCACCCATACCGAACAAATGAATATCCTTTATCTGGAAAGACTCGAATTTCCATTATTTGCCCAAATGGTGAAAAAGTCTGACGCATTAGTTGTTCTGTTAGACAAAAACAAAAACAAACCATACCAAGTTATATAAAATCCTACAGACATTAAGCTTTTCATTTAAAAAATAAACCTCAAAATGCCACACAGGTAAGACTCCCATACCTGTCAGCCCAGAAGTGACACCTCCACAGTATACAGTACAGTTGCTCGGACTAGACTGATTTACAACTTCATCATATGATAGCTGTTTGGTGTTTGCTGGGGAGGGAAAAGTTTAATATTCTAAATTCATTAAATAATGAATTTATCAGAAAGAGAACAGTAGCCATCAACTACACTACTTTAATGATAATTTTTACCTTTACCAAAATGCTTACATAATACATAATACATTTGAGGATTAAATCTCCCCCAAGAATATCTAAAAAATTACTCAATATTCTCTATTTAATAGGAGACTTGACATTAGAGACAGTATCATCTATTACTTAAAATTACAAAAATGAAAACTAAGTACATTTTCAACAGTAGTCTTGATTTGCTTCTCATCTATTTCTGCAATAAGTCTCCGGGAACAGCTCTAACATTTAAAATCTAGTGTATTTTTCTCCAAAATTCCACATTTCCTTTTCTTCTCCAATACACCTACACTCATATGTACTCTTTGGAGCTGGAGGCTTTCGGGTTGCCCAGTTAGTTCTGATTTGTCTTCCACCAAGCCATTGGCCACCCATCTGTTGAATGGCGTTTTCGGCATCCTGTTCCGCACAACATTAGAAATGACAAAGACGCTACCATTAGTTGATGTTGAAAGACTATTCGCAGTAGAGAAAATTCAGCTGCTTTTCACAAATGTCTACTAAATGAAAATGCTTTATAAAATATACAATATACAATGTGCTTCCTAAAGTGCAATGATGTTTTTAAATTATCTTTCTTTTATTTGGATATCAGACTTCAGGAATGTTAACTACCTGAAAAAGTTATGAGCTCCAGAGCCCTTATGAGATAGCTGTTATAAAGTTCATGTAATAATCACTCTATTATGGATGAAAACCTCACTTTACACAATCCAACAAACTTGTAACAGTATTTGGTTTCTCATTCATCCAACAAGTAAACACCAAACAGCTGTAATGTTCTACCAGCAGATTACATGTTAGGGATTCACTGATTAATGAGACAGACATGGTCTCTGCTGCCACAGAACTGACATTCTTTTGGGGCCACAAACTTATTACAAATTGTGGTAAATGCCATGACAGAAGCAAAAGGATTAGGGTGCCTGTGTGGTTCAGCTGGTTGTCTGCCTTCAGCTCAGTTTACAATCCCAGGGTCCTAGATGGAGCCCTGTGTCAGGCTCCCTGTAAGGAGCCTGCTTCTCTCTCTGCCTGCCAATCCCCCTGCTTGTGGACTCTCTCTCTCTAATACATTAAAAACAAACAAACAAACAAACAAAAACCTTTTAAAATTAAACACAAAAGGATGACCTAGAGAATAAGGGCTTTGGGATCTATTTCAGACAGCATGATTAAAGGTCTCTCTAAAATCTATCATTTAGTCGAAACTGAGAGGAACAGGAGGTAGCTAAGTACAAACTCCAGGGAAGAAAGCCCTGGTGGAAAAAAAGCACTGTAAAGTGTGTTCCCGCAGGAAAGTTTGGTACGTATCTGAAAAAAACATACTGGGGCACCTGCATGGCTCAGTCGGTTAAGGGTCTGCCTTCAGCTCAGGTAGAGAACCTGGAGTCCCAGAATCAAGCCCTGTGTTGGGTCCTCTGCTCCATGGAAGCCTGCTTCCCTCTGCCCCTCACCCTGCTCTTGCACGCACTCTCTCTCAAATAAATATATAAAATCTTAAACAAGAAAAAAAAAAAGGCATGTTAAAGACCACCAGTTTCAGTGGATCTAGTGAGCTAAAAAGGGTGCCAGAGGAAAAAACTAAAGATTTTAAGTAAGAAATTGTCATGATCTGATTTATGTTTTAACAAGGCCATTCTTAGCACTAGGAAGAGAACAGTTTAGGGAGATGGGTAGTAAGAGGAAAAAGACACGCTGAGACTAAAGCAATACACAAAGAAGTAGATGTAACTTACAGGAAGATTCAAAAGAATTCTGATTATAAGTAAAAGGAGAGGAAATCAAAGATAATTCCTACAATGCTTCTGGGGCAGTAGGGAGGATAGTGTTAGTTAGCATTTAATGAAATGTGAAACATAGGAGGGAAGAGGAAAACACTTATGAGGAAGAAACAAAGTACTCCATTTAAGACACGTTAAATTTGAGACATCCATAAAACATCTAAATGAAAGACACTTATTGGGGCGCCTGGGTGGCTCAGTGGGTTAAGCCACTGCCTTCGGCCCAGGTCATGATCTCAGGGTCCTGGGATCGAGTCCCACATCAGGCTCTCTGCTCCACAGGGAGCCTGCTTCCTCCTCTCTCTCTCTGCTTGCCTCTCTGCCTACTTGTGATCTCTCTCTGTCAAATAAAAAAATAAAATCTTAAAAAAAAAAAAAAAAAAAAAAAAAAAAAAAAAAAAGACACTTATTAGTATGGAGCACAAAGAAGTAAAATGAATTGGACATATGGAATTCAGAGTCATGAATTCCATGACTCTGGAGAAAAGAAGGCATCCTGGGACAGACCCTTGGAAAAAAGCAAAATCTGAAAACTAGGTAAAGGAAAAATTCCTAGTGAAGGTGCCGAAGAAGTTCCCAGTGATGAAGGAAGAAATCCACAAAAGTGTACGGTTCCAGAGCCAAAGGAGTAGAAATCTAGTAGTAAACCTGAAAAGAGTAGTGCTGGGGGCGCCTGGGTGGCTCAGTGGGTTAAGCCTCTGCCTTCAGCTCAGGTATCTCAGGGTCCTGGGATGGAGCCCTGCATAGGGCTCTCTGCTCGGTGGGGAGCCTGCTTTCCCCTCTTTCTCTCTGCCTGCCTCTCTGCCTACTTGTGATCTGTCAAATAAATAAAATCTTAAAAAAAAAAAAAAATAAAGTAGTGTTGGTAAAGAGTGAGAACAAAAGCCAGCTTACAGTGAACTGAAAAGTAAATGAGGTACAATTCTAATTTGTGCGTATGTGGGCTTGACCTAGAAAGAACGAACAGGCAAATTCAAGGCTAAAGGCCAGTCTTAAGACACATAAAAAGGAAATGCAAATTCTTACAAAGAAACCAACATTGTCTACCATACTTACCAGTTCAAATTCCAGGACATATTTATTGTTGTGGGTTGAACAGTGTCCCTTAAATTGAAATAAAGTCCTAACTACCACTTGCCCCCAACTGTGAATGTGATCCTAATTGGAAATAGGATCGTTATAGATGTATTAGTTAAGATCACTCTAGCGATGCCTGGGTGGCACAGTCGGTTGAGTGTTCAATTCGGTTTTGGGTCAGGTTGTGATCACATGGGATATGGGATCAAGCCCTGAAACTTTAGGCTCCATGCTCAGCAGGGAATTTGCTTCAGGATTTTCTCTCTGCCCCTACCCTCACTCATGAATGCTCTAAAATAAATAAAATCTTGGGGCACCTAGGTGGCTCAGTTGGTTAAGTGTCTACCTTTGGCTTAAGTCATGGTCCCAGGGTCCTGAGATAGAGCCCCACAGTGGAATCCCTGCTCAGAGGGGAGTCTGCTTCTCCATCTCCCTCAGCACCTCCCCACCCCACTCATGCTCTCATCTCTCAAATAAATAAATAAAATCTTTACTGTGATTTCACTCATATGCAGAATCTTTTTTTTTGTATTAACATATAATGCATTATTTGTTTCAGGAGTACAGGTCTGTGATTATCAGTCTTATACAAGTCATAGCACTCACCATAGCACATACCCTCCCAGTGTCCATCACCCAGCCACCCCATCCCTCCCACTACCCCTCCACGCAAGCAATAAATAAAATCTTTAAATAAGGGGCACCTAGGTAGCTCAGTGGGACCTGCCTTTGGCTCAGGTCATGATCTCAGGGTCCTGGGATCGAGCCCCACATCAGGCACTCTGCTCACCAGAAAGTCTGTTTCCCCCCCTCTCTCTGTCTGCTCCTCTGCCTACTTGTGATCTCTGTCAGATAAATACATAAAATCTTTTTTAAAGAAAAAGGTGAGATCATCCTGGATTAGGAAAATCCAGTATGAATGATGACCTTGTAAGAAGAGAAGACAATGTGGACACACAAAGCAAGAAGGCCATGTGAAAACAAAGGCAGAAACCAGAATGATGTAGCTACAAGCCAAGGATAGCAAGGATACCAATGATTGTTGACAACGGTCAGAAAGTACAAAGGGAGAGTTCTCCAGAGCCTTGAGAGGAAGCACGGCCACGATGACAACCTTGATTCTGGACGTCTACCTCTAGGACTTTGAGAGAACAAATTTCTCTTGTTTTAAGTCATTCAGCTTATGGTACTATAATATAGCAGCCCTAGGAAACTAATCAACTATTGATAAAAGAGGGGGAAATTTTTGTATAGGGTGTGTGTGTGTATGGTTGTGAATAGGAGATGAAGAAGTGGAAGCACATGGACAAACATTTTGAGAAGTCTGATTATGAATTACGGCAGAGAAATGCGGAGATACGTAGGAAAGGGATACAGGGTCAAGTCTGTGTGTGTGTTTTTTGTTGTTGTTGTTGTTTTTTAAAGATTTTATTTATTTATTTGACAGAGAGAAATCACAAGTAGTTGGAGAGGCAGGCAGAGAGAGAGAGAGAAGCAGGCTCCCTGCTGAGCAGAGAGCCCGATGCGGGACTCGATCCCAGGACCCTGAGATCATGACCTGAGCCGAAGGCAGCGGCTTAACCACCCAGGCGCCACCCAGGCGCCCCGTTGTTGTTGTTTTTTAAAGAAAGTCTCCATGCCCAACATGGGGCTTGAGTTCACAACCCTGAGATCAAGAGTCACATCCTCTACCAATCAGCCAGGTACCCCAAGCATGGTTTGATTAATACATACTAGAAACATGCTTTTTCTTTTCTTTTCTTTTTTTAAAAAAGATTTTATTTATTTATTTGACAGACCGAGATCACAAGTAGGCAGAGAGGCAGGCAGCTGAAGGCAGGGCTTTAATCCACTGAGCCACCCAGGTGTCCTGAAACATGTTTTCTTGTTCACAAGAATGTTCCAGTGGAGAGGGAAAAACCGATGACACAGGGCAAGAGAACACCAAAGAACATATTAGTCAATTCTATTTATAGAAAGAAAATTTTCAAAACAGAAAAATCTACAGTAGTAGTAGTAGATTAATAACAGTAGATATAATAGTAGATTGATAGTTGCTCAGGGCAGGGATGCCTGGGTGGCTCAGGCAGTTGTGTCCAACTCTTGATTTTGGCTCAGGTCATGATCTCAGGGTCATGAGGTCAAGCCCTGTGTGGGGCTCCACACTGGGCATGGAGCCTGTTTAAAATTCTCTCTCTCCAGGGCACCTGGGTGGCTCAGGTTATCTCAGGGTCCTGGGATTGAGCCCCACTTTGGGCTCTCTGCTTGGCGGGGAGCCTGCTTCCCCACTCTCTGCTTGCTTGTGATCTGTCAAATAAATGGATAAAAATCTTTAAAAAAAAAAAAAATTCTCTATCTCCCTCCCTAGCCTTCCCTCCAACAACAACAACAACAACAAAAGTTGCTCAGGGATGAAGAAGAGGGTAATAGAAAGAAAAGGACAGTGACTGCCAAAGAGTATGTATCTTTTTGGGGTGATAAAAATATTATAAAATTGTGATAGTTGTAAACATTCTAATTTATAAATTCAACTCCGTAAGAGCTGAATATTTTTTTTTAAGATTTTATTTATTTATTTGACAGACAGAGAGCACAAGTAGGCAGAGAGAGGAGAAAGCAGGCTCCCTGCTGAGCAGAGAGCCTGATGTGGGGCTCAATCCCAGGACCCCGAGATCATGACCTAAGCCAAAGGCAGAGGCTTCAACCCACTGAGCCACCAAGGCACCCATTATAAACATTCTAAAAACAACTTAATTGTACACATAAACAAGGAGATTATATGGTATGTGAATTATATCTCAATAAATGTATAGTAGGGAAAAAATATAAGAATAAGCATAGGAACAAGGTCCTTGAAAAGGCAAGAAAAGTTAAGATCCCAGTTTTAAGTACTTTGGCCTCCACAGGAAGCACACTTCTACTGTAACAGAAGAGGAAGGTGGATGATTTCTATGTAGATTTGGTGGTTCAAAGCTGAGGGAATTCCTGTATAGCTTCTGTTTTCTCACTAAAGCATTAATCTTGTCATCTTTGGGGTGATGCTGTAGAAAAGAGGAATACTGAGGAGATAGGAGGGGGCATGAAACAGTTGTAACAAAGAATGGGAACTCAAATTTACACTAAAGAAACAGGATGGTGAAGATAGTACCATGCACTCATTTACCATGTGTAACCATTAAATTAGAAATGAAAGCAACTGACTAAGTTTTTCTTTAGCAGAATTTTGTTACTTGAGTAAGCAGAAAAGCTTTGTTCCACCAGTACTGGAATTTGTCCATAGCATGATTGACATGGCAATAGAGGCAAGAGAGTTGAGAGTAGCCACAAGTAGGGCTGGGGCACTTCAGCACACCAGAATGCTGCCAATCACATAAAACAAATTTTATAGATGCTGAAATGTGAACTGAGGAAATTAAAGTACTTTCTCAAAGTTACCCTACCACAGGATTCAAATCCATCTCTGGCTGACTCCAGAGGCCATACACAATCATGCTTGGCCGACTCTATGCATTAGTGATTTCTATATAGCAGGGACCTATATGCCATAATCTCAAATGGAAAGAATTAGTTCCTAGTCCACAGAAGCCTACTTCCCCAACATAACACAAATCATTAGAATCCTATGTATCAATCCTCCAAGGAGCTCACACTAACTTCGGCTATCATCCCACTGCATGAAGTATTTTTCTACTTTTCCTAAATTTTATGCTATGATTAACAGTAAAGCTTTCGAAACCAGTAATATTGTCGATTTTTATTTTCTCATTTCACAGGAAATAAAACCCTTATAATTGGTAGATGGGATATGTACATGACAGAGCTTTTATGTTTTCACCTCTCAAAATCCTTAACCACTTCAAAGTTTTCTTCTAATATTCTAATACACGGAATTTTTTTCATTCACTTCCTGAAAGGATGAAAACTATACTGCACGACACTTTTTTTTTTTTTTAAATACAGATTTTACTTATGTATTTGAGAGAAGGAGAGAGAAAGCAAGAGCAAGGGGAGGGAGAAGCAGACTCCCCACTGAGCAGGGAGCCAGATTGGACTTGATCCCAGGCCCTGGAGATCATGACCTGAGTCAAACACAGATGTTAACCATCTAAGCCACCCAGATGCCCCTGCACAACACATTTTTTTTTTAATTTTTAAAAAAGATTTTATTTATTTATTTGAGGGAGAGAGAGAGAGCGCAAGCGCACGCACGATGAGAGGGGAGAAGGTCAGAGGGATAAGCAGACTCCCCGCATAGCTGGGAGCCGGATATGGGACTTGATCCTAGGGGCTCTGGGATCATGACCTGAGCCAAATGCAGTCACCTAACTAACTGAGCCACCCAGGCATTCCCACCCCTAAGGTATTCTTACACAGAAAGTATAGCAGTGTTTCTGTAATGTATCTTTGGCAAATGTCAGTCCTAACAGAAGTAACACGATAAAATCTAAGGTTAATGAAACCTTAGTGTATACTCCAGTGCATATATATTCGTCCATCATTTACCCCTGTATTTTTGAAGTCTGATATCTCTGGAATTTAACTGTTTTGAACCTTGAGTTATCACACTAAAAGAGGTAAATCATTTATTTGTATTTATAATACATTTACAAGGTTCAAACTTCAAGCAGTACAATACTGTGATAAGCTTCCCACTCTGATCCCCATTTGCCTCTCACTTCCAACCCCCAAAGAGGAAAACTGTACAGCGAGTTTTTTGTTTATACCTGTGAGGGGAATACATATACCTAAAAAATACACACTCCCCTTTTTTATACAAATGAGGCTTTCACTTAATTTACCACAGAAGTATTTCTATAATCAGTATGTACAGAGATTCCTTTTATTGTTCTGTAAGTACTGGCTATAGTAAGATTTCCATGGTGTATATATATATTTTTTTAAAACAGCAGGACATGATTACATTGTATGGAGGACATGCCAAAGATTTTATCCAGCTGATATACAGGGGATGAGGCTTTTCCTTCTGTGTATATCCTACTCTCACCTCTCATTTGACAAACTGAACTATCCTTCCTTTTCTCCACAAAACCTAGAAATTTCAAGTCCATGTAAATGTGTTTAAGAAATGATTGTTAAATGAAAGAAACGAGAAGACATTTTCAAATACATTAGTATATAATTTCTTAAAAGTCCCCACCCATTGGAGCATTTTACTGTTTGTTTTTTTTTAAAATTTTTTTTCTTAATTTTTTTTAGTAATCTCTGTACCCTATATGGGACTCAAACTCAGGACCCTGAGGTCAAAAGTCTCATGTTCTACTGATTGAGCCAGCTAAGCATCCTATCAGTTACTTTCTTTTGCAGGTAAAAAAAATATATATATTTTCAGGTAATAAGATTTTATATTTTAAAAATTCACAAGAACCAATGGAAAATTACTATGAATAAGAGAATTTAGTAAAACAGCATATTAATAATCAATAGCTATATTCATATATATAAAGCAAATAGAAAACATTTTAAATTACCATGAGAATATAAACAGATCATGAATTAAATAAATAAATGAGATTTTCAATATCTACCTTTGGCTGATAATTTAAACATCTTGACTTTCTATATTCTGTAAACATTTTATCAGTACTTTGCATGTATCAGGTGCTAAATAAATGCTGAAGAAATGACCAAATGGGAAAAAAAAAGATATCCTCTTGCGAAGGTGTTAATTATCAGTAAAATGAGCAAGTGGCAGATCAAAGATAATTATTAAAACAAAATGCGTATCTTTAGCCTTTGGTATTAGCACCACACATGCACTTTTTAACTGAGCTTACCCATTTGTTGAAAAAGGAGACAAAGCCATATCCTTTAGACTTTCCTGTTGCCATGTCTTTTACCACTCGGGCATCTCTGAAATCAGAAATAATCAGAAGTTTAGGTTTGCAAACTGTCCTCTGGATATCAAGTGAGACTGTCATATACAACTCATTTTTATGTTTCATCTTCATTAAAACGAACCTTTAATGCAATTTCACCTTTTATTCTATAAAATTTATCATGTATTAGCAAATGATGCTTAATAAACATGCAAATCAATAACTTCTTAAATATATATGTATATATTGTAAAAAACTGCCTCCCATTTCAAAAATTTTTTAACTTTTAAGTATTAAGCATGGTAAAAGGAGCTATTCATACGAAATTACTGGAACCATTTATAGGGTTCACAGGCACATTAGAGGAATAGCTTTCTTTAACCACGCAATTGATAATTTTCTATTTGATACCATATATTACCTAATCATTAAAAAAATTAAAATAGAAAACTGGAAACTAAAAGAATAAAAAGCTGTATATTTCCTAAATTAATTAAATTATTTTGTTTTCTCAGATCAATTGCACCCCCCTTTTGGACTATGGGTAAATTTTGAGAACTTGATGTTTTCAGAAATGTTAATAAATCATTGAAGAAAAACACTAGACACACACTTTAGTTTTAAACTATATAAGAAAAGATTTTATACTGAATTTTAAAATAACAATCGTATAAGATTGATTGGAAACTATAAGATATAAAAGCAAAATTTTAAAAAGTCAGAAAGTAAAAAAGCACGCCAACATTTATCCACTGTGAACCGTAGCTTGTAGTTAGCCAGGGCAATTCTGTCCATTCTTCAGAGATACTCTGCAAAATAACCAGAGCCCTATTATTTGAGATTGAGTAAAAAAACCCAGCCATGATAGCTAAAACTCCATACCTCAAAAAATTGGGACTCAAATTGTGCTTCACAGGCAATCTGCTTTTAAGTTAGCCAGGTATGTCACAATGCTTGTTCTCTCAGGACACATGAACAAAACAGGCACTTTCACAACAAAAACCCAAGTCAGAAAGCCATGCAATATAATTTTATATTAAAGTATACATAAGCATATTTTGATCAATTTAGGAGTGATTTATTAAGTGTTTAGGGTCAAAATGACAAAGAGGTGCTGGTGAAAAGGGAAAACTAATGCAAGTCACTTCTCAATATGAAAAAATACTTATTAAATTATCGGTATGGTACACATGCATTTAATTTGGTAGTTGATTCACTTTTATACCAAAATTTGTTAGACTACGCTAAGTTCAAGTAATAGAGTATAAACTGTATAAATTAGTGTAGGAAAGTACCGTATCTTTCATACTACATATTTTAACAGGCCACCACTTACTGAACACCATCTATAAACTGAGAACTGTTGCAGGATCTCTACAGAGAATATCTGGCTATCATGAGAACTGTTTAATATATGTATTTACCAATTTATTTCCTTTAACAAAAAAATCGGGAAATGATGCTGCCAACTAAAAAGGGTTCTTTTAAATTTAGAAACAGTAACTCCTTGGGTAGCGTAAAACTCAGACATTATATATTACCTCCACTGAAAATTATAATCCATAAATTGTAAATTATAAAGGCTTCACAAAAAAAAAATCATGGTTGATCATAAAAGAATCTAGACTATAATTATGATACCAACATATTTAACAAAAAGAAATTACTGATCCATGATTAAAAAGTCATTATTAAAATTAGAATGTCATGTAAACTTAAACTTGCTGATTGTTAAACAATCTTTATCTAATCCCAAATTAAAATCCCCATGTTTTCAGAAAAGCTACTTTAATCAAAATCAAAGCATTTAATAAGATAGCTATTGAATCTGTTAAAATGTTAGAAAATTTCTTTCTTCTTAAAGTTAAGTTTCAGGACATGTTAGCCTTGAAATATATTTTTAAGTCTTACTTATTTCTGAAAGGATTCTCTAAGGAGGAAGCAGCAAAGATCTAGATCAGGGTTCTTTAATCCTTCTTTAATCCTTTTATGGTCCTGTGACTACTCTGAAAATAGGATAAAACTTAAAAAGATACTCCACACCAAAAAGAAAACAAACACAAAATTTTGTACACTTATAGAGCTTTGGAGCTGCCAAAGGTTAACACCTTCCAGTCTAGGTATTTGAAAGCAAGCTAACCATCATCAACACCCTACTGACAGATTAAAGGGAACAATCAAGAAACTAGAACTTTACTTATTTTCCTAATTTGTTCTCACAGACAACGAAAAAGAGTCCATTTATAAACTCTAATCTGCCTGCCTTTAAAGTTGGCCTCTACCAAAAAAAAAAAAAAAAAGTTGGCCTCTACCTATGACCATTCTTTGGTCACTGTTCATTTTCATCCTCCTACCAATGAACTACAACTCTTCAAATGAACACTCCCCAGATTTACTACCAATACTATTGGCATTTACTTTCTAGTCTCCTCACCTTCTCATCTCTGCTGTTGTTCTGTTCCTCAAACCAAACCAAAGCTAACGTTTCCTTTTTACTACTCTTCTAGCTGGAACAACAATAAAAAAGCAACCAGAAACCCCAAGATTCTGTTTTCTAAATTCAACAAGTACTTCTAATACTATAATCAACTTATTCTTACTCCCTTATGGCATGCTTTTCAAAATATTAAGATTCTTTTATGATGAACAATACCTTGAGTGAGCTACTTACAAAGGGCCTAGAAACTATACGACTATTAAGAAATGCAACCAAAACATTGCTCCACAAAATACTAAAAGGCATTATTTTTAAAAGTAACAACGACAAAAGGGTAGATATCTGGGGATTAATATTTAACTGCTTTTTAGGTTGAATTGTTAAGGTTTCTTTTTGTTAAAATATATTAATACAAAATGCATGGTATCATAGAAGTACCCCAAGAGTCTAAATTCCTCAGTCAGAGCACAAGATTACTAAAGATTATGTCCAAGCTAAGCAAGACACTTACATAAGAAACAATATGTACCATAGCAAATTTGTCTCAAGAGCTAATGCTAACTGAAAAAGGATTTTAAAATACTTGGAAGACAAAAGATTTATCATTGGGGAAACAATCTTTGGCTGTTAATGGCTTAAATGATCTCTAAACAACATAACGAATTATGTGGAAGGGTTAAAATTCATAACAGATTTTCAAATTCTATATAAGCCTGTTTCTAATTAAAATCCATTTAAATTTATCTCCTGTTACTTACGATATTCTTCCAAATGGTGCAAAAGCAGCTTTTATATCTTCAGTTGTAATTTCTGGACTGAGATCACCAACAAAGACATGGAAATGATCTTATAAGAGGAAGGAGGGGGAAGTGAAAAGAAAAATAAAATTTTAGAATTTAAGATATACTAAAATCTATTCAATAAAATAATCTTAATTTATGGATTAAGTATAACACTAGCCTATATCTATACAGATCCTATAAATTTTATAATGAATGAAGGTGATAATATAGGAAAGATTCTCTTAAAGACTGCTATCTCTAACTGGAAACTGACAGTTATATTTCTACTTACAGCCAATTATTACACTGGTCTAAGAAAATAAACTAATAATATATAACAAGCTTTGCAAAAAAAAATTAATGACTTAATTACCATTCTAATAGTGATTACATTTATCCAGTTTACCACTACATTAAGGTTTTAAAATTAAAATAAAATAGTGGTATTGTGAGTTATGTAGACTAGATTTGCCTCAGTTAAGACAATTTGCTGAAGCTAGCTACATAATATACTTGGTTTAACCATATTTTGTGAAGAACAATCAAAGAAATACCTTGCAATGCAACAGTTTGATGTTAAAGTATTTGACAGTTTTCTCAAAAGCCAACAGTTTTGGTTGCCCAGACATTACACCATTCAGTTTATGTGAATCCATGTGCAAGTGAACTAAGACTGAAGGCAACAGAATGAAAACAGTAATCCCTTCACTTTATATCAGAGCCATCAAAAAAGCATTGGAGAGAAATAACGATTCCAAATGTGAAGTGTTTTTTTTTTAAAGACAACATTCAAAAAAGAAACACTTTAAAAATACAAAATAGTTGGATCAACACTTTAAAAGGAACACATACATCAACTTTGACAAAGTATATTTGGAAAGAAAAATGACCCCCATCTGGCAGGCTTTAAGCAACATACTGGGTTGCCATTTGGGAAACGCTGTTTTGGGAGCAACTCAAGCAATCGGCAGATCTGGTATGTAGCACAGATCGTGACCTCAAGAAAGCAGGGTATCTTGCCCTTTATTTAGTTGGTGAAAGGTGAGAAAGTATTTCTAAGGCATCAGCTGCTACCAAGGGGATCAGAGAGCTTGAAATAGCACCAAAGTAGTGGACAAGCCACATTTGGTCAACGTTGGGAAGAAGGGGGAAAAATACTGCCAGAGAGACAAACAGAAACACGACCCCCTCCCTCCCACCACCCCCAAATATCAAACAAAAAAACTTCAAGTGGTTAGTGAATACCCTTTCAAGAGATTTCATTTTATGTTTAAGAAGATACAATTACCTTGTGAACGCTGTGTGCTGACAACGGTACTACCTGATGACAAAGATTAGATTTGTTCTTAAATTTATTAACACAAACACATTCAATCATATCTTAGGATAACGATCAAAACATTACTGCAAACATGTACGATGTTTATATGCTTTACAATAAAACTACTGTGTATAATAAAAACAAATATTCAAAGAGTATAAAATATACTTACTGCTTGTATCTTTCTTTTGACTGCTGGGGGTTGTTGCCCAATTCACTTTGACTTCCTAAAAAAATGTTTCTATATTTATATTCCATAAAAATAAAGCTCAAAAACATATATAACAAGATTTGCATCTATAAACACACAGGAAGGCATATGCTGGAGATGAAACATTCAAGAGGATAACAGTTCTGGTCAAAGTTTCAATACTTACCTTTTAACCTATACTTCCTCAAATGCTGGCAAACCTAATCTTACACACTTCTCTGTTAACATTCAAATAACTTTTCTTATCTAAAGTAACAATCATTTCTTTCTTTTTATTCTTCTCCATTAGTACCCAAAGTTCTAGAGGTTTTATCCAACCTTGAGTAATTCAACAAATATTTTAGTATTTACAATGTGTGAGGAATCTTGAAGAACACCAACATAAACAATGCCCTCTAAAAAGCTTTATTCCATCTTTTAAATATTAAATGTGACCTTCTGCTATGAAGTGATATAATGCCTCTAAAAGGTAATCAAATTGGGGGCATCTGGGTGGCTCAGTTGGTTAAGTGTCTGACTCTTGATTTTGGCTCAGGTCATGATCCTGGGGTTGTGAGATCATGTTGGGCTCTGCACTGAGCATGGAGGCTGTTTGGGATCCTCCCTCTCCCTCTGTCCTCCCTGCCACCCCCGCTCATGTGCACTCTCAATAATGAAAGAAAGAAAGGAATAGTTAAAAAAAACCCAATAAAACCTATATACAACTTAAAATTTTCAAGTCACCTTCTTTAAATATGACAGCTTACCTTACCCATTATCTTCCGCCCATTCATAGCAGCCAGTGCTGCAGCTGCATGACGATGCTCATAAAACTCCACAAAACAATATGGATCATTTCCAGCTGTCTGTTGAAAGAAACACAAAAGCCAAATTCAAGTTGTATACACCCATTACCTTAAAATTCTGTGAAGTTTTATATATCTCAAATATCAGGCCAAGGAAAATGAAGGGGTCTAGTCCATGAGTTAATCTTTAGATTAGGAAGTAG
This sequence comes from Mustela nivalis, assembly GCF_964662115.1. NCBI lineage: Eukaryota > Metazoa > Chordata > Mammalia > Carnivora > Mustelidae > Mustela > Mustela nivalis. The sequence continues at coordinate 52,612,354 of NC_139027.1, read as the reverse complement.
ACACTTCAAAAAATTAAATGGTCTTAAAGAACACTGTCTTCTTCAACAAGTTATTCTTTAATACTACATATAATTTAATCTTGTATTAATGATTATCCTAATTTTAGATGGATACATATAGAAACCACACACACATTCCTCATATAACTATTTCTTTGTGCTACAGATGTTAGTGGAGTTTGACTAGACTCTTACACTTTCAAGTCTCAGTACTGGCTTTTAATTATCTTTCCTCTCTCTCCCCTGTTGTTTTTAAGGTTTTATTTATTTATTTGACAGAGAGCGAGATGGCAAGAGACAGAACACAAGCAGAGGGAGGAGAGGGAGAAGCAGGCTTCCCACTGAGCAAGGAGGACGTGGGACTCAACCCCAGAACCTTGGGATCATGACCTGAACTGAAGGCAGACGCTTACCAACTGAGCCACCCATGATCCCATCTCCCTTCCCTGATAAATGTTACCTTTTACTGCTATCAATGTACACATATCCTTGCTGCTTCTAACTAAGTAGCAGAAAATATCAAGCCAACCTTCTTAAACCTATTTCAGGTTCTGAAAAGTGAAGAGGTTTTCTGATAAAGTTTTTAGAATAGGTTTCAGAATGTGGACTTTATTTTTTTTTTTTTTTTAAGATTTTATTTATTTATTTTTCAGAGAGAGAGAGAGCACAGGCAGACAGAGTGGCAGGCAGAGTCAGAGGAAGAAGCAGGCTCCCTGCGGAGCAAGGAGCCCGATGTGGGATTCGATCCCAGGACACTGGGATCATGACCTGAGCCGAAAGCAGCTGCTTAACCAACTGAGCCACCCAGGAGTCCCCAGAATGTGGACTTTCTGACATCAATTTTTTGCTTATCATCTCTTAAAAATTCTCTTTTCTGGTGTTCCAAGTAATGGAGGTCTGATATGTGCATCTTGGATGCTTTATTGTAAATTAAAGAAGGAAAAACACCCCATATTTTATACCTATCTGCAAAATACAAAATGACTTAGACTCCATTTTTTAACTCTTTCCATAAACCCCTAAGCAAAATTCAAAATTTGAAATCAAAATTTAAAATCGAATGACATTAGAATAAAGAAATTACTATTTTGCTACAAGGAAATTAATCGTTTAAAAAGTCACTGGCAATGATTATTAAGAATGTTAGAGTGAGGAGGAATTTTTATAATTTTAAATACTGAGATAATTGTTTTATTTATTTATTTATTTATTTTTTAAGATTTTATTTATTTATTTGTCAGAGAGAGAGTGAATGAGAGCAAGCACAGGCAGACAGAGTGGAAGGAAGAGTCAGAGGGAGAAGCAGGCTCCCTGCGGAGCAAGGAGCCCGATGTGGGACTCGATCCCAGGACGCTGGGATCATGACCTGAGCCGAAGGCAGCCGCTTAACCAACTGAGCCACCCAGGCGTCCCGATAATTGTTTTATTTTAAAAATATTAAAGAGGGGCGTTTGTATGGCTTAGTCGGTTAATCATCCTACTTAGGTCATGATCTCAGGGTCCTGGGATAAAGCTCTGTGGCGGGCTCTGCACCTCTGTGTGGTGGGCTCTCTCCCTCTCCCTCTCTAAATTTAATAAATCTTTAAAAATCTTCAAAAAAAAGTAAATAATATAAAAATGTTTTAAAAATTACATAATTCAAACTAACACTACACTTAATGGTAATTCTATTACAAAGGTCAATGTTGTCAAACATTAGAATGTCGTTACATAAAGTAGCCTAGATTTCAGCACAATCAAATGAAAAAAGAATATTAATTTTATATAATTTGTACCCAGAAAAAACTGCACCTGTTAGATAAAAAGATCTAAGCATTCATACTATCAGCCTTCATACTCCAGAGTATAAAATTCATATCTATGAACATCAGTCCAACAGTATGAATAGACTGATATTTAGACTGGTCTTTTTTTTTTTTTTTAAAGATTTTATTTATTTATTTGACAGACAGAGATCACAACTAGGCAGAGGGGCAGGAAGAGAGAGAGGAGGAAGCAGGCTCCTTGCTGAGCAGAGAGCCCGATGTGGGGCTCGATCCCAGGACCCTGGGATCATGATCTGAGCAGAAGGCAGAGGCTTTAACCCACTGAGCCACCCAGGCGCCCCCCCCCTTTTTTTTTTGACAGAGAGAGACACAGCAAGAGAGGGAACACAAGCAGGGTGAGTGGGAGAGGGAGAAGCAGGCTTCCCTCAGAGCAGGGAGCCCGATGCGGGGCTCGATCCCAGGACCCTGGGATCATGACCTAAGCCGAAGGCAGACGCTTAATAACTGAGCCACCCAGGTGCCCCTAGACTTGTCTTTTTACACACACTATGATTCAGGATTAACAGCAATTACAGATGAATGATACAATGTTTTTCTATATGGTAAGGTCTGATGGACAGGAACTGCCACAATGCAAGAAAAGCTTTAATCAGGGCATTTAAAGGTTAAAAACACACCCACACACTTAAACACTTTCACAGTTTATTTTTTTTTAACCTAATTTTCCAATGTAATTGTAATAACTGAATTCCAGATTAGCCAATCAACTGACACCACATAAGAAAAAATACTGATACCTCAATGTACCTTAAAACAAGAGCCTACATATAGTTCTTATTTGCTCTAAAAATGATTAGTTCTATTCTCTTCCTCCTTTATTTATTAGTAAAATAAGCTAAACTCAGTGGCTAAGACTGACTTAAATTCACTAAAATTACTAGGAATTTAGACTGTATAAACTACTTAAAAAAAAAAAATGAAGACCCTGCAGTTTTCTTTTTTAAGTTTAATTTTTTTTTAGTAATCTCTTCACCCAATGTGGAGTTCAAACTCATTATTCCAAGATCAAGAGTCCCATGCTGTTCCTACTGAGTCAGTCATGCACCCCTATATAAACTAATTTAAGAGTTCCTGGAAGAGAGGCACCTGGCTGGCTTGGTAAAGCATGCAACTCTTTTTTTTTTTTTTTTAAAGATTTTATTATTTATTTGACAGAGAGAGATCACAAGTAGGCAGAGAGAGAGAGAGAGAGAGAGAGAGAGGAGGAAGCAGGCTCCCCGCTGAGCAGAGAGCCGGATTCGGGACTTGATCCCAGGACCCTGAGATCATGAGCTGAGCCGAAGGCAGCGGCCTTACCCACTGAGCCACCCAGGCGCCCCAGCATGCAACTCTTGACCTCAGGGTCATGAGTTTGAACCCCATGTTGAGTGCAGAACATACTTAAAAAATAAAACTGTTCTTTAAAAAAAAAAAAAAAAAAAGAGAGAGAGAGAGAGAGAGAGGGTTCCTGGAAGTAACGGAGTTAACTAATCCATTAAAGAGGAAGAAAGTTAACTAAGTAAAATACCCTTACATCCATAATCATTTTGCAGTTTTTACAAGGTCCAATCTGGCTAAACAGCTGGAGAATTAGAGCTTCTGTCACATCTCTGGAAAGGTTGCCGACATATCTGAAACACAAAGAAAAACAACTTACCATTTTAAATTTGCTCCTTTGCATCAGTTTCTAAAGTTGCTTACTGAAAAAGAAATCTGGGGAATAGACAGATCTCTGCATTGAACTACACCACCGGGAACAGGTTCCAAAAGTTGGCCAAGACTTCAAAATTTCTTTCAAAGCAGACACATGACACGCTACTTGTAATCTCATGGACATCAGTCGTAAAGGGGAATCCCGTGTGTGTGTTTATTTAGTCAAGGTTTTGTAAAATAAGCCTGGTGTTTCTAAGTCTGTAGGCTTACCTTAGGAAGATCTGCTTTCAAAAACTCTCAAATGAGGACATCTGGGTGGCTCAGTTGGTTAAGCAGTCTGCCTTTGGCTTTGGTCATGATCCCAACAAGGTCCTCTGAATAAGTCCCGCAGCAGGATCCCTCCATACTCAGCAGGGAGTCTGCTTCTCCCTCTGCCTGTCCCCACCTGATACCCTCCACCCCCTCATACAAGCACCTGTGAGTGCTCTCTCTCTCACAAAAATAAAATCTTTAAAAAATTTTTAAAAGATCTCAAATGACTCATCAGACACATAGAACATTTAATACAATCAATCTTGTGAAGCTTTAAAATTACTTCTTCAGTATTACTGAGAACATTAAAATTTCCTCAATTTTTAATCCACACAATTCCCTTTTGTAGTGAGTACGAACCTTTAATAAATAAAGTGGAATAAATAAATGAATGAATAAATAAATAAATAATATGTAGTAAGTGCAAACCCCTACTAAATGAAAAACAGGCAAAAGGAACAAAATACAAACTAACCACATAGCAAGTAAGCCTAGACCATATGCTTGTAGTGGTAAGATTAGCGCAGAGTAAAAAGTTGTAAATATTTTTAACTTATGCGAAATATCGTAGACTAAAACATGTTTTCGACATGTGTGTGTTTTTGGTGTGTAAGCATGAGAAAAATAAGTGATGTAATGTGTTTTTGAAGGAGACTTAGCACAGTATATAAAGAGGCATCGGGTTGGACTGAGGTGAAGCGAGTTCCCTGTCGGGGAACGACAGTTTCGTTGCCGACCACTCGCTGGTTCTCAGTCTCAACTTCTGCGGTGACCTCTCTGTCTAGATTGTGAGGCGACGTCTCCTTCTCCGTGACAACTTCAGCAGACTGTGACTGGACCATGATAGTGGTGCGGACCTCGTCCCAATAAAGATCAAGTGAGTTACATCATATCCATTTCTCTATCTCTTCTTTACACATCACGACCTCCTGGCGGGATGCAGGGGTTTTGCTCGCGTCACCTTTACACTGTCCAATTTAGGTATACTTCGGTTTACACTGTGTGTGTGTGTGTATTTAAAGATTTATTTATTTGACAGAAGAGAGCCAAGAAGAGCACAAGCAGGGGAAACAGTAGACAGAGAGGGAGAAGCAGGCTCCCCACAAAGCAGGGACCCCTGATGTGGGGCTCAATCCCAGGATCTTGGGATTATGACCTGAGCCAAAGGGAGATGCTTAACCATCTGAGCCATGCAGGCACCCCTACAATAAATATATTTTTGAAAAATCATGGGTAAATTACTTATTAGGTATTACATACGGACACAAAGGGATGGGAAAACTTCCCATGAATATCACTAATCAGTGATAAGTGTAGAAGTGTAGAGAAGGATTCCAGGAGAGACTTTTAACAGGTAATAGGCTTCGGTGACTAACAAACTTAGTGTAAATACTTTATTACAAAACCACACAGCAGGGGGCCCGGGGAGTCTGCTACTCCCTCTCCCTTTGCCTGCCACTCCCCCTGCTTGTGTTCTGTCAAATAAATAAAAATCTTAAAAAACAAAAACCCAAAACCACACAGATTATTACATCATGTCCTTATTCTGAGTATCTGTAATTAAAGGGAAAGAATTAGGAATTTATCGTGCTTTGAGTAGAAACTCCAGTGTAGTATATATATATATTTTAAGGGATAGCACAATTTTTTTTAAAAAGGTTTTATTTATTTGACAGACAAGAGATCACAAGTAGGCAGAGAGGCAAGCAGAGACAGGAGGAAGTACGCTCCCCGCTGAGCAGAGAGCCCAATGCGGGGGCTCCATCCCAGGACCCTGACATCACCACCCGGAGCCAAAGACAGAGGCTTTAACCCAATGAGCCACCCAGGCGCCCCAGTTTTGTTTTTTTTTTTTTTTTTAAGATTTTATTTGTCAGAGAGAGAAGCAGACTCTGCAGAGCAAGGAGCCCAATTCGGGACTCGATGCCAGGACCCTGGGGTCATGACCTGAGCTGAGGGCAGATGCTTAATCGAATAAGCCACCCAGGCATCCCCAGTGTAGTATAATCTAATAGTTCTAGATGATGAGGAAAAAACTCCTTTACAGAAAAATGCTAGTCAATAAGTGTAGAGAGAATTAAATTAGTAAACAATGCAAAAGCCCTACTGAAATGATTAATTCAGGTAAGAATCACTAATAGCTACAAAACCATTAGGTGAACCAACTGTGTGAAAATGGTATTTGCAGGGTGCCAAAGTTATTATTACACAGATTACTGAACACTGCAAAGGGAAAACTACCTTAAAAGAAAAAGCTTTGGCTGTTTTACCTGAGATCGAACTTTAAAATCGTTTTTATAGACAGACATTTCCGTATACTATATCATACAATATCACCTATGAAGTATTTATATACAAAAGTCTCACTTGAATCTAATTAAGCATAAACTTAAACCCAAGTTGTAAAATACTGGGGGATGCCTGAGTGGCTCAGTTGGTTAAATGTTTGCCTTCAGGTCAGGCCATGATCCCAATGTCCTGGGACAGAGTGCCACATCCAGGGTCCTTGCTCAGTGGAGAGGCTGTTTCTCCCTCTCCCTCTGCCCCTCCCGCTGCTTGTGTGGGCACTCTCTAATAACTTTAAAAAAGTTTATAGAATACTGGGCATATAAAACAATTATACAAATTCAGATGGGGAATATAAGACAACTTGATCTCTTGAAAAAAAAATTGTCCTAAAAAAATCTTTAAAAAGAGAGGACTGTTTTTGATTAAAAGAAACCTGAAAGACACTGATAACCAATGCAATGACTAATCCTTGACTATAACCTAGATTTGGGGAGAGGAGTTAACTTTTTCTGGGAGAACTCTAATTAATCAATGTAGAAGGAATGAGGAAAATCACCAGAAAGCCAGTACAGTAGTAACTGCTACTGGTGAGATCCACCCACGGATCTTCAGTTGATGCAAATTTTAAGGAGAAATAGGGTATGTGTAGAGCCTCAGAGTGCCCCCGCTAAAATAGGAGAAATAAGGAGAAATAGGGTATGTGTAGAGCCTCAGAGTGCCTCCGCTAAAATATTTAATGATTGGTTTTTAACCAATAAATTGGTTGTTTTAACATATGTCCAAACCTCCCTCTATGAAGTGGAGCTTTATTTCCCTCTTCTTGAGTGTAGGTTAGTCTTAGTGACTCAATTCTAATTAACAGTGTTGAAGAAAAAAAAAAAGGTAGCCATTGTATAGTGAAAAAATACTACCCTCACAAGACTGCCACAGTCATGAAATGCATCCCCTCACATATTAAAGGAGGGTAAAGAGATAAGACAACTACATGCAATGTAGGATCTTGGACTGGATCCCAGAATAGAGAAAGGACATTAGCAGAAAAACTGGGGATACTCGAATAAACCTTGTAGTTAATAGTATTGTACAATGTCAATTTCTTACTTTTGGTAACTATAACGCAGTTTTGTAAGATGTCAACATTAAGGGAACCTGGGCAAAGGTTATAGGAGAACTCTGTACTATCTCTAGAACTCTTCCATGTCTATTTTCACCTGACTCTTCATGCCTGTAAGAGAATCTCAGAATTGCTTTATGTCTAAATGAAAAAATGGCTCTAACATCTATTTTGGTAAAGCTCGACAATCTAGCATCAAGTGGGCAGTATTTAGGGAACGGAATTTCTTTTACTCTTTGCAAAACTGTCTAATTTTCTGAGAAATATTTTGAGTGATATTACCTACTTGAAGATATATAATTTTAAAAATTGACTTTAAAAAGCACTAGGATTTATATTACTTTACAACTCAATGTGACCTGTGGTATACTGTAAACTCCAGGAGCCTCTATCAATTAACTCTACATATACCTGTCTAGAGAAAAGCTCTTCAGGGGGAAGTTTCGCAAACAACTTGCTCTCAACCGTCAACATCATTACAATAAACTACGAGTAACACAGTAAGTTCATATCCAAGAAACCAAATGACAAAATCTTTTCCCTTCTCATGCAAATAAAAATAATCCATTAGTTTTGCTTTTCACCAATAAGTTAATCATTAATACCTACTTCAAATTTTTATTTTATTTTTTTTATTTTTTTTAAATCTTTTTTTTTTTTTTTAAAGACTTTATTTATTTATCAGAGAGAGAGAGAGCAGAGCGAGCGAGCACAGGCAGACAGAATGGCAGGCAGAGGCAGAGAGAGAAGCAGGCTCCCTGCCGAGCAAGGAGCCTGATGTGGGACTCAGGCGTCCCCCTACTTCAAATTTTTAGAAGCAACTTAATGTTATTACTTTCCAATTCTAGGGCGCCTGGGTGGCTCAGTGGGTTAAGCCGCTGCCTTCGGCTCAGGTCATGATCTCAGGGTCCTGGGATCGAGTCCCGAATTGGGCTCTCTGCTCAGCAGGGAGCCTGCTTCCTCCTCTCTCTCTCTCTGCCTGCCTCTCTGCCTACTTGTGATCTCTATCTGTCAAATAAATTAAAAAAAATCTTAAAAAAAAAAAAATCTCACACATCTTACTTTCCAACTCTATCTGCTAAATAAATTAATTAATCGGAAATGGAGAACCCAAATTTGAAAACTACAGATTCTTTTTATACTCACCATACTTTCAATGGAAGAATAAACAAGTTTCTTAGTTTGTAGAATGCACTATACTTTACAAAGCTCATTCTCATCTTTATGTACCTATGTTTCTTTAGCTGTTCCATACTTTGTTACATTCTATTGTTTCTGAAGCCAAAGGATTTCCAATTAACAGCACAGATTTGTTACAGGTATAGTGGATTATTTTAGGGGTGGGAGGGTTCTGAATCCTCACTCTATGGCAGAGGCTCACTTCTCTACAGAAGCTGAAAAGGCTTGATATGGTTCTGCAGTCTCCCTTACATGTGATCCAGGTTGGGCTGATTAGGGAAAGAGACCTGAACACAGAAGACAAAGAGAGGATTAAAGAAGCAGAGAAAAAAGAAAATACATTTTGGTGGCAAACAGCAGTGGAGTCCCACATCCAGTGAAAGTGAAAACTGTGGTATTTGGTCCTCAGTGGATGTGGTAGTAACATCATTTCTGGGACAGTCAGTCTGTGCCTTGGTAAGGACTGTGGGCCTGACAGCTGTCTTGTTTTCCTGAACATTTGCTAAGCCAGGTTCTATAACCTTCCTGTAAATGTGGGAGTATCCAATATCTTGATTTTATAAACCGCTTTTATGCTTAAATTTTTTTTTTGCTTCCTGCATTAAAAAAAAAATCCCAACTGATAAACATACTGGAGCAGTGGCAAGCCAAGGTTCCCTGTCATGTATACTAGACCACTAAATAAAAATGTAATTTTCTTACATTTATGCAAGTTTTTTATTTTTAAGAAGATTTTATTTGAGAGAGAGACCATGAAAGAGTACACGAGAGAGGAGGTCGGAGGGAAGCAGGCTCCTCGTGGAGAGCCCAATGCAGTTCGATCCCAGCACTCCAGGATCATGACCTGAGCCGAAGGCAGCTGCCCAACCATGCCACCCAGGTCCCTGCCAAGTTTTTATTTTTCAAAATACTTTAAAAAATATTAAAATATCCCTTTTTAGCTGTCCCACCACGGATTAAAGTATCCCATATTGATATTTATTGTATCACCACTGAGATTATGTCCCAATCTGTGCAGAACTGTAAAGTAAAGAGAGGAGTACAAGAGACTTAACTGTTGAAGCAAACAGACTTCCATGGACTAAAAAAATGTCTTCCTTAGGTAACTGGTATATTAGCTAACAATACTGGGGGTTTTTTCGTTTGTTTTTAAAAGATTTTTTTTTTTTAAGATTTTATTTATTTATCAGAGAGAGGAAGAGAGCGAGCACAGGCAGACAGAATGGCAGGCAGAGGCAGAGGGAGAAGCAGGCTCCCTGCTGAGCAAGGAGCCCGATGTGGGACTCGATCCCAGGACGCTGGGATCATGACCTGAGCCGAAGGCAGCTGCTTAACCAACTGAGCCACCCAGGCGTCCCTGTTTTTAAAAGATTTTATTTATTTGACAGAGAGAGAGCAAAAGCAGGGGGAGCAGCTCCCTACTGAGCAAGAGAGCCCAATGTGGGACTCAATGCCAGGATGCTGGGACCATGACCTGAGCTGAAAGCAGAGGCTTAACCATCTGAGCCACCCAGGTGTCTCAATTAGCTAACAATACTGTATCAATGCAGTCACCTTAATATGACAATTGTATTGTGGTTTTATATAAGAGAATGGTCTTGTTGGAAAATATATGATAAAGTACTTAGGTCCGAAGTGTTCTATTCAAATGGTTCATTAAAAAAAGAGTATCTAGGCGCCTGGGTGGCTCAGTGGATTGGGCCGCTGCCTTCGGCTCAGGTCATGATCTCAGGGTCCTGGGATCGAGTCCCGTGTCGGGCTCTCTGCTCAGCAGGGAGCCTGCTTCCCTCTCTCTCTCTGCCCGCCTCTCCGTCTTCTTGTGATTTCTCTCAGTCAAATAAATAAATAAAAACTTAAAAAAAAAAAAAAAGAGTATCTAAATAAGGCAAATATGGCTATGGGCAACTGGTTATTAGCACACAAAAGGTACCTAAGTCCTCAACATAGTATTTTTTTTTTTAATATTTTATTTATTTATTTATTTGACAGAGATCACAAGTAGGAAGAGAGGCAGGCAGAGAGAGAGAGGAGGAAGCAGGCTCCCTACTGAGCAGAGAGCCCGATATGGGGCTCCATCCCAGGACCCTGAGATCATGACCTGAGCTGAAGGCAGAGGCTTAACCCACTGAGCCACCCAGGCGCCCCTCAACATAGTATTTTTGTTACTTTTCTGGTTTTTAATTTTTCAAAATAAAAAGCTACCTGGGAAGATTCAATGGAAAAGTCATTAATGGTACCAGTTAACAGTTGACAGTTCAGCCAGGGATAGGATTTCACATCAATTTAATACATATTTTGAAGCTGATAAGTAAGTTCAAAGAGTTATACAATTGGAATCCAAAACCCTTAAAATATTTTTATTGGGGTAGCTCTAGAAAATCTGATAGTCTAAATTTACAAAGCAGAACACTGTATTGGGTTTTGAGCTGCAATCACTGTATAAAAATGCAGAATTTGGTATGAAACTTCTGTGAAAATGAGTGAAAAGCATAAATAAGATTTTATGTAATGATAAATTCCATAAGAGTAGAGATTTTCAGTGGGGCACCTGGTTGGCTTTGTCAGAGGAGCATGCAACTGTTGATCTTGGGGTCGTGAGTTTGAGCCCTAAATGAGGAGTAGAGATTTCTTAAGCTCTTTTAAAAAAGAGGGGGTAGACTTTCATTTTTACTCATACTATATATTTAGTGTTGAGAGCCCTGCCTCAAACATTTTAAGTATTCTATAAATAACTATTAAAGAGTTAACAGTATTCTCTTAGATTTACTTTTGAACATTTTCAAACCGCTTAGAAATTACCAATTTCTCCTGATTCTAATTTAGGGGGAATGTGTATGTCTTTCACTGATTATGAATTTATGTACAATAGTAAACGGTACACCAGCATCATCAACTTACTATTTTATTAACAACTGTTACTTTTCTGATGGCTGAAACTGCTGTTTTTCATTAGCTGGCACCTCCTTCACTTGGAGATCAGACCATATACATAAACCAGATTGAACAAATGTATATTATGATACACCCCAAGACATCCTAAGACATCCATGCTCTCAAGACTATTCTCATTTTTACTTATATTTTGCAACAAACATTTTATTTCTAAAATTTTATTTCTAAGTAATCTTTATACCCAAAGTGGGGCTTGAACTTACACAACCTGGAGATCAAGAGTCCATGTTCTACTGAGCCAGCAGGCCCACCCCCCAACACACTAACATTTTATTTTATTTAAAGATTTTATTTATTTATTTATTTGTCAGAGAAAGAATGAGTACAAGTGGCGGGGTGGGGTAGCAGCAGGCAGAGAGAGCAGCAGCCTCCTCACTAAGCAAGAAGCCTGATGTGGGACTCCATCCCAGGACTCTGGGATCATGACCTGAGCCAAAGGCAGCGGCTTAACCTACAGAACCACCCAGGAGCCCCCAAACTAACATTGTAGATGACTGATACGACAAATTTGTAAGCAAACCTACTTACTGACTTCATTCTCACACCCTATAGGTAATTCTTTTTGTTCTATTTTCAAAATATTCCCCAAATCAAACCACTTTTCATAATATGTCCCCAAAGTCCTGCTGACAAGGAACTGAACACTGGCAATCTCTAACTTAATGCTGAACACTCATCTGTGACAAATGAAGTTATCTCCTCTGAGCCATTTACATACACAGGTGATACTGAGATTCGACCACCTTTCCCTCAAGAATGTAAAAATCTTGACTCATAGCTTGAAATTGTACCAGCTTTAAAAACAAATTTACTGATCACTTACCGTAGACTAAACACTGCTAAGAACATACTGAAAGACCCTGACTTGCAGGTCATTAAAACAAATATTTTATATAAAAAGTAAAAACACCGCTGGTAAAACAAAACAATGCTGGTAAAACTTAGTGATTTACACCTACTCACATTTAAACAAGACAGGTTTCACTGAAGAATGAGGAGTTTTGGTTGAGGGAGGTAGAAAGAAGGGAGATAATAAGCAGTTAGAACATGGACTACTTTAGGGAAGAGATTCTTGGATGGGGTGTTCTAGTGAAGAATACAAAGCACAGTTAGCAGTAAGAGTTAAAGAGAACAGCAGAATTGCAGGATGAGGAAAAAAAAAGGTATATGACTCTGGGTGACTTATTTAAACTTTTAAGCTTAGCTTTTCCCAAGTTGCAGAATGGACCCTTTATTGCAGAGTTCTGATGAAGATGAAACAAGCATGTAAAGCATTTAACACAGAACCTGGCAATCAAAACATTCAATAAGTGAATAAAATTTCCTTTATTATTTCTCCTGCAACAGTTGGTCCCCTATCCCCAAGCTAGTACAATTTTAACTACCTGCTTTTGTAGACTGGCCTGAGAAAGCTGAGGTTGTCTTCATTATTTGACATTCCCAAATCAACGTAATAAAAAGGTTTAAGTTCCCAGATATTTCTGGCAGTTTCTGAAATTAAAAATTTCACAATCATGTAAGAATCTTAAATGTAAAGACATTATAAAAAATGATCAGTGCTTAATCCAATATTCTGCTGGCTGTCATACTTCTAGAAAAGAGTAAAGGGAAAAAAAATGATTTCCATAAAGCCTATGAGGCTAATAGTTGTTTAGGGAATATTAATCTATAGATATAATCTTTCAAAAAAACAAGGGACACCCACTAATTCTTGCATCCTATTAAAAAGACAAGGTAACAGATTATTAGATAAACTTGCAAAAAGTTTACTAATCTCTGAAGAAACAGGAGTGACTGTTTCTCACACAGATAAAAACGGACACTTTTCAGGGTGTAAAAATAATCGATTACGTTTTCTTCATAACAACTGCAACATAAAAAGTTGCAGAAAGAAATCTAAAACTGTATTTTTAACGCATGGCATTCTCAAATCGCCAGTATGCTAAGAAAGAAGGTCAAATACTCATCAGGCCTATTCTCCTTTTCGAGAAAAGCAACAAAGACAAGATCACCTCTTCTGAGAATACTTTGGAAAAACAAAGGAGAATGCTGTGGGGGAAGCTACTCCACAAAGAAAATATCCCCAGCTGAGATCACTTAACACTAACAACTCTCAGAGGTGACTGAATCTGTAAAGGTATTTATCAACTGTTGCTTCTTAAAAACTGTCCGCTCGTTCAGCAACATGTCAATCACTAAAGTATCAAGCGATGATAAATATGTATCAAATCCACTTCCCCTCGGCTGAGAGAGTTCTAGATACCTCCGGGTGAGATTTCCATTAAAAAAAAAAAAAAAAAAAAGGAAGGAAGGAAGGAAGGAAGGAGAGACAGACCGACAGAAAGAAAGAAAGAAAGAAAGAAAGAAAGAAAGAAAGAAAGAAAGGAATAAAGAAAGAAAGAAAGAAAGAGCAGTTTCAAAATCCTTACGGTGCCGGGTTTTCGGCTTTTTGGTCGGGGGAGGGGGTACTACAGAAGGAAAGCCAGAGAGGTTAAAGAAACCTATTTGGCTTTTTTCCAGCTGGCAACTGCGAGAATAAAGTTTATCTCACTGAAAACCGAGCACAAGCAGCCTCAAGAGAAAAACTCCTATCAGCGAGAAGAAAATGAAAGGAACAGGGAGAGTTTCTGGAACAAATCAAAGTAAAATGAAAGGGACGGCTATAAAAATCAAGAGATTAATCAAGAAGCGGGGAGAACGGGACACAGAAGGAAAGCATTGGACAAAAAAGAAGGTTCACCGAGTTCTGAAAAGAGGTTTGAATGAAAAAGTCTTTTCCCCAGGCCTAGGACCACAGAGGGCCCGCGGCGAGGCCAAAGGCCACGCTATCTCGTAGTTAAGGTGACGGGATTAATTAAGAGGGCTAAGCCCCCTCTTCCTCCACCTTGTCCTCTCATAGCCCGGGGCTCGGTCCCTAAGCATCCAGGTGAGCGCCACGGAGAAGAGCCAAGATATTGCGGCGTCCACGGAGAACAATAGGCTGGGGAGCGCGCCGAGCCGAGGCCTCCCTCCGGGACGACCACCATCCCGCCCCCCTCATTGCTGCCCCAGACTCACAGAGTCTTGGGCATCTCGTCCTCCATGGCTGCTGCTGTCGCGCCGGCGCCTCGGGGTCCAGCTCCCTAATCTTTACTACCTCCCAAATCTTTTGAGCGGTTATGGCTGCGGAATAGCGGGGTTTCTCGCCTGACCGGAGGTTACTCCGCCTCCTCCTTCCGCGGCAATTACACTAAACGGCCGGGCGCAGCGCGAACAATGAAGCCCCAATACAAGATGGCGGCGAGCCGGGAGCTCAGAAGCAGCCAGCGAAGTGACCCGGACCGCGCAGGCGCAGAATAATCTTGCACTTTCAACCTCCCTCAAGCCATAGGTTCACTTGTTGCGCAGCCGCTCTTCTAGCCGACACCAGGGTATAGCAGACTGCGCAGGCGTAAGAATTAACTCTTTCAGGAGTTGCGTAAAGTTTTTAATCTTCAAGCTCCAGATTCGAATGTTTCAACAGTGAATTATAATGAAATAGAAATAGCCATGGAAATTAAATATCCCCAGTGTTTCGTGAGGAATAAAGACTTATTAAAACTATTCTAATCACCTCATTTTGTAGGCGGCGGGAGTCAAAAAGGAGCTGCGCCGCCCGGGAATCGAACCCGGGTCGCAAGAATGGGAATCTTGCATGATACCACTACACCAGCGGCGCTGATGGCTTGTGCCTTCCTCAAAATATCTTAGAGCAAAATGCAAGCAAACATTTGTTCCTATGTGAGGATTTATTCATTTAAAAATAAAGTTTATTAAGAGTCTATAATCTAAAAAAAAAAAAGAGTCTATAATCTACTTTTCATTGATCTAAGGAAGGATGTTATCTCATCCCAATACAGTTGAATGACTCTTCTTAATCCATTAAGTTATTGTTCATTAATGTTCATTAAGAAGACTTTGTCTTTAGTAACCAAACTTTGGAGAGCCAGGAAAATCTTTTCAGGTATTTTCATTTCCTTGGTATACTCAGTGCACTTTGCAAATATTTAAAAAATAGTTATTTAAATAGTTATGCAAATCGGTCAAAGAATTCTAAAACTAAATGAGTCAGAAGGTATATAAACTTCAGTCCTCTGGGAAGGGGGTGGAAAAATCAGGACTCTGAAATGTGTGTGGTTCGGTGTAACCATTATGCATTTCGTGTTGCATTTTAGAAATTATGTGAAATATTTTTTATTTTATTTTTTTAAGATTTTATTTATTTGACAGAGAGAAATCACAGTAGACAGAGAGGCAGACAGACAGAGAGAGAGGGAAGCAGGCTCCCTGCTCAGCAGGGAGCTCGATGCGGGACTCGATTCCAGGACCCTGAGATCATGACCTGAGCCGAAGGCAGCGGCCCAACCCACTGAGCCACCCAGGTGCCCCTATGTGAAATATTTTTAAACACAGGAGAATGTACACATCCAAAACTGAGATGTCCTCTTTAGAGTAGTTTCTTAAAACTATACCTTTAAGATTTCTATTTTGGGGATTGTTTTTAGAATCTGGGGCTCGTTCTTCAATTTTATTCAAAGATGCCAAATATTAGTCTTTTAAGGCTGAATAAGACAGGTGTTAATAGTGGATAAAATTTTTTAAAATAGTGTTTTGAAGTGTACAATATAGTGGTTTTTAGTTTACTCACAGAGATTTGCACCATCACTATAATCAATTTTAGAACATTTTCATCACTCCAAAAAGAAATTCTTACCAATCAGAAGTCACTCTCTATTGCCCATCCCACCTGACTTCCTATAATATACTGATCTGTCTATAGATTCGCCTGTTCTGGGAATATCATATAAATGGAGTCATGCAATATGTGATTCTTTGTGACTGGCTTTTTTCATTTAGCATTACGCTTTTATGGTTCATACAAGTTGTAGCATGCATCGGTATTTCATTCTTTTTCTTTGCCAAATAAAACTCAATTGTATGGATATAGCACAAGTATCTTTTAGGCTTCAAAACCTTTATGAAAACTTGATTATTTTTTTTTTAAAGATTTTATTTATTTATTTGACAGAGAGAAATCACAAGTAGGCAGAGAGGCAGGCAGAGAGAGAGAGAGGAGGAAGCAGGCTCCCTGCTGAGCAGAGAGCCCGACACGGGACTCGATTCCAGGACCCTGAGATCATGACCCGAGCCGAAGGCAGCGGCTTAACCACTGAGCCACCCAGGCGCCCAAAACTTGATTATTTTTTATATGTTTTAAATTGTTATATATGTTACATTATGATATATGGTTGTTATATTTGTATAACAATATAAATATATTACTTACCTTAACATATATTATATTGAATATAAATATATAAAATACATATAAATATGTAATTGTAATATATATTGTATATACTAACATATATGTTATATATTTAAGTTTTAAAGTTACAAAATTAATACAGGCTCACTATCACAAATGAAACAATATACAGACAGCTGAGTGGCACAGTCAGCTAAGCATCTGCCTCTGGCTCTGGTCATGGTCCTAGGATCCTGGGATTGAGCCTGCTTCTCCCTCTGCCTGCTATTCCCCCTGCTTGTGTACTCTCTCTCTGACAAATAAATAAATAAAATCCTTAAAAAAAAAAAAAGTGAAGGGGCGCCTGGGTGGCCAATGGGTTAAGCCTCTGCTTTTGGCTCAGGTCATGATCTCAGGGTCCTGGAATCAAGCCCCACATCAGGCTCTCTGCTCAGCCGGGAGCCTGCTTCCCCCTCTCTCTGCCTACCTCTCTGCCCATTTGTGATATCTCTCTCTCTCTCTCTCTGTCTCAAATAAACAAATAAAATCTTAAAAAAAATAAAAAAGTGAAGCAATACAGATAAGTAAGGAAAAGACTAATTAATTTTCTCATTATCCCCTTCTTTTTTTTTTTTTTAAAGATTTTATTTATTTATTTGACAGACAGAGATCACAAGTAGGCAGAGAGGCAGGCAGAGAGAGAGAGAGGGAAGCAGGCTTCCTGCGGAGCAGGGAGCCTGATGCGGGGCTCGATTCCAGGACCCTGAGATCATGACCCGAGCCGAAGGCAGCAGCCCAAACCACTGAGCCACCCAGGCGCCCCTCATTATCCCCTTCTTGATGTAATTAAAATGCTAACAGTTTAGTCAGATTAATCATTAGGCTTCCACATTGTAATCATACAAATGCAAATGTATTTGAGTGCTTGGGATTTTTATTTAAAAAACGTCATTATGGGA
This sequence comes from Mustela nivalis, assembly GCF_964662115.1. Lineage (NCBI taxonomy): Eukaryota > Metazoa > Chordata > Mammalia > Carnivora > Mustelidae > Mustela > Mustela nivalis. The sequence continues at coordinate 52,594,825 of NC_139027.1, read as the reverse complement.
TGCCTGGGTGGCTCAAGTGGTTGGACAACTGCTTTCTGCTTAGGTGATGATCACGGAGTCCCAGAATCAGTCCTGCATCGGGCTCCTTGCTCCGTGGGGAGTCTCCTACTCCCTCTGAACTCTCCCCTCTCATACGTGTTCTCTCTCATAAATAAAATCTTCAAAATAAGTAAGTAAATAAATAAAATTTTAAAATGTGGTTAGGGCACCTGGGTGACTCAGTCTGTTAAGTATCTACCTTCAGCTGGGGTTGTGATCCTGGGGTCCTAGAATGAGTGGCATGCAGGGTTCCCCACTCAGATGGCAATCTGCTTCTTCTTCTCCCTCTACCTGCTGCTCCCCCTCCCTGGTTGTGCTCTCTCTCTTTCTCTCTCTCTCTCAAATAAATAAAATCTTTAAAAATAAAAAATGTGGTTAGTCCATGGATATTACTTTGCAACTTTCTGTTTTCACTTAAACTTACATCATAGATATTTTCCAGTTGAATCAATTCAGATCTAATTATTTGGTTTTTTGGTAGCTGCAAAACAGTCCATAGAATGAGTGTGCCACAGTTTATTCAATGTTAAATTGAATAAATGACCATAAATGGTATTGAAGAACATTAGGTCACCCCATTTTTGTTTTTTGTTTTTCCACTATAAACAATGCTGCACTAAACATCCTGATACATATATCCTTATAAGTGATTCTTTCATTTCTTTAGAATAGATCTCCAAATGTGGGATATTTGAACTAGGCAATATATCTATATATTAATCTTAATAGATAATTGTTTTAAAAAAAGTTTTTAGTCATTCGCACACTACAACAATGTTTGAAAGTCAGTTCCAGAGAACTCCATCCATTCTACCTCGTTTTTCCCTGCATTGTCAGTCTTATTAATTTTTGCTAATATGAAAGATGAAAAATGGTATCTCCTTAATTTGCATTTGCTTAAACTACTCCTAGAATTGAGCATCTCTTCATGTGTATTTCATTTTTAATTTTTATTATTTATTTTATTTATTTATTTTTAAGATTTTGTTTATTTATTTGACAGAGAGAGACATCACAAGTAGGCAGAGTGAGAGGAGGAAGCAGGCTCCCCTCCAAGCAGAGAGCCCAATGTGGGACTCCATTCCAGGACCCTGAGATCATGACCCGAGCTGAAGACAGCGGCTTAACCCACTGAGCCACCCAGGTGTCCGTATTTCTTTTCTTTTTTTTTTTTTTTTAATTTATTTGACAGAGAGAGAGATCACAAGTAGGCAGAGAGGCAGGCAGAGAGAGAGGGGGAAGCAGACTCCCCGCTGAGCAGAGAGCCCGATGTGGGGCTCGATCCCAGGACCCTGAGATCATGACCTGAGCAGGAGGTAGAGGCTTAACCCACTGAGCCACCCAGGCTCCCCCGTATTTCATTTTTTTTTTTTTAAGATTTTATTTATTTATTTGACAGAGAGAAATCACAAGTAGATGGGGAGGCAGGCAGAGAGAGAGAGGGAAGCAGACTCCCTGCTGAGCAGAGAGCCGGATGCGGGACTCGATCCCAGGACCCTGAGATCATGACCTGAGCCGAAGGCAGCGGCTTAACCCACTGAGCCACCCAGGTGCCCCCGTATTTCATTTTTTAAAGACTTTATTTTTTTCAAAGCTGTTTACAACAAAATTGAAAGAAAGGTAGAAATTTCCTATTTACCCAATGGCCCCAAATTTGCACTCATGTATTTTTTTCTTTTGTTTTGCTTTGAGCATGGGCACTAGCTTTCTCTTTTGTGAATTGCCAATTTATATAGTCTGTATTTATATTGAATTGTTTACCTCTTACCAACTTGTAGACCTCTTTGTATGTTTGCAATACATACCTCAATCTTGCCTGCCATATTAGTGGCAGATGCTTTCCTCATGTATTATTTTTTTTAACTTCTATAATTCTATTTTTTGCCATCTGAAAATGTTTAAGTTTTATGTAGTCAAATATGTTTCTCTTTTCTTATATTGTTTCTGAATTTCCTGTCTTGCCTAACAGGGAATAAATATTACTTAGTTTGTTTAGAGTAAGAAAAAAGTGAGATGTAAAGAAGTAAGAAGGTAAAAAAAAAAAAAGTAAGAAGGTATGAAAATGAATTTTTTCAAGGTAGTTTCAAAAAAGAAAAAGAAACACAGAGCAGTGGCAGAATTACATACAGATTTAAGTATTGTCAAAGATAAGCAAAGCCAGCACTAAAGTTTTACTTTTAATCAGTAATATACTATTGCACAAGGGAAGAGTCTAGCATAATCTGAATTAAACTTCAATTTGTATAGATGTGACCTGGCATTTGGAAGGGAGACTGCAGGTATAGGGAGGGAGATGAGCAGGGGCCACACTGAGTCCATTAGTGAAAGATTACAAAACTTCAGAGAAAGGGTGGTAACTGGTGCTTATCAGTTAGGCTCCTGTCCTCCCACAGAGGTTATGAGACAGAGGCTCTATCTTCACGTGTTGGCTGGAACAAACAGTAAAGTCTTGGGAGCCTTGAGTTTTCTCAGACAGGGACTTTAAAAAAAGGTAACTAGGGTCATTCCAAGGACACAGCTTTGAGCTGTTAGAAAATGTTAGTGTTCTGTTCAAGTCTTTTATTTATTTATTTATTTGACAGACAGAAATCACAAGTAGGCAGAGAGGCAGTCAGAGAGAGAGAGGAGGAAGCAGGCTCCTCGCTGAGCAAAGAGCCCTGGGATCATGACCTGAGCCGAAGACAGAGGCTTTAACCCACTGAGCCACCCAGGCGTCCCATGTTCAAGTCTTAATAGGCCAAGGCTGGGGTACCTGAGTGGCTCAGTCGGTTAAGAATCTGCCTTCTGACAAGAGAGGATCAGGAGAGAGACAAACCATAAGTGACTCTTAATCTCACAAAACAAACTGAGGGTTGCTGGGGGGAGGGGGGTGGGGTTTTGGACATTGGGGAGGGTATGTGCTATGGTGAGTGCTGTGAAGTGTGTAAACCTGGCAATTCACAGACCCGTACCCCTGGGGATAAAAAATACATTATATGTTTATAAAAAAAAAAAAAAAAAAAGAATCTGCCTTCTGCTTAGGTCATGATCCCAGAGTCCTGGGATCATGGCTGCTCAGCATGTTGTTGAAGTGTGGAGCTGTAACTCTGCATGGACTATGAACAGTCAACAATATGTACTTAAAAGTTGCACTATTGCAAAACGTGTGTATTATCCAGCTATGCATACACTATTTTTTTGTACTGATGGTCCTGTACCAGAAACATTTTCTTTTGTTGTTACTTACTTTTTAAACTTTTTTAGCCCCTTAAAGAATATCTGCTCATGGGGTGCCTGGGTGGCTCAGTGGGTTGGGCCTCTGCCTTCGGCTTAGGTCATGATCCCAGGGTCCTGGGATCGAGCCCCTCATCGGGCTCTCCGCTCCGCGGGGAGCCTGCTTCTCTTCCTCTCTCTCTGCCTGCCTCTCTGCCTACTTGTGATCTCTCTCTGTCAAATAAATAAATAAAAATCTATTAAAAAAAAAAAGAATATCTGCTCATGGCGCAATTTGTCTCATCAGGCTCCCTGTTCGCCAGAGAGTCTGCTTCTCCCTCTGCCCCTCTCCTCAGCTCATGCTCTCTCTCTCCCTCTCACTCTATCTTCTCTCTCTCAAATAAATAAAATGTAAAAAAAAAAAAAAAAAAAAAAAAAAGGCCCAGCCTAAGGCCTGTCTAGTGGAGAAGATTGCTCAGAGGAACCTGGCTGGAATTTGGTCAAGGAGAGAACCTTAGTGTTTGTTCTCCTGGGGCGGGGGGAGTCTGCTTTTTTGAACAGCATTCCTTTGCATGAATGTTTGTTATATTATCTTATTATTACTTCTCATATGTATGGTAGCAATTTCTATGACCTTTTAAAAAACCTTTTGAGGGGGTGCCTGGGTGGCTCAGTGGGTTAAAGCCTCTGCCTTTGGCCCAGATCATGATCCCAGGGTCCTGAGATCGAGCCCCGCATCGGACTCTCTGCTCAGCAGGGAGCCTGCTTCCTCCTCTCTCTCTGCCTACCTGTGATCTCTGTCTGTCAAATAAATAAATAAAATCTTAAAAAAAAAAAAAACCTTTTGAGTTTTCAGTGGCAGTGTTATTTTAAAAGGGCAGGAGTGCAGAATGAGAAAGCCTCTGACCCACCTTCCACATTGCAAGTCCTTTACATTGTGTCTTCACTGAGCGTTCTTTCAGTAAACTCCTTCCCAAGGTTTCAGCAGCAGCAGTGAAAGCTTCAAAAGATGACACATGGGTCAAAGTCACTAATATGGTCAATTCTAATCAACCAACAAACATTTATTGAGTGCCTAGTGGGCTTAATGCACTGATAATTGTGTTGTGGGGATAATGTAGTTTGGAAAACGGAAAATAAAACATACAGAGAATTTAGTTCTTTGTAATTTCTAGATGTAGTCAAAATGGAGCTTACTCTTAATCTTTTTATGTTAATTAGGAGTGTTTATTTCCTGTATGATTTCATCTTATTTCATTAATACCACCTTCACTTCCCCTTTCTTTTTCTGCTTAACTGGCCTCCTTGCTGTTCCTCAAACAATATCAGGTATTTTACTTACCTAGACAGCTCTTTCCCCAGATATTTGCTTGACCCACTCTCTCACTTCCTGAAAACTTTTGCTTGGATTCTATCCTGTTCAATGAGGCCTATACCAACTACCCTATTTAAAACTGCAACCCCTTCCTCATTCCTCTCTCCCCACTCTTATAATATATAATTTACTTGTTATAATTACCATATCTCTTTCCACTGGAATATCATCTTCATTAAAATAAATATTTTATTTTATTTTTTTCTGACAGACACAGATCACAAGTAGGCAGAGAGGCAAGAGGTGGGGGTGGGGAGCAGGCTTCCCGCTGAGCAGAGAGCCTGATGTGGGGCTTGGTCCCAGGACCCTGAGATCATGACCTGAGCCAAAAGCAGAGGCTTTAACCCACTGAGCCATCCAGGTGCCCCAAAATAAATATTTTATTTTTTAATTTTTAATTTTTTTAAAAAATATTTTTATTTATTTATTAGAGAGAGAGGGGGAGAGAGCGAGCACAGGCAGACAGAATGGCAGGCAGAGGTAGAGGGAGAAGGAGGCTCCCTGCCCAGCAAGGAGCCCGATGCGGGACTCGATATCAGGACGCTGGGATCATGACCTGAGCCGAAGGCAGCTGCTTAACCAACTGAGCCACCCAGGCGTCCCCAAAATAAATATTTTAAAAAATGTTTTGTTCACTGATTTTTCTTTTTTTTTTTTTTTTAAGATTTTATTTATTTATTTGACAGAGAGATCACAAGTAGACAGGGAGGCAGGCAGAGAGAGAGGGAGGGAAGCAGGCTCCCTGCTGAGCAGAGAGCCCGATGCGGGCCTCCATCCCAGGACCCTGAGATCATGACCTGAGCTGAAGGCAGCGGCTTAACCCACTGAGCCACCCAGGCGCCCTGTTCACTGATTTTTCTAAAGCACCTAGAACATTACTTGCCACTTACAAGAAACTCAATAAATATTGGCCCAATGAATGAATGCTTTTTGCACTGGGTTTTATACTCCCTTTTTCTAAGTTCAATCTTTGTTTGTATCCAACTTCTTTTCCTTCCATCCATACTATTCTTCATGTTCACATGATGGTTTTTTTTGTTTTGTTTTATTTGGGGGGGAAGAGTGGAGGTGGGGTATTTATTTTACTTACAAAATGGGATCTTATAACACTCATAAGTCAGTCACTTTTTCTCACCTACCGATACCAGGAAAAATCCTATAATTTTTTTTTTAATTTTTAAAAAATATTTTATTTATTTATTTGACAGACAGAGACCACAAGTAGGCAGAGAGGCAGGCAGAGAGAGAGGAGGAAGCAGGCTCCCCGCTGAGCAGAGAGCCTGATGTGGGGCTCGATACCAGGACCCTGGGATCACCACCCGAACCGAAAGCAGAGGCTATAACCCACTGAGCCACCCAAGCGCCCCAATCCTATAATTTTTAAAAAAAGATTTTATTTATTTATTTGACACAGAGAGAGACAGTGAGAGAGGGAACACAAGCAGTGGAAGTGGGAAAGGGAGAAGCAGGCTTCCTGCTGAGCAGGGAGCCCCATGCGGGGCTCGATGCGAGGACGCTTGGGATCGTGACCTGAGCGGAAGGCAGCCGCTTAACTACTGAGCCACCCAAGTACCCCGAGCTCCTACAATCTTTCTAATGCTTGCATAATGTTCTATTGTGTGATACGAGTGCATTACTTTTATTTATATCTGCCATTACTTTCCATCTTGGACCACCTCATCTCTGGTCGCCCTTTTTCCCTTTCACCCATCGTGGTTTACCCATTCATCTTATGCCCAAGAGTCCTCGGAACATAATGGTCACTCAGTAAGCATTTGTTGCTCCGCGCGTCTGACAGCAGTTTGCTGTGTGCATTCTTTGACAGGGAGAGACTGAAGGGACAGAAGAGGGCACTAGTGAAGAAGTGATGCTTCACCTGAATAGATGGGGAGTAAGTAAGGTGGCGAGCTGAGGTGAGCCTCCGCTTCTCGCGCCTCTCGTGTGTCCTTGAAGTAGGGTGCGTTTCAAAGGGGCTGGGACGGGCTTGGGGACCGAGAGGACCGTGTTTGGGAGCTCCTGGAGGGACGCACCCAATTGGGGTGCGGTGGCCCCCGCTTGCTCTAGGCGGGCTTGGGTGGAGCACGGAGGGGCGAGGCCGGCTGGGGGCGGGCCTGGGCGGAGCTCGGAGGGGCGAGGCCGGTCGGGGGCGGGACGTGCGGAGCGCGCAGACTCGTAGCAGCCGGCGGACTTGTCGGGTGTGCCTGGTGGTCTGCTGCGCTCCGGGAGCCATGGGGCTCATGGCTCGGGAGCTAGTCTCCTCGCTTCTGGGGCTGTGGCTGCTGCTGTGCAGCTTGGGGTGCCCCGGGAGCGCCGAGCTGCGGGCCCCGCCGGATAAGATCGGTAGGTGACGCGGGGGCGGCGCGGAAGGGGTGCGGGAGCGCGCAGTGCAGCAGGCCTCGCGGCCGCGACGTCCGCCAGGCCGCGCACACCGAGTCCTCCGCGCAGGTCGCGGTCTTCTCAGTTCATGACTCAGGGTCGCTGTCGGTGCCCCAGGGATCGTGTCTTCCCGGGCTTGTCGATGTGCCCACTAGGGGAATGGGCGGTGGAGAGGGTATTGAGGCAGGCGGCCGGCCGCCAAGCGTCTCTCATGCCCCTGTCTCGGAGACCTGGGGGTCTGGGGAGGCCGAGGACCCTCTCCCCTCCTTCCCTTGCTGCACCTTCGGGAGGCTAGTCTTCTGGTTTGTTCTGGAGCGACCCGCAGCCTCGCTCTGCGGATGACAGGTGCACGCGGTCACAGCACACCGAGTAGTGCAAACAAGCTGACCCTGTCTGCTTCCCTTGACAGGCTGGACTGGAACCCCATTCCCCCTTCCACTTTGCTGAGGTCGGTCTGCTCCCAGAGGCCCGAGCTTGCACAATTTCTCTACCTAGGACTACTACACAGAGGAAATAATCCACTCTCAAATTTCAGTCTTGGATTTTGCTGTGTTTGGTATTCTTTTTTATTCCCCTTCAAGCTTTGTTTGTTGGGGACATTAACCCATCTATATTAATGGGACAGAACAAATCTTGGCAAAAATGGTGGCCACCTGCTTTAAAATGCGTGCTGCAAAGGCCCACCTCCTGGTTCCCTTGTGTTCGGCATGAAGAAGGTGTGCAGAACCAGTGGTGCCTGGACAAAGAGCTCTGAGAACCTTTGGGGATCTGCCCCCACTCCAAATTCAATGTCAATTTGTACATTAATGTACTACCACTTTTTTCGAGGGCAGTGTCTGTCCAGAGTTCTATCTTCAGCAACTGTCACTTGCCTCCAGGTCCCCAACTTCCCTAAATTGTTAGCCTTGACTAACATCTGTTACACAACAACAAAACCCACATAGCTGGGTAAGAAGGAAAGAAACTATTCCCTTTTTTTTTTTGTTCCCACCCATAGCAATTATTGGAGCTGGAATTGGTGGCACCTCAGCAGCCTACTATTTGCGGCAGAAATTTGGGAAAGATGTGAAGATTGACCTGTTTGAAAGAGGAGAGGTGGGAGGCCGTCTGGCCACAATGACTGTCCGAGGGCAAGAATATGAGGCAGGAGGTTCTGTCATCCATCCTTTAAATCTGCACATGAAGCGTTTTGTCAAGGACCTGGGTATGTAATTTGGTCTTAGAGCTAAGTAGATTTCTGTGTGACCATCCATGGATATGTTTTTCAGATAGGGGAACTGAAACTTTTCCGCCTTGTTGTCTTTTACAGAGAAGTTGGTAAAACGGTTTTCTTCACTTTGCTGCTACTTTGCAGTTAGTACAAGCTTAGTTAGGAACTACTTTCCTGTAATGGGACGCTAGTTATCTGTATCTTCAGTTATCTGGAATTACAGCCATGGGGTGGGGGTGGGGAAGGTTGCTGTTCTTAGTTCTTAAACCTCTGGGTTGGTGTTGAAGAATCAAAGAATGGTTTGTGTTAGCAGGAACCTTGTGTACTCATTTCACAGCTGGGAAAAGCTCAGAGGCTTTAAGTCACTTAAAGTCACTCAGACAGGTATGGATGCAGACCTATTATGCCTAGAACTTGGGACATTTGACTGCTTCCCTGCCGGCAGAGGAGCTGGACAGGTTGGGGGAGGTCTGGCAGGTCTCTGCAGGCCCTTTGCTCAGGGAGTATTGGGTAATTTTTGCTTCCTTCCAGTTATCTGAAATATCCAATTATGCACAGGAATGGGGATGCCTCCTTTCTCTTTGCTGCCTTCCAAATCCCCTGTGGATGCTTCTTGGGCCTCTCCTCCATGAGGGCAAATGTATGCCAGGAGCAGTTAATGCTGCAGATATTCCTGTCTGATGTTTCTGGTTTTTTTTTTTTTTAAATTTAAAAAATATTTTATGTATTTATTTGAGAGAGAGAGAGAGCATGAGCAGGAGGAAGGGCAGAGGGAACAAGTAGATACCCCACTGAGCGGGGAGCCCGATACGGGGCTTGATTCCAGGACTTCAAGATCATGACCTGAGCTGAAGGTAGATATTTAACCAGCTGAGCCATCTAGGTGCCCAACATTTGTCTTTAAATTGAACTCAGTTTGTATTCTGACCTTTTCCTTTGACTTTTTAGTTTTTTTCCAACTAAAAATGGCCAGTCTGATTTTGATATATCTGTATGACCACCTGACCCATCTTTTAGAAATCTGCTTTAGGACAGTGTAATGAACGAACAGTGTATTACACACTGTTCTGAAGATAGAGCTCCTTTAATTCCTGAGAACTGGGGAATCCTCGAATTCACTCACTTCAGAGTGTCCCCTAGCTTCAGATGACCTTTCATTTGATCAACATAGAAACCCTGAGTTTAGCTAACCTTTTCTCTGTTTTTTGCAGGTCTCTCTACTATTCAGAGCTCTGGTGGCCTAATGGGGGTGTATAATGGAGAGACTCTGGTGTTTGAGGAGAGCAGCTGGTTTATAATTAACATGATTAAACTAATTTGGCACTATGGATTTCAGTCCCTCCGAATGCACATGTGGGTAGAGGATATATTGGACAAGTTTATGAGGTAATTTTTTCCCCTTCTGTTTACCCTAAGACCTTTTCGTTAGATGATCTATAGGAATTTTATTTCTTGAAACAGTTCTCTTACCTAAGACCTGTTGGTCAGACTGTTAGGTAAGTGGTTTGTATAAAATATGCAGACTGTTTATCCACTTGAATACTGAAAGAGTAGTTAATTTTTGCTTTTGAAAACATACTTTACAAATGCTTATTTAGTTTTGCCATACACACTTAAATGCTCTACAAATGTTAACTCCTTGAATTCTTATGACAGCTCTCTCAGGTACTGTTAATTAGCTTCGTACAGATGTGGAAGGTGGAGGCACAGAGGTTTCAAGTGCGCAAGAACACCCCACCCAGTAAGTGGTGGAGCTGGAGTTCCCCACCCTGGCATTCTGGCTCCACAGTTCTCGCTCTCTCTCTCTTTTTTTTTTTTTTTTTTTTTTAAGATTTTATTTATTTATTTGACAGAGAGAAATCACAAGTAGATGGAGAGGCAGGCAGAGAGAGAGAGAGAGAGAGAGAGGGAAGCAGGCTCCCCGCCGAGCAGAGAGCCCGATGCGGGACTCGATCCCAGGACCCTGAGATCATGACCTGAGCCAAGGCAGCAGCTTAACCCACTGAGCCACCCAGGCGCCCCGTCCCTCTCTCTCTTTTTAAATATTTTATTTATTTATTGGAGATAGTGAGAGAAAGAGCATGAGCAGAAGGAGAGGGAAAAGCAGATTCCCTGCTGAGCTGGGAGCCTGACGAGGGGCTTAAACCCAGGACCCTGGGATCATGACCTGAGCCGAAGGCAAATGCTTAGCCTTTGGAGCCACCAAGGTGCACCCCCCCAAATTTAAATTGAGATACCGAATTCCAGCACTGTTCCAGTGTAGTGAGAATAAAGGTACCACTTTTTCTTTATATTTTTCTGTATTTTTCAGATATTTCTAGGTATATTGCTTTGGTAATTAGGAAGGATGATATAAAATAATCAATCTAACTTTAAAAGATACAGCCTTTTTTTTTTTTTTTTAAGGCTGTTGGCATGTGCTAATTTTTATGCTGGTTTACAATTTTAGATGCTGGAGAAATTTAACTTGTAAGTGCTAATGATATTTCATTACTATGCGTTTTAGTGTAGTAAAATAATTGTTAAAAAGGTAAAATTATATATCTTATGTGACCCAACTATTGACAAGGACAGATACAAGGATTGAGTAGGATAAATATACTATAGTTTTTGTAACTTATCGTAGTTTGGGATATCTTTCTCTCTCTTTTTAAAAATATTTTATTTAGTTATTTGACAGAGAGCACAAAAGAGCGAGCACACACAGGGGGAGCAGCAGAGGGAAAGGGAGAAACAGGCTCTCTGCTGTGCAAGAGTCCTGATGTGGGGCTCCATCCCAGGAACCTGGGATCATGACCCAAGCCCCAGGCAGACACTTAACCGACCGAACCATCCAGGCGCCCCTGGGATTTCCTTTTTATTTATTAATTAATTTATTTTTAAATTATTTATTTATTTGACAGACAGAAATCTACAGTAGGCAGAGAGGGAGGAGGAAGTAGGCTCCCCGCTGAGCAGAGATCCCGATTGGGGGGCTCGATCTCAGGACCCGGGGATCATGACCTGAGCAAAGGCAGAGGCTTTAACCCACTGAGCCACCCAGGCGCCCCTCTCTTTTTAAACATTGTTGTTAGGTCAATTCCTCAAACACTTTTCCAGTGGGTACGTTAAGGTCAGCTACAGTGCAGATTGTTTTTATTTTTAGATTTTATTTATTTTTTTTGACAGAAACAGATAGAGATCACAAGTAGGCAGAGAGGCAGGCAGAGAGAGAGGGGGAAGCAGAGAGAGCCTGATGCAGGGCTCTGATCACAAGATCTTGGGATCATGACCTGAGCCGAAGGCAGAAGCTTAACCCACTAAGCCACCCAGGCGCCCCAGTGCAGATTATTTTAAAGTAGTCATTTATTCATTTACCAAATACTGATAGCTTATGATGTGCCAGGCACTATTCTGGGTCCTGAGGATATAGAATCTAGAACATATCCCTGTCCTCAAAGAATACACATTCTAGTAGAGAAACAAGGAGTAAACCAGTAATTAAGAAAACATATAGAATGTGTGTAGAGAGAGTCAGTCACTTTGTAAGGAAGGAAGGTGGCATGTTGCTGCATGCTCAGCAGGAAAGTCAAGTTCAGATGGCACCAGATACAGCCCTGCCTGCAAATTTTCTTACCAGTGGTTTGCTTGGCATGTAGAGAACTGCCCTGTGAGAAATTAAGAAATCACTTTTAAAGTGAATTCTGGATATATTACAGAACTTGAAAAAGACACAGTGATGGGATACATAGATTATACCTTTTTTTGTTGTTGTTTAAGTAAACTCTATGCCCAATGTGGGGCTTGAACTCATGACCCCAGGGATAAGAGTCTCATGCTCTATGGATTAAGCCAGTCGGGTGCCTCAGGATTATACTACTTTTGATTTTTAAAACGATTTTATTTATTTGAGAGGGAAAGAAGAAAGAGAAAGCATGAGAGGGGAGAGATCAGAGGGAGAAGCAGACTCCCCATCGAGTAGGGAGCCCAATGTGGGACTCGATCCTGGGACTCCAGGATCATGACCTGAGCCGAAGGCAATCAGTTGCTTAACCAACTGAGCCACCCAGATGCCCACTATTTTTGATTTTAAAGTTTATTTTTTTTTAGTAATCTCTGGACCCAGTGTGGGGCTTGAACTCACAATCCCGAGATCATGAGTTGAATGCTTTTCTTTCTTTCTTTCTTTCTTTCTTTTTTTTTTTTTAAGATTTTATTTATTTATTTAACAGAGACAGACACACAGCGAGAGAGGGAGCACAAGCAGGGGGAGTGGGAGAGGGAGAAGCAGGCTTCCCACCGAGCAGGGAGCCCCATGCAGGGCTCAATCCCAGGACCCTGGGATTTGACCGGAGCCAAAGGCAGATGCTTAACAACTGAGCCACCCAGGTGCCCCAGTTGAATGCTTTTCTGACTGAGTCACCCAGGCACCCCTATTTTGATTTTAGAAAACATTTCCCCCCAACTGAGCCACCCAGGTGCCCCAGTTGAATGCTTTTCTGACTGAGTCAGCCAGGCACCCCTATTTTGATTTTAGAAAACATTTCCCCTACTTTATGGAATTACTGCCTCCCTCTGGTCTGTCTTTGATATTTGATTATACAGCACTGATCCTTACGGTGTTCAAAGGGCCATGCACGCTACATTTCTGTTTCAGTAAGTCAGGAACATAAAAAACATTTTTTTTTAGAGATTTTATTTATTTATTTGACAGAGATCACAAGTAGGCAGAGAGGCAGGCAGAGAGAGAGGAGGAAGCAGGCTCCCCACTGAGCAGAGAGCTCGATGCGGGGCTCAATCCCAGGACCCTGAGATCATGACCTGAGCCGAAGGCAGAGGCTTTAACCCACTGAGCCACCCAGGCACCCCAGGAACATAAACATTTTATTTTGATAATTTTATCGTATCCCTTGAGAAAGTTGGAGAGAAGGCTGGTATTGAGCCAGCATGTGCCAATTGTTAAAGTAGTTAAATACTGCTGGACTAGTAGTGACATAGCTGTTGTCCTGTGTATTCCCACTCCTCCCTTTCTGCCTCCTCTCCAAACCCCTTACACCCACCACCAGCAGGGAATCTTGACTCAGTTCTAGTGCTGTCATCAGTCTACTTTCTGTTCAGTGCTGTACCAGTTATTAAATAAATAAATGACTCTTGAATAATATGCGGGGGTGTTGGGGTACCAATAGTTGAAAATCTGTGTATAACTTTGACTTCCCCCAAAGCTAACTGCTAATAGCCTGCTGTTGATAGGAAGGCTAAGAATATAAACAGTCAATACATATTTTGTATATTATGTCTAATTCTTATAATAAAGTAAGCTGGAGAATATGTATATTTGGAAAAATTATAAGGAAGAGAAAATATTGTTGTGGTACTCCACTGTATGTATCTGAAAAAAACCAGAAAAACAAAACCCAAGGAAAATTTACCTGCGCAGTTTGAACCGGTGTTATTCAAGGGTCAACTGTATTTGTAATATCACCCCTTATTGGAGATAGTCTGGATTATTGCAAAAATCAGAATCGAGAACTATAGAGGTTGCTAAAGAGTAATCTGGAACAACAGATGCCCTGCATTTCAGTGAAGCAGTAGTTCTCAACCCTGGCTGCACATTGGAATTATGTGGGGAGCCTTTTTTTTTTTTTTTTTAAGATTTTATTTATTTGCGAGAGAGAGGGAGAGAGAGGAAGGGAGAATGTGCGCACACGCGTGAGCACAAGCAGGGGGAGTGGTAGAGGGAGAAGCAGGGCCCCCCATGCTGAGCAGGACCCTGGGATCATGACCTGAGCACTGAAGGCAGACGCTTAACTAACTGAGGTGCCCATGGGCCTTGGTATTTTTAAAAGTACCTCAAGGGAATCTTACCTACAAAGTTGCAAATATTAGGTTAAAATGTGCAGTTGGATAATATTCTTGAGTTTTTTCTTTCTCTAAATAGTATAGAAACCTAAAGCCCTTGCTCAGTTTTTTCTCCCTGTTTTCAATGTATATGACAAATCCAGTTGGGTCCCCTTCTGGAAAAACTTTTGGGGGATTTGCTGGCCAGCTTTGGAGAAGTACATTGTCATTTTTGTGCTTCCATTTCAGAGGTCACAGTGTGAGTGAAGGCCCATGTGACACCTGAAAGAGGGTGATAGGCAACACCCCACACCCATGCGAGTATGCATTCATTTTTCTTGTTGGTGGAGCTGCTTTGGTGGAGCTGTGGAAATCCTGTAGCCCATGCTGTGCATACTTTCCAGTATGGACATACTTTCCAGGTTAATTTCCAGTTCTGAGCATTTATTAAACAGTTCTCCTGGTTGGATACTATTCCTTACTTCAGAGTCTGATCTCTTCTCAGCCTTTTCCAGAACAGCCTTCCCTTAATCTCTAGTTGCCATTCATCTCTCTTTTCAGACATCCCATGAGTGTTATATGGAGCACACTGCCCACACACTCGTGTGTTCTGTCGTGTGTGCAGTGATTAGAATCCAGTAGATACTCACTCAGATGTCTGTTGAATTGAATCATCTGGTTCAGTGATGGCTTCCTGTTGGAGTATCTTGGTTTCTGGGCTAGGTTAAATCTCACTCTTGGCTCTAGCAGTTAGTATGTTTCTGAGCACATATTAGATCATTAACATTTCTTAATCTGAGACTGATAGAATTTCCAGTGAAAGGCTTTATAAACACCCTTTTTTCCTTCCAGTACTCCTAACAAATATTTTGAGTCATTTTTTACTCTTTTCTCTCCTTCCTTTCCCAAATCCAGTCTATCTTTAATCCTATGAGTTTTAAAAATGTATCCAGAATTTCACCACTTGTCACCACCATGGCTTGTACCACTTTGAAACAAGCCACTATTATCTTTTGTCTGTATTGTTGGAGTAGCCTCCTGTGGTAGGCTGAATCAAATGCTTCTCTCCCCCTGCAAGATGTCTACACCCTAATCCCTGGAACCTGGCATTGTGTTATCTTACATGATAAAAGGAACTTCGCAGATATGATTAAGTTAGGGATCTTGAAACGGGAAGATTATTCCCAGTTATTTAGGTGGGCCCAGTGTAATCATAAGAGTCGGTGTAAGAGGGAGGCAGGAAGATCAGAGTGAGTAGTAGGAAATGTGATAAAGGAAGAGGTTGGAATGATCCCAGAAAGGTGCCCGAGCCAAGGAAAGCAGGTGATTACAGAAACTGAAAAAAGCAAGAAAATGGATCCTTCCCTCAGAGCTTCCAGAAGGAACCAGCCTTGCCGACATCTTGACCAGTGACAATTGACTTTTGGATTTCTAACCTGCAGAACCATAGGATAATAAATTTGTATTGTTTAAGCCACTAAGTTTGTGGCAATTTGTTACAGTAGCCACTGGAAACTAACACTAACTCCCCTCCCTGCTTTTGCCCTGGTGCTACGAAGATCTGTTTTCAGCATAGCAACCAAAGAGGTCTTTTTTTTTTTTTTTGAGGATTTAATTTATTTATTTGACAGAGAGAGAGAGAGATATCACAAGTAGGCAAAGAGGCAGGCAGAGAGAGGAGGAAGCAGGCTCCCCACCAAGCAGAGAGCCCCATGTGGGGCTCGATCCCAGGACCCTGAGATCATGACCTGAGCTGAAGGCAAAGGCTTTAACCCACTGAGCCACCCAGGCGCCCCCAAAGAGGTCTTTTTAAAATCTGAGGGTCATCATATTACTTCTCTGTTCAGAAACTTTCATTGGCAAAACAGAGCTACCCTACGACCGAACAATTCCCCTACTAGGTATTTATCTAAAGGATACAGAAGTCCTGATTTGTAGGGGCATACACACCCAATAGCCAAAGTATGGAAAGAGCCCAAATGTCCGTCAACAGATGCATGGCCAAAGAAGATGTGGACACACACACACACACACACACACACAGGAATATTAGTCATCAAAAAGAATGGAATATTGCCATTTGCAACAATGTGGCTGGAACTAGAGTTAGTATTATGCTAAGCGAAATAAGTTAGTCAAAGAAAGACAAATACATGATCCTACAGATGTGGAATTTAAGAAACGAAGCAGATAAACATAGGGGAAAGGAAGGAAAAATAAAATAAAAACAGAGAGGGAGGCAAACCATAAGAGACTCTATAGTTAAGAGAACAAACTGAGAGATTCCTGTGTGGCTCAGTTGATTAAGTGCTTTTGGCTCAGGTCATGATCCCAGGGTTCTGGGATCGAGTCCCACAACAGGCTCCTTGTTCAGCAGGGAGCCTGGTTCTCCCTTTGCCTGCTGTTTTCCCTGCTTGTGCTCTCTCTTTCTGATAAATAAATAAATAAGGGTTGGGTGCCTGGGTGGCTCAGTGGGTTGAGCCACTGCCTTCGGCTCAAGTCATGATCCTAGGGTCCTGGGATCGAGTTCCGCATCAGGCTTTCTGTTCAGCGGGGAGCCTGCTTCCTCCTCTCTCTCTCTGCCTGCCTCTCTGCCTACTTGTGATCTCTCTATGTCAAATAAATAAATAAATTCTTTAAAAATAAATAAATAAATGAATAAGGGTTGCTGGAGGGGAGGTGGGTCAAGGGATGGGGTGAATGGGGGATGGATATTAAGAAGGGCTTTTTAGGATGAGTACTGGGTGTTATATGTAAGTGATGAATCACTAAATTCTACTCCTGAAACCAGTACTACACTATATATGGTAACTACCTTGAATTTAAATTAAAAATACAAATTTTCAGTGGCTATTTCATGCAGAGTAACAGCCAGAATCTGTACAATGGCTTGAAAGACCTGAGGTAGGTAATCGTCTCCTAATTTTTTGTTTCCTGTTTATTATGGGCAGAATTATGCCCTACTCCCTTCATAGGTTGAAGCCCTAACCTTACCCTGTACCTCAGAATGACAGTATCTGGAGATAGGCTTTTAATGAGGGAATTAAGTTAAAACAAGGCCACTACGGTGGGCCATATTGGATGTGACTAGTGTCCTAATAAGAATAAGAGATTAGAACACAGAAGAGACACCAGGGATGTGCAGGCATATAAGGAGGATCCTGGGAGGACACAGTGAGAAGGTGACCTAATTGTAAGCCAAGGTGACAGTCCTCAAAACAAACCAAAGCTGTCAATGCCATGATCTTGGATTTTTAGCTTCCAGAACTACGAGAAATAAATTTCTGTTGTTTAAGGCACTCAGTCTGTGAAACTTTGTTATGGTAGCCCCAGTGAACGAGTGTTGTTGATCTTCTATTCTACCCGTTACTGAAAGTGGGATATTGGGGTGCCTGGGTGGCTCAGTGGATTAAGCTTCTGCCTTCGGCTCAGGTCATGATCCCAGGGTTTTGGGATCAAGTCCTCCATTGGGCTCTTTGCTTGTCAGAGAGTCTGCTTCCTCCCCTTTCTCTGCCTGCCTCTCTGCCAACTTGTGAGCTCAGTCAAATAAATTAATAAAATCTTTTTTTTTTTTTTAAAGATTTTATTTATTTATTTGTCAGAGAGAGAGTGTGTGCGTGAGAGCAAGCAAAGGCAGACAGAGTGGCAGGCAGAGACAGAGAGAGAAGCAGGCTCAAGGAGCCTGATGTGGGACTCGATCCCAGGATGCTGGGATCATGACCTGAGCCGAAGGCAGCTGCTCAACCAACTGAGCCACCCAGGCATCCCAAATTAATAAAATCTTAAAAAAAAAAAAAAAAAAAGTGGGATATTGGTCTTCAACTAGTATTGTTAAATTATCTGTTTCTCTCTTCAGTTCTGTCATTTTGATTTCATGTATTTTGGAACTGTTATTAGGTGTATGTTGATAATTATTACATCTTCACAGGCTAACCCTTTTATCATTATAAAATGTCCTTCTTTGCCTCTGGTAACAATTTTTGTCTTAAAGTTTATATTCTCTGCTTTAGTGTGATCAGTCCAGCTGTCTTTTTGTTACTGTTTGTATGGTGTATCTTTTTCCATCTTTTTACTTTTAACCTACTTGTGTTTGAATCTAAAGTGTATTTCTTGTAGACAGCATATTGTTGGATCATGATTTTTTTTTTATCTCTTCTGCCAGTCTCTGCCTTATGAATGCAGTGTTTAACCCACTTATGTTTAGTTACTATGAATATAGGGTTTATGCCTGCCTTTTTGCTATTTATTTCCTATACAGCTTCTGTTGCTGTTGTTTATTCCTCCATTGTTGCCTTCTTTTGTTTTATTCATTCATCGCTGATGAACTTGTAGGTAGCTTCTACCTCCTGGCTATTGTGAATAATGTTGCAGTAAATACAGATGTTTTAAAAATATCTTTAATTCTGTTTTTAATTCTTTATATTTCCTTTATGCAGTTACTTTTACCAGTGCCTGTCATTTCTTCATGGGGATTTGAGTTTCTGTCTAGTGTATTTCAGCCTGAAGGAATTTCTGTAGTCTAATTTCTTGTAGAGAAGGTCTGCTAGTATTGAATTCCATGTTTTTTTTTTTTTTTTTAACCTGGGATTATTTTAATTTCTCCATTTTTGAGGGATAGTTTTGCTAGATGTAGAACTCTTGAGTTGATAAGACTTTTCTTTTAGCATTTTGAATATGTCATCCCACCAACTGTGGCTGGCCTTCATAGTTTCTGATGAGTAGAGTGAGCTGTTAATCTTTTCGAAGACCCTTTTTTCTGGATCAGTTGCCTTTTTCTTGCTGCTTTTGGTATTCTTTGTCTTTCTTGTCTATATATTTTTGGGTGTAGATCTCTTAAATTTATCCTGCTTAGATTTAGCTTCCTGAGTGTGCAGATTAATGTTTTCTTTCAAATCTGGGAAGTGTTTGGCCATTATCTGCACCCCCCCTTCCTGCCTATGCTATAATTCCCATTATATTTATGTTGGTGTTGGTATGCTTTTTGTTGTCCCACACTTCTTTCTTTTTGTATCACTTGCAACTTGAAAAATTACATTTTGAATTATTGCATGGGTATTCTTTTTAGTCCATGAAGTTCAGGAAAACATTAGGTGGTTCTAAAGATTAGTAGTTGGGCAAAGCTTTGCAGAGGAGGTGGGGTTCGAGCCCGAAGTGTATTTTAGTTGGAGAAGAGCTAGAGCAGTGTTGGGGAACAATATAGATAGCGTATTTAGAGATCAGTGAATGAGTCAGGTGTGTTTAAGTGGAGGGTATGAGAGTGTGTGTGTGTGTTTGTGTGTATGTGTTTGAGTGTTTGAGGGAAGGAGGGACAGCTTGTGCTTGAGCCTTCTACTTCTCATGTGACTTTTATAGAAGTCCTTTTACTTATTTCTGTATCTGCAGTTAAACCAAGAGTTAGACTTGATGAGTCTGGCTCTAAAATTCATTCTTTTTTTAAGGTCAGGAGTTTATTTAGTAAGCAGCGGTAAGCAAGTTGTTTTTTTGAGTAAGTCAGTAATGACTAAAGAGTATTTTAGGGCTTTTGGGAGATTCATAAATGTTCCAAATAAAAGAAACTGGAAGCAGGTAGATTGGTTATTCATCTTAGTAGTTTGAGTATAAATCCCGAGTTAAGATCAGGGCAATGAGAATGAAGTTAACAAGAGAGATGTTGTGAACACTGGTAAGGTTTACTTCTTGGGTGGGAGAAGCAGAAAGAAGTGAAAATATTTGTTTGAAATTAAATGAACTGAGGGTGACATGTAGAATATTCAGAGTGAACATCCCAATCTACATTTTGGTTGTGATAGGGAGTGTGTGGAGAGGATCAGGTCCGGTGGAAAGATAAAATTTAATTTTAGACATGTCTAACTGCTGCTGTAGATAAAATAGTTGAATGAAAATAAGACCTAGGACATACCATCTTATCCCAGTGGTCTCCCAGTGACCACATTAATGCAGAAGAATATACAAAGGACAGTGAACTACTTGAGGAGGTGTGAGTGGGGATGAGAGCTTCTAGGATACCTGGGGAAGATGGTGACTGAGGTGCATCTTACACCACAGGTAGAAATTTATTGGAAGGAAACATGCTAATTCCCTTCCCCTTATCTTGTTTGGTGTTTAATGGCCTTGTCTCTTCTCTTCAAAAGGATCTACCGTTACCAGTCTCATGACTATGCCTTCAGCAGTGTAGAAAAGTTACTACATTCTCTAGGAGGGGATGAATTCCTTGGAATGCTTAACCGAACACTTCTTGAAACCTTGCAGAAAGCAGGCTTCTCGGAGAAATTCCTCAATGAAATTGTTGCACCTGTCATGAGGGTCAATTATGGCCAAAGCATGAACATCAATGGTTTTGTGGGTAAGCCAAGGTTTGGAATGGTTATAGACATTAGTTCACAGAGGGGCTTACCTGGTACTATGGTGGCTCCTAACTTTAGGCCATGAGTTGGAGAAGACTTACCTTTCTCTGAAACCTCAGACATGGTTGGCAAAATTGTGTATATGTAGATCTGTGCGTTTTTAGTGTGGGGTGGGGGAGAGTCCTTAGCTTTCACTGAGATTTCTGCCCCCAGAGGCTCTTTGACAGTGTCTGGAGCAGACCTGACCTAAATTGGGAAGAGAGTGGGTAGAGGGCCTTTTGCAGAGTCAGAACTAAAACATTTTTTTTTTCCTACCACTGACAGGAGCAGTATCATTGTCCTCTGCTGATTCTGGCCTTTGGGCAGTAAAAGGTGGCAATAAACTTGTTTGCTCAGGGCTCCTTCAGGCATCCAAAAGCAACCTTATATCTGGCTCAGTAATGTACATAGAGGAAAAAACAAGGACCAAGCATACAGGTGAGCCTGAAATTCTACTATTCCTTATTTATCCTCTAGAAAATAATTGCTTAGGGAGAAAAACCACTCTTCTGTCATTTCTCCATTCCAAATGATGGAATTATAAATTGTATATGTTGTACCATATGGAAATATTCGCAGATGTACACAAGTACAATGGCACATCTCCTTGGATTTAAAAATAATCTCATTCTTAATGTATAATTCCATATTTTGTACTTATTGACAAGGTATCATCTCTATACCAGTAGAAAACTGGCTTCAATTTGGCATAGTTATATTAAAGGATAAAACTCTTTTTTTTTTTTTTTTTAATTTATTTATTTGTCAGAGAGAGAGGGAGAGAGAGCGAGCACAGACAGACAGAATGGCAGGCAGAGGCAGAGGGAGAAGCAGGCTCCCTGCCAAGCAAGGAGCCCGATGTGGGACTCGATCCCAGGACGCTGGGATCATGACCTGAGCCGAAGGCAGCTGCCTAACCAACTGAGCCACCCAGGCGTCCCAAGGATAAAACTCTTTTTAATTCCTTAGAATTAACTTACAACTATTTTACATTTTATAAACTATTATGGCAATTATTTTTGGAAGGTGTATAGTATGTTAGAAACTCTAAAATGTATGCTTCTTTCTTCTAGGAAATCCCACAAAGATGTATGAAGTGATCTATCAAATTGGATCTGAGATCCGTTCAGATGTCTATGACATTGTCTTGGTGGCCACTCCACTGAATCGAAAAATGTCCAATATAACTTTCCTCAACTTTGATCCTCCAATTGAGGAATTCCATCAGTACTACCAACATATAGTGACAACTTTAATTAAGGGGAAGTTGAATTCAACTCTTTTTAGCTCTAGAGCCTTAGACAAATTCGATCTCAGTACAATCTTAACCACTGATAATTCAGATTTGTTCATTAACAGCATTGGGATTGTGTCCTCTGTAACAGAAAAGGATAATCCTCAACCGTTAACAGATAGGGGATACGTTTGGAAGATCTTTTCCCAAGAAATTCTCACTAAAGAACAAATATTAAAGCTCTTTTTGTCCTATGATTACGCTGTGAAGCAGTCATGGCTTGCATATCCTCATTACAAGCCTCCAGAGAAATGTCCCTCCATCATACTCCATGACAGACTTTACTACCTCAATGGCATAGAGTGTGCAGCAAGTGCCATGGAGATGAGTGCCATTGCCGCCCACAATGCTGCTCTTCTTGCTTATCACCGCTGGAATGGGCACACAGACATGATTGACCAAGAGGACTTATATGAGAAACTTAAAACTGAACTATGAAATAACACTATCACTTTTCCCCCCTTCTGGTTCCAAATGAAGTTATCACTGGCAAAGAACACAATCTGAGCAGAGTTGATTTTGAATTAGCTATTTTGTCATAAATTGGTATTGTTTAACAAAAGTAATCCCAGTGAGTTATGAGAAAATACAGGTTTCTAATTAAGTGTGAAGGTGTTAACTACTGCATTTATGCCATCTCCAAAATTTCTTAATTTGTGTTTTGATATCCATGAACAGTGTAGAATCACTTGGGATTTGTTAAACATATGGGTTCTCTAGCTCCTCTGGAGATTCTGATTTTGTAGGTCTAGGGAATGGGACCCTGGGTTTTGAACAAAACTTTAGAATATTTTAAGCTGAGCATCTGAGGAAGAGTTTAAAAACAAATTTTAGTGGGGGAGTAGATCTCTTAGGCTTCACAGCTGGAAGCGACCTTCAGATAGTTAGAACTACTACAAGAACTGGTATCATACATCTAGCTTTGGTTAATTTATACCCTTTTTCAAAATAGATGTGCCCATGCCAGGAGGCTTGACTTTTTGAATGTTCTTTGGACTGCTTCTGACTTGATTTTATTAGGGGTAAAATACAGAAGCCTTAGTAGGTTAACTTTGTCACAGAGAAATCTCAAGTAAAATGAAAGCAAATACAGGGTATTGGTTTAAGAAATTACATTTTCAAATCCTCACCTGCGGAGCTCTAAAAAATATTGCTAGACTCCCATGTGACCAGAGAGTCGGATTTAGTTGATTGAGGTTAGGCGCTCAGCATTGTAGCTAAAAAGTTCCTAAGGTGCAACCTGGGTTGCGAATCACTGATGTGGGGGGTTAAGATGTCTCTAAAGGGGTTTCAGTGCCTTAAAAGTCCCAGAAAACCTAATGCATTATTAAAGCAGATTCATTTTGTGAAGAACAATTTCTCTCAACAAGAACTCTAGTAGTAATCTTGACAGTCAGCATTGTCAGTCTGATGACAGAAGCAACTCAGATTACTCCAGAGCCACTGACTTTAGAGTAGGATATTCAGAATGATACCACACTTGATCAAATCCAGTCCATGTTCAAACTATTAAATGCTTCTAAAACTACTGTAGCATTTGGGGTTAGAAACAGGTTGCTGAAACCTTGTTTTTAAGGCAGTAGTTCTCTACTTTGGCTGCACACTGGAATAACTTTTTAAGATTTTAAAGCTTCTCAATTGATTCTAATAATGCAGTCAAACTTAAGAACCAGTTCTACATCTACTGTATAAAGATATCATGAATGGTTGCCCTTGTAGTCGGTCACTAGTAGGACAGAATGAATAAAAGCTTGTGAATTCTAAAAGTAACTGTAACAAAGTTTAACATGGATTGTTGGAGTCCATCAGATTATGGCAGTAGCTACTTTTGCAAAATGGTGTAAGGGAACACCTATCCTTAGTTGAAATGACTTGTCTCTACTACAATTGTGAATATTAATGTTGTTAAAACTGCCAAAATATATTTGATGTAAAGGCAGGGATTAAATTTATATTTGTCAGAGGGTCAGCTTTCTAAAAATGTTTTTAACAAGTACGTTAAGAGGCAGTCATATTTTTCCTTTTATGGTTTTAATGAAGACAATATTGTAGAAAATGTAATATTGTGTTTTATGTGTGCTAAAAGGTAAATAAAAATTGGTAATGGAATAATTTCCATCACTCACAGAGTTGTTTTGCAATAGGATATATTATTTACTTAACAAGAACACTAATTTAAAAATGTTGTGATTGTATCAGACCTACTCTGATTAAGTTTCCCAAAAGGGAATCTGAAACTGCTTCCTCTAAGAGCAAAATATTACCAATGTATCAGACATAACAGTTTCAATGAAAAGAGCACTATTATTTTTTTTTATTGGAAGAAAAATACTAGCCTGTTACCTCATTAGACTACTCAATTTGTTTTTGTATAGAAGAGGCTGGTAAAAATTATGCAGGAGCTAACTGAAAGCCAATTCTACTCCAGTGGTTCTCCAACTTGAATACACATCGCAGTCACTTGGAGTGTTGCTTAAAATAACTGGTGGGCCTCACCCCAAAATTTTAGTGGGCTTGGAGTGGTAGATGAAGATAGCATCTCTACTAAGTTCCTAGGTGATGCTCTTGGTTTAGGAACCGCACTTAAGGAGTTCTGTAATTTAGCTCTATGTGGTCGCAAAAAAATGCGTCAACATCAGTGAAGATTTAAAGAGCTGCTAGAGAAGGGAATAAAAATGTACTGCACTGGACTCCAACTCTCCTTATTGTGATTAGGCTGGTTCGATCCCTCTCACTATTCTTTGGGTGTAAACATTTTCTATAAACAGAGAATAACGTTATAGAGATATATATAAGCCATCCATTGTGTTGTTTTTCAAGTACCTTACATTCCCCGCTCTGTATAACCCATTCTCTACAGTTTTAAGTGATTCAAGATTTGTAGGCTCTTTAACAGATCACAAAAAGTACAAGCCTAAGCATCTGCTTGGTAGGTTTCTTGAAGTTAGGTTTATGATAACACCATTTGCAATTTATCTTCTGAGTTTATGTGCCATAAAATTTAAGACCTAGGTGAATGTATTATGGGGAGCATTACAACTATTCTCTATACTCCACAAAGAACTACAGTACACTGGAACGTTTTTCTCTAGAGTTCTATTCTTGTATGAAAAGAATTTTCCCTGTTTATGTTCAAAATAAACAACTGTATCATTACTTCTTGTGTTTTACTTTAATTGCACTATATTTGCAATGTAGATGTACTTGGAAAAACTCAGTACATCAAAGCTACTACAAGAGTTTTGAAAATTACAGTTACTGTTTCAGAAGAAACCCACTCAGGTGTGCAGGTTCTTTATCTTTCTATTAGAAGATGGAAAAACAGCATCCTTGCTAAGCTTCATGTTTAATCAGATTCTCCTGTATTAGTGCATAAAAGCTTCAGAACAAATCAATCTCAACCAAGAACAGTTCATGTTAGAAAAAATTAGAATAAGGGCTAATACTCAATTCTACATTCAGCATGTCAGAAAGCATTTTTGGCCATTATAAAAGTTTATTTAACAAAAAAGCTCAATATGAAAATGCACACGATCTGATTTTTATATTGTAGTAAAACAGGTACTATGGAGAGGGGACATGTGGAAGCAGTTGATTCTTCTGATGAACAAACACATCCATTGTTTATACTCGTTCTAAGGCTTCTAACATGATGATACTATTTCCTCGTATTACCTAAAAAGAAAATTTGAAAAGAACATAATTTATCTGCCAGTCATCAATGAAAGGATTTTCACAAAATCATTAATGGTTTTTCAGTATTAAAGATCAGTTTGTGGGGCTTTTTTCAAGGTGCAGAGATACGGTCTTTTAATCATGACAAGTCAGTAAGCCTTTTTAGAGTTAAGATACATACTTTCTTGGATTTAACAAGACTAACAAGTACCCTTTTGAGAATGCTAAGTCTTCAATGATTCACTTCACCTTCTAAACTGCAGTAAAATAACATACCCATCTCTGTCCCAAGCGATCTGTAAGTCAAAATGTACAGCAGAATGTCAGTTTAGGGGTATAAGATAACTGAGGGAACAAACCAGGATGTAAACTGTGAAAAGTATGCTTTGTGAAGATGGCATTTTAGTTGGGTCTGAAAATAGGGCAGAATTTTGACAGGAAGGTAGAACTCTAAACAAAATTGAGATGAAAAAGTGTAAGGGGATAAAGAAAGAATCGAATTTGAATGTCGTAAAAGGTTATGATGGGAAGTAGGAAACAGTCTGTACCCAATCTTAGAAGGCCTCAAACACCAATGTTAAGGTACTTGGAAGACATAATGAAACCGATAATAAGCCAATGAAGTTTCACAGCCAAGGGAATAACCATTATTATTATTATTTTTTAAAGATTTTATTTATTTATTTGACAGAGATCACAAGTAGGCAGAGAGGCAGGCAGAGAGAGAGGGGGAAGCAGGCTCGCCACTGAGCAGAGAGCACGATGTGGGGCTCGATCCCAGGACCCTGAGATCATGACCTGAGCCAAAGGCAGAGGCTTTAACCCACTGAGCCACTCAGGCACCCTGGGAATAACCAATATTTTATTTTATTATTATTATTATTTTTTAAAGATTTTATTTATTTATTTGACAGAGATCACAAGTAGGCAGAGAGGTAGGCAGGGAGAGAGAGGAAGGGAAGCAGGCTCCCCGCCGAGCAGAGAGCCCAACAAGGGGCTCAATCCCAGAACCCTGGGATCATGACCCAGCTGAAGGCAGAGGTTTTAACCCACTGAGTCACCGAGGAGCCCCATAACCAATATTTTAATGGCAGACAGCTTATGTGCAGGAAGAGAAGTTATAAAGAAAAGGTCCTAGGAGCAGTGCCCAATATAGTAGCCATTCCATAAATGAGGACAAGGAAGGATATTCATAAGCATAGGTAAAATAAATGGCTGGTAGCCAAGTTTAAGATGGGTAGAAAAGTAAGTTAAACTAGAAGGCAAGGAGGCTGCAAACACAAGGAATCCCTGGTGCACTGTAGGTCATACTGTAGCCAAAGATCAGGTCAAGTAGAGCTGGAAATGAGAAGAGGAAATAGTAGAAATGGAGGCATTCTGAATTAAGAAGATTCTAAGTAGAGCTATGCTTGTAGGCAGCTGGAGAAAAAACAAAGCAAAACAAACAAAAACAAAAAAACCCCACCAAAACTTATTTTCTCCCCTCCATTCTATCTGCTTTATTTATTATATACAGTTATTGTCTTCCTCACCCAAATGTCATTACTATGAGAGCACGTGCAATAACCCCAGTGGCTAAAGTGGCAGGCACACAGAGGGCTCAGTAAGAACCTGTTAAATAAACAAATGACCCTGCATGTTTACTGCAGCTGACAGAAGGGAAAGGAACAGGACAGGTGGAACAGTGTCTTGGGAGCCTGGCAGAAACAAACAGCAATGAGTATGATGGGGTGGTGGTGAAGGGCAGCACGAAGAGAAAACAATGCCCTGAAAATGATGGTGGGGACTGAAGGAGCCTACAGTTCTCTAAGTTAGGGATGGAAACGAGAGCTAAACAATAGCACAAAATAGTTCTCAGGGGTTTAATTCCTGGCTTATTTGCAAAAGATGGTATACATCACATCTCTGTGATCAAAACATGAAAAACTGCTACCCTTCTTTCCTCCCTCTCCCTTAAATGTGTCCACTTCTGACCCCAGAAAGGGGAGAGTGGCAGAGAAGTTATTTCAGATAACTAAGAATTTCAGATCTGAGGTTTTTGGGGGCATTATAAAAAAGACAAAACGCTGTGACTTTCATCAATTATTTTCTAAAATATAAGGTACTGCACACATATTTGCATACCACATACTACATGACGTAAGGCTAGTGGGTGGACACCTCTGCTGTATAGTAATCTTCCTATTTTCTCCTTGTGTTTAGGCCTAATTCTCCAAATCAAACTGGAACCGTTAGGTCCAGAATTCCATAGTGCTCCTTTTGTGTTTCAGTGCTAGTTTTTACAAAATGCTGCTCAGACTTTTAGTCTTTTCAAAGGGCACAGCTATCTAATAAAGAATATAAACCTAAAATGGAACTACAGAACCACAAAGCTAGTGAGAACCCCTGAACTACACAGCATCCTAATACAGAATTTTTACTGTGTTCTTAGGGGAACTCTGGGGTGGAGTGAAATCTTAAAAGAATAAGACAGAAATGAGGCCACTGACCACAGGGGGATGTTTCACAGGAAGCCAGTTGAGACATCATTAGATAATTTCCCAGCTGACAGGTCCCTCATACATACTATCTTCCCCTCAGAACACATTTTTTTTTTTTTTAAAAGATTTATTTATTTATTTTAGAGCACACAGGTGGGAGAGGGAGTCTTAAGCAAACTCTGTGCTGAGCAAGGAACCCCATGCAGGGCTCAGTCTCATGACCCTGAGATCACAACCTAAGCCAAAATCAAGAGCCAGAGGTTTAACTGAATGTGCCATCCAGGCGCCTCAGAACACACACATTCTTAATACTACTCTAAATAAAACAGTATTACGTAATTTCAATGGCCTTAATGGGTCACTGACTTGAACAAGGAAATAGCAAAGCCAGTGTACAGTCTCCTTTGCCAAACAGCTTGTGAAAACAAAACCGTAACCTATTTGCTTTTCTTCCAACCTCAGAAAAAACATTCTTGCATTTTCTTTAAAATGTCTTTTTAGGGACGTGTGGGTGGCTTAGTCAGTCAAGCATTTGCCTTTGGCTTGGGTCATGCTCTCAGGGTCCTGGTATCAAGTCCCTCATTGGGCTCCTTGGTCAGCAGGAAGACCGCTATACCCTCTGCCTGCCGCTCCCCCTGCTTATGCTCACTTGCTCTCTGTGACAAATAGATAAATAGAATATTTAAGACAAACAAACAAAAAGCCCTTTAAACTGTCTTTTAATTGGGGGCACTTGGTTGGCTCAGTCAGTTAAACGTTTGCCTCTTGATTTCGGTTCAGGTTATGATCTAAGGATCCTGAGATCAAGTTCTGTGGGAGCGCCATGATGGGTGTGGAGCCTGCTTAAGATTCTTGCCCTCTGCCCCTCCCCCTTGCGCACGCACGCTCTCTCTCTCTCTCAAAAAGTCTTTTTATTAAGGACAATTAATATGTTGTCATTGTTCTGTTTTTTCTTAAAGATCTATTAGAAAGAAAGAGCACAAGTGTGCAGCTGGATGGGCAGAAAGAGAGAAGTAGACTCCCTGCTTAGCAGAGAGGCTGATGTAGGGCTTGACTTCATGACCCTGAGATCATGACCTGAGCCACTTAATCAGTGAGGCACCCAGATGCCCCCCATTATTTCATTTTCAAAATGTTAACTCGGCTGCAAGAATTACTGCCTACGAATACAAACGTTTTTGGTCATACAATAAACATCAGAGGTGGAAGACATGACTGGTTATGAGTACCTACTTACGTGATAGGCAAATTCTGTATAAAGACTAAGCCCATTAAAATTTAGGGGGAAAATTTTGAGAAAGATCCATCATCTAGGTTCAATTCCTTCTCAGATAAAATTCCAATTAGTGTCACACAATTCTCTGAAAAGTTATCTTCCCAAATTAGAACTTTTAGATATCAAAGTCCTTCTTCAATCTTTTTAGCAAATCTGTTGAGATAGAAACTAAAAACATAATTTACCCTCCCCTAGAATAAGATTACTGAATTTGTAAAAGGAAAGGGTAGAGAGGAATTGTGTGTGTGTGTGGGTGTGTGTGTGGTGGTATTTTAAAACCATTTTTAGAATAACCTGGATGCTAATCATTTGCCCATAGTTTTGTTCATTTTCAATGGAAGCTCAAGGATAATGTCCCTGAAAGGAAGGTCTATTTGCATAAAACTTGGGGAGGTGGGGTGGAAGCCTCATATCAAGGGATTCTCCAAGCTGTTTTTCCAGCCCAGACCACTGATTTGGTTTTCTTTTTTTTTTTTTTTAAGATTTTATTTATTTGTCAGAGATAGAGAGCGTGCACAAGCAGGCAGAGGCGGAGAGAAAAGCAGGCTCCCCACTGAGCAAGGAGCCTGATGTGGGACTCGATCCCAGGACCCTAGGACCACGGCCTGAGCTGAAGGTAGTGGCCTAACCCACTGAGCCACTCAGGTGTCCCACTGATTTGGTTTTCAAATGAAAATGCACTTGAAAGGAGCAATAACACACATCTTGGAAAGAGTGATTAAAAAATTGTGAGGGGAAAAAAAAAAAATCTCAACGCTAACAATCAGAAACGTTTACTACCTTTTTTTCTCTTACCACATTTTAGAGATCTTTATACTGTGACTTCCTAAAGCAAAGTTGTCCTTTTTGATTTACTTTTCCCAAGAAACTGGGGACTTACTAAAACTCAATGGTCACATTGTCCTGTGCTGGACGAAGAGTGGGATTCAAAGTCTGGGTCTTGGAAACAACCATCAAATCATTCAGAGACTAAAGGCCTCTGCTATAAAGCTCAAAAATGATTTCCTACAGCGGTTTCAAGTCCAAGGCACTCAGAGGGTTCTGCTTAAGATTCAGATCTAACCTCTAGGTAACTGGGATACTATCACAGTTGTATGACTACCATATGTTAAACAAAGTGGGAAATGGAAAGTCTGACTTTACCTGTTATTTGCCTAATTTCAATTTAATCCAAGACTTTAATAGATAATTAATCCTTATTTCAAAATATGAAATCTCTAAGAGAAAGCTTCTGTCTTTACTTACCACCATTCCAATATTGTTCTGTTGCCCACTAGTTGCCATCTCCACACATTCATCTATCACAAGATTCATAAATGGATCGAACCCCCGCAATATTCCTTGAACATGTCTGCCACCATTTAATTTCACTATAAAAAGGGAAAAAGTAGTTTAAAACTGACCAATAAATATCAACTATTCATTAAAAATTAGGTGGAATAAAACCTAGGTACTTGAGAAATACAATCCTATCCTTACTTTATGTCAAGCAATGGGCTAAACATTTCACATTTAGTTCCACATTTAAACTTACAAAAATCCAGGCTGGGGCGGGATGGGTGAAACAGAGGATGGGGATTAAGGACTGCACTTGTGATGAGCACCAGGTGCTGTATGAAGTGCTGAATCACTATATTGCACACCTGAAACTAATACAACACTTTATGTTAACTATTTTGGAATTTTAAAAAAGAGTAAATAAAAAAAAAAAACCTTACAAAAATCCTATCAAGTAGAATTATCCTAAGTTTTCACAAGGGAACTGAAGTATAGAGCTTCTTAAAAAACTGGTTCAAGGGTAAATAGGTAATGTGGGCTACAGCTGGGATGGAAAGGGAAGGCTGCCTGCCTCTGTAGCCCAGGTCTTTACCTCTACTATCCTTCTAGCACTGTATAGGTCAGAGTTTTAGCTCTGCTCCAGGTCCTTTGCTCTTAAAGGAAAAAATGTTGATATATTTGCAACTATCACAAAACAGGAAAATACCATTAATTTTGTCTAAGTCAGGCAGGGAAGGCTTAAAGGAAATCATGAAAAGTCCAAAAGTACTGCGCAATTTATTAAATATCAGAAATTAGGTATATAAAATTATCTGCACAGGATTTTGATAAACCTCCTTAATTAATGGATGTGAATTAGAGAGAGGTTCTGTGTGACTTAAATTTTTGTGAAGTTGTGCCAAACATGATATACTGCCAAGACACATGTAGAAAGCAACCATTAAAAACAAAACAAAAAAACCCCAAGAAACTTACATGATAATTTCTTGTCCATAAATCTGAAAAAGCAAAAAGGGGTACAAATTATATAACTGATTAAAAAAAATTTTTTTAAAAGATTTATTTATTTGACAGACAGAGATCACAACCAGGCAGAGAGAGAGAGGAGGAAGCAAGCTCCCTGCTGAGCAGAGAGCCTGATGCAGGACTTGATTCCAGGACCCTGGGATCATGACCTGAGCAGAAGGCAGAGGCTTTAACCCACTGAGCCACCCAAGTGCCCCCTGATTAAAAAATTTTAAGCACAAGTAAGCACAAGGTAGGTATAGTCAATAGAATTTGCTAAAACTGCACAATAAAAATGATGAAATTTAAAATAGTAAAAAACCTGTATTCTTGTAGAGGAGGGAGTAATGGGCTACCTTATTTAGCACTTATACAATGTAATTTGGGAAGGGGCAAAATAATAAAAGTAAATCTTAAAAAAGATTATTTTAAAATAATCTCTACACCTAACATGGGCTCACAACCCAGAGATTAAGAGTTATATGCTCCACTGACCGAGTCAGCCAGGGACCCCTTGATGACTGGGTTTTAGAGCCATAACAGAAAAACAATGATCTGTTCATATTTTGGTTATTACGAAAACCAAACAAAGCTGTGAGGAAACTAGAAGGTAATCAAACCATATTCAATTCAATAGCTATTTTATTTTATACTTGAGACAAGTATAACACTTGAGTGTTATTTTATTTAATATTAAGCATCACACTTAGGTGTTCAAGATATTCCTCAACACGTAGTTTTTAGCAGAATAAATACATATTTTGAAGCCTTAAAAAATTTCAAACGGGGAAATCCCATCTCAGTAGGGTATTATGGAAATATTAAGCCACGTAATCAAACCAGTTTTTACCCCTTCCAGTTACAGGCTAGAAAATATGAAATGTCATTAATTTAAAAAAAAAAAAAGTTTGAGAACATGCATGTATGCACAAGTGGGGACGGGCAAAGGGAGAGAGCATTAAGCAGACTCCCTGTTGAGTGTGGAGACTGACAAGGGGCTCCATCTTACCACCCATGAGCTCATGACCTGCGCTGCAAACATGAATGGGTCACTCAAACAACTGAGTCACCCAGGCAACCCTGAAATTCCACCCAATTTAATGTGTAACAGTTCACGGGAGAATCAGAAGTAAGACATACCTCCAGGGCACCTGGGTGAAGCCCCAGTTGAGCACCTGACTTGATTTGGCTCAGGTCATGATCTTAGGGTTGTGTGAAGGAATCCGAATTAGGGCTCTGCGCTCAGAGTGGAGTCTGCTTGTCCCTCTCCCTCCACCCCTCCCCTCACATGTGCTCTCTAAAATAAATAAGTTAGGGGCGCCTGGGTGGCTCAGTGGGTTAAAACCTCTGCCTTCGACTCAGGTCATGATCCCAGCGTCCTGGGATCGAGCCCCGCATCGGGATCTCTTCTTGGCGGGGAGCCTGCTTCCTCCTCTCTCTCTCTCTGCCTGTCTCTCTGCTTACTTGTGATCTCTGTCCGTCAAATAAATGAAGAAAGTCTTTAAAAAAAAAAAAAAAGGAATGGGATTTCTAAATTAAAGCTCGAAGAAACAGCTACAAACACACTCTAAGATTAAGGTAGCTTCTGAATCCTCACCTACTATTAAACACTTCCAGTCCACCCATCTTCTTAGTTCTCTCTAAAACTACTCTCCGGCCACCCTACCTAGCACTGAAGGCTATTCAAGCAGTCCAACAAAGGATGGCACTCCAGGGTCTCCAAGCAAGGAGGGAGAGGGACTGCGCTGGGGGCCGGGGGACCGGTAGATGCACCCAGGAAGGCGAGACAGCAGAACAGAGGCCCCTTTTCTGCCACTGGGAACTCTGCCAGGCCAACCAGGGCGAAACGAGACGTCGGCGAGGGCTTCACGCACCGAGGCGCGAGACCGTGTCAGAACACGCACGCCAGGCACACTGCAGATAATGCAGAGGATCTAAGGAACTCAACTCACGCAGAGAAGCCGCCACCTGGACCTTTCACATACTTACTTTTTCAGCTCGGGAGGGTGAGCTTTGCTCATGGTGTCTACTCGGCAAGCTCAAAGATGCCTCCAAACGGAATTCGTGGCGACCCTCGCGCTCCCGCGGTAGGCCCGGCGTTTTGCGTATGACGTCATCGACCTTGTCAGCCAATCAATTCTCGGAGGAGCTCACATTTCATCTCGCGATACTTTGGGGGCGCCCGAAATTGTCGATCGATCTTGTGTTTCCGGTTGCGTCGCCACCCACTGGCCTAGATGGGGCTAGGGGTGGGACTAGTCCTCTTCTCAGTTCCGTTTCCTCCTTTGTAAAATTGACTTGGCTGTTCTGTCTCCAATCTCTAGGCGGAATTGGTTTATCCCTCTCTCTGTTGCATTGCCTTGGTTGTCGTCTTCATATATACCGTGAATACAGGTTCTAGAGGAGTGGGCCTCCTAATAGTTCTTTGGCACGTATTCCCACATCTCGTCACGCTAAGCCTAGGGTTCCAAGAACATCTTTAGTGACCTCTGGACACCAGATTAGTAGGGTGCAGTGGCTTCAGTTTCTAGGAATTTTAATCTTGAGTGTATTCCCTAAAGACAATCCTCCAAATCTTGTAACACTGCCTCCAGAACCCCACTTGATGTACCGTGTTCCAATATAAAAAACGTAAGCATCTCTAATATGAGATACTCCTGACTTGAAAATCAAGTGTAAAAAGTGATCTCCAACTTGTTCCCACTTAAGTTACCCAAAAGAGGCGAATGCATACGTACGAATAAAATACAACTTGGATTATATAAGATTTAGCTCACAATAGTAAAGCCATTATGATTCTAAGTAGGGGATGATTTTCCAAAATTCGATTCATTCCTAATGTTCAGGAATGGCTCTATTTAAATACGAATGATAGTAAAGACTTAATTAAACTGATTACATAGTTGATACTCTCTTGTCACTCAAAATCCTAAATGTTGCATTTTTCTCAAGAAGGATCATTAATTACCCTTTCCACCTCTTGCTGTTAGTGTTGAGTTGAAGCTAGAATCCTGAAATGGGTATTGAATTTTTTTTTTAGCCTTACAGCATCCCCCCCACCCCAATGGAAGTCATTGTGCTGTAACCTGACCTCAGTTTTCCTGCATTTGAATCATAGTTCATAACTAATTTACTCTTTAATTTTTTTTTTAAATTTTTACTCCTCAAGACCTCTTAAGAAACTTATTTCACAAACTACAAAGAGAAGCATCCTAAGAAAGTTGTATAGTCACACCCAGACATAAGAAACATAATAGTGGAGGAAAAACTAAACCTTATTTATTTTTTAGAACTGAACCACTAGGAAAATATATCACAGCCTTGAAACACCAAACACAGGCTATATTATCATTTCAAGTAGTAAGTTGGTAAAAAGACAATAAGGTCCTTATCAAAATGAAAAGGTGCTAGAGCTGGGGCAGAACACTGCTTGCTGCAAAGGCCCCAGGAAAAAGAGGTGTTTGGTAATGGAGGGGGGACTTTCCCTCTTTTCCTTTAAAGGAATCACAGCTCACCCCCGAATCACCTACTTGTTCTCCTTTGACCTTCTGGTTGCCAAGGGATTGTCCCAATAGCGCCATATTATTTGAGGCGGCAAAATAAGCAATACTGAGTTTAGGCTTTCATTCCATTCTGTTCTATAAAAACTGGTTTTTCCAAATCCAGTATCTAATAACTTGTAATTAAGAAGACAACAGTTCCTCCTTCAGTGTTCATTCCTGGATACTTGTATATAGTGCAATCAAAACCCCCTTTCAAGGGAGAGTGTCACTACGAGATTGTCCTGCTGTTCTCTAGCAGACAGCCTCAGGGCCCATCATGGCAGCCAGTGAGAGGGAAGATCTGCTTCCCATACCCAGTGCAACATTGCCTGTCATGTTTTTACAGGGTCTCCTACCTAGCTGGAAGATGTAATGGATATTTCAAGAAAAGCATATCCATATCTTGATGGCCAGAAACAGATATCCACAAGAACTGTTCCAAGTTCTTAACTGAACTACCCCTCCCAACTCCACATCTTAAATCAACTTCATGCCCTTATATATAAAATAAAACCAAGCAAGACAAAGACCCAGAAACCTTTTCTCCCTTCTAAATTAGTGACATTGTGGATTTTGTTTTACAGCTTATAGAAAAATGATTTGGTGATCCTTCTGGTAAATAGGAAGTTGGCAACAAACAGAAACATCTTTGCTCACACCACCAGATCATAGGCAGATTAGGAACCTGCCAGCCTGTTGGTACCTGTGTACTGAGAAGAATCTGGTATCTTGGAGGTCGGCTCTGGCTTGGTTCAAGGGAGATCCCTAGTGCCAGGACAAGCATGTGAAATTTAGGCTATCAAAAACTCTCCTGTGCCATCTCTGACCCAAATTTTAGCACCAGTTTTTTCCATTTCACTTTTTAGGTTCGAAACATAAAGGAACCAGTGTCCAGAGGCAAGTGACATGGGCCTCAAACTTGCTGCCATTGTTAATTTCTTCATAAAGTTCATTTAAAAGACCCAAACTCCCATTTCTTCTCAAATGGATTCCTGCCATGAGCTCCGATGGCCAATTGTGAAGACCTCTATTTCCCAATGGACAAGAGAGACTCCTTCATCTTCTTGGTCATGGTCGGGATGAGGTGCATGTGGTCATCCACACACTTGGTCACACAACTCTCCAGCTGCCGCTTCACCTGAAGCTCTTTACTTCCTGCATCTATTGAATCTTTGGCTTTGTCATTGCAATGCATGGTGCATCGGGCAAGGCGGTCCTGTGGCAAGAAGGAAGAAAGTAGAGAAGGCTGAAAGGCTGACCTCCATTTACCAAGTGCTTACCATGTGCTAGGTCCCTTCCTACATATTGTGGCTTGACATATATAATCTTGATCAATTAAAGGGACACTATAGTGCAATTAACCAAGATTATCCTGACTGAAATAGAGGGTAGCACCAGGAGGGTCCAGAAAAAGCATGACAAGAAAGCAGATGAATAATAGAATGATACAGAAGCCCCCTCCAGGAAGTGGGAAGTAACTAGAGGCTGCTGTTGGTCAGTTACAGTTAAGATTCTTTTTTTTTTTTTTTTTTTTTTTTTTTTTTTTTTTTTTTTTTTTTTTTTTTTTTTTTTAAAGATTTTTTTTATTTATTTATTTGTGAGAGAGAGAGTGAGAGCGAGCACAGGCAGACAGAGTGGAAGGCAGAGTCAGAGGGAGAAGCAGGCTCCCTGCGGAGTAAGGAGCCCGATATGGGACTCGATCCCAGGACGCTGGGATCATGACCTGAGCCGAAGGCAGCTGCTTAACCAACTGAGCCACCCAGGCGTCCCTACAGTTAAGATTCTTTAATACCTGAACTTGCTATAGAAAAACACTCAACAAATATTTACTGAATATCTACTATGTGTCAGGTACTCTCCTAATGCTGGGGAATACAACAATGTGTAAAACAGATAAAAGTTCTTGCCCTCATAGAACTTACATTCCAGTGAGGGGATATAGACAAAATGAGGGGAGATGTTGAAGCAGTTGGATATATGAATCTGGAGATCAGGAGTGAATTTTGTCTAGAGATATGAATGAATGTAAGAGTCTTTGGCCTATAGACGATATTTATAGCAGATATTTATAGCTATGAGACTAGAGAATTCGATTGAAAAAAGGTCCAAGAGGTCAATATTTAAAAAAAAAAAAAAAAAGAAAGAAAAAAGGTCCAAGAAAAGCACTAGGCATTCCAATGCTAGGTTGGAGGGGAAAAGCAGGAAAGGAGCCCAAGAAAGGATGGCCAGGGAAAGAGGTAGAAAACCAGAGTGAGGTAACTTTTCTTTTTTCTTTTTAAAGATTTTATTTATTTATTTGACAGACAGAGATCACAAGTAGGCAGAGAGGCAGGCAGAGAGAGAGGGGGAAGCAGGCTCCCCACTGAGCAGAGAGCCGGATGCAGGGCTCAATCCCAGGACCCTGGGATCATGACCTGAGCAGAAGGCAGAGGCTTTAACCCACTGAACCACCCAGGCACCCCCAGAGTGAGGTATCTTGATGCCCAACTGAACAAACTGTTTCAAAGGGGCGAGTGATCACTGCATCAGTGATGCAGACAGGCTGAGTAAAATGAGGAATGAGAAATTACACTGGATTTAGCTCCATGGAGGGGAGTGCCCAGAACAGTTCGGGTGAGTGGAAGAATAGCTTAATTGGAGAGGACTAAAAAGTGAACAGAAGGAGAAAGTTATACAACAATTCAAGAATCAAAATGTCGAAGACCCTATTAATAAAATTAGCTGTCAAAATGAACACAAAGAAACCTCTCTGGGTTCAGGATTTTGTGTAAGTCAGTCCTTTGCAGTGTCAGTGATTTTGAAGAATTCCATAGAGCAGAATGTAAAAGTTGCATATTAGCTACAATTTGTCCCATGTGAACAGGATCTCAGGCTTCAATAAACTGGTTCAGAAGTGGGCTCTGCTTTCTCCAACCTCCAGTCATAGAAAGGGAATAAAATGAAGTTGCGGCTACTTTTTTCTCCAGAAAGAGATACAGTGGATACCTTTTGCTCTTAGTGACCTCAGAGGGGCTTGCGAGGAAGGCATCAATGAGTCAGTATTACTACTCCTTCACATAAATGACTGCTCTTTGGTGACATGGGAGCTGCCCCCTAGGTGTAGCAAACAGGGGTCGTTCTAGGTAGGCGTGTCCACAACAGGATGGCAAGATACTGCTCCAATCTGCATCTCTTAATGACTAGCCTACTCCACTTCCTGAGGATTCTACTAGCTTAAAAATGAATGAATACACGTCTTAGAAGGCTTTACACTATACAGTATATATATTGTATTTTGTGTCTATGGGAGGGAAAAGGCTCTTGGTCATGAACTCCTTTTCACATCATTTTGTCTCTGGAAATACTTATAGCACTCAACCTCCAGGAGTTTTTCCCAAATTTCAAACCCCATAAAGACTGCCTGGCCACAAGACTGTCCCAAATGTTAAAAGAACCAAGATGCTAAAGGCAAGAGCTTTGAATGAATGCTTGTCATCTCTTGCAAAAGAGCACCATCAAGGCATGAAGTCCTCTGCCTGGGGTATTTCTCACCTGGAACTTCTCCAACTCACTGGTCACCAGGGCCTGGGCTTGAGCCAGAGGCGCATGGCAGCGTTCAATGCACTGGTGCACCTGCTGCATGGACGCCTGGCTGTCCTCACAACAGCTGGCACTGCACCGGAACATGAGGCCCTGGGGAGGGAGGGCAGAGAGAGAGAGAGGTGAGGCGGGAAAGCCTCTGGGGCAGAGATAATCATGGAGTGCAACAGAGGAGCATCTCTATTTGCACCTCTCCTAACAGACATCAGGAACCTAAAATCACACATGGGAAAAGCATACTCGAAGCCTAGCAGAAGGTTCCATGGCCTTCTTGCTGCTAGCTCATTGGCACTTGTTGCACCGTAGACTGGGTGGACGGAGAAGGTAGCGGTGGGTCAGATGAAGTCAAATTCTGAAAACCAGGTACCTATGCCACTCGGTTCAGAGGTCAGCAACCTCTAGCAATCTGCTTTCCACCAGGGGGCAACCGATCCATTAATCAATGACTCAAGAAGCGCTATAACAGAAACCCCACAATTTGGTTAGGGAGGCAGGACCAACAGCCACAGACCATTTAGGCGATCAAAGCACAACGGCCGTACAAACCAGCGATGTGTGGAGCGACACTAAAACCGGCATGACATGGCCACTGAGGAAGCCAAACACTTTTGCCTTTCCGGTGTTTCACCTTGGCCGTGCCCTTTCTGGGCCTCCGCCTGCTCACCTGCCGAAGGGGCAGCGCTACACAGGAACGCGGGGAGGGGGGTGACACCGAACGCCTCACACCAAGGGCTTTCTAACGCTGGTCCGGGGTCTAACACCCTCTCCCCGGAACTGGCCGGGGGGAGGGAAACAGCTTTGCGCGTGGGGAGGGAACACAGATTGCATCCACTCGGCGGAAGCTCCAGGACTTCTGAGGGTGAGAGGTGCTTCCGAGAGCGCGGCGGCGACCCCAGGGACGCCCCGACTCGGGTCTGCGGAGAGGCGGG
The DNA here is from genome assembly GCF_964662115.1 of Mustela nivalis. Classification (NCBI taxonomy): domain Eukaryota; kingdom Metazoa; phylum Chordata; class Mammalia; order Carnivora; family Mustelidae; genus Mustela; species Mustela nivalis. The sequence continues at coordinate 52,555,375 of NC_139027.1, read as the reverse complement.
CAGCGGCGCGCCGCGGCGGCCAAAGAAGAGCGGACTGCCGGGACTCGCCGGCCTGACCCCCGCCCGCTACCTGCATCTTCCTGATATTCTCTCTCTCCAGACTCTTCACCATGGAGTCCACCGCCTCCTGTACCCGCAGCTGCTGCATCTCCGCCATGGCGACTCCGCGCTGCACACTCTCCGCGCCGGCGCCCACATGGAGCCCCGCGTTCGGCCCGCCCCCTTGCTGCGGCGGCCGGGGTCACCGCCACCCTTCCCCGCCCACGCCGCCGCCTGGCGTCGGAGAGGAGGAACTGCAGCCACCCACCCCCTGCTGTGCCCCCGCCTCCTCATCTGGCATGCAGGCGTCTGCCCCTCCTCCCCTCCTGGCCCCGCCCCGCATTCCCTGCTACGCCTGAGCCCCTGGGGGCTGGACAGGGGAGCTGGGATTCCCTGTCTCCATCCTGTCCTCCCTCCTTCCCTGTCTTCCTTCAGAGTCTTAAAATAATATTTAATATAATTAATATCCAGGTCAAAGCACAGATCTTAGTTATACAGCTCGAGGATTTTTAACAAACCTTGCCTTTTCGTCGTCAGTTTTCCCCTTTTTCCCCCCCTTACTCCCCTACCCTTGACCTCAGGCAACAACTGATCTGCTGTTACTACAGATTAAATTTTCCTTTTCCTTAATTTCATGTATGTACATACGATCGACACTCGGACAATATGGGGTTAATGTGGGATTGGGGCCCCGACCCCCAACCCCAGTGGAAAAACCCCCATATAACTTTTGAATCCCCCAAAACTTAAACTAATAGTTTACTGTTGACCAGAAGCCTTATTGTTAACAGTTGATTAAGATATTTTGCTTGTTTTATGTACTATATACTATATTCTTATAATGAAGTAAGCTAGAGAAAATACTAAGAAAATCCTAAGAGAAAATACATTTGTAGTACTGTATTTATTGAAAAAAAAAAAAAAGTCCCTATATAAGTGGACTGGTGTGGTTCAAACCCCTGTGGTTCAGGGGTTAATTGTACGTGGTTTTTTTTTTTTTTTTAAAATTTAATTTATTTATTTGACAGAGATCACAAGTAGGCAGAGAGGCAGGCAGAGAGAGAAGGTGCGCTGAGCAGACTCCCTGCTGAGCAGAGAGTCTGATGCAGGGCTTGATGCGGGGCTCCATGCGGGCCGGATGTGGGGCTCCATACGGGACTCGATCCTAGGACTCTATCCTAGAACTCTGGGATCATTACCTGAGCCGAAGGCAGAGGCTTTAACCCACTGAGCCACCCAGGTGCCCCTCTATGTGTGTTTTTAAGATTGTGTCCCTCTTACACTGCTTTAGCTACTCTCACAAGTTTGAGCTCAGGTTGTGATTTCAGGATGGTGAGATTGAGCCCCCTATGGGGTTCTGTGCTCAGTGCTGATGAGGGGGCCTCCTTAAGGCTCTCCCTCTGCCTAATCCCCCAACCATGTTCACAACCCCCCAAATAAATAAACAAATCTTAAAAAAAAGAATGAGAGGAGAAAAGAACATTCATACAAAGTGAGGACATAATGATGTGAATGATGGTGGGGCCTTTGCTGTAGGGCAGGGCTGTTGGCAATATATATATATAAGTCATAAATATATAAGAACTCCCTGACTCAACAATTCCATGTAAAGGAGGAACTAAGGGAAACAATGTTTGGAAAGACATGAGTAAGTATGCTTACTACACTATTTGCAATAGTTATATTTGGAAGCAAGTAAATGTGTAACAATAGGAAACTGATCAAATAATTAATAAAAGTACCACACAACAGAGTGCCCTGCAGGCAGAAAGCATGATGTTGCAGGAGTGTTTTTATTTTTTAATTTTTTATTTTTAAAGATTTTATTTATTTATTTGATAGAGAGATCACAAGTAGGCAGAAGACAAGTAGAGAGAGAGAGGGGGAAGCAGGCTCCCCGCTGAGCAGAGTGCCCGATGCGGGGCTTGATTCCAGGACCCTGAAATCATGACCAGAGCTGAAGGCAGAGGCTAAACCCACTGAGCCACCCAGGCGCCCCAGGAGTGTTTTTATTGACATGAAGAAGAGATATATGTTCCATTTGATTCGTCAGTGAAGAAATCAAGTGACAAAGGAGCATATGTCATGATTTTATATATATATATATATATATATATATATACACACATATATATATATGAAATTTTGAAAAGTTACACAATAAAATATTAAGGTTATATATATAGGTGATGGGATTATAAATGATCATAATTTTCTTCTGAGTGTTTACTTGGAGTTTCTAAGTTCTCTGCAATTAACATGTCTCTCTTGGTTATATAATGTCTCTCAAGTTTAAACGTCATCATAATCGATAAGCAAGAGCGAGGACTGATCAGCTCGTGTAATACTGCAGCTCACTCAGCGACACTTTAAAATTAGTACTATTTTTACCATTAGGTACTACCCCCCTCCCGCCCCCATGAAGACTTAAGGTCATGTGACTGTCCAGATGTGCTACTTGGACACAAGGGTAACATGGGAAATCTTACCACATGGCAGCGGGTGATGAGGGTTTCTGTTTTCATCCCGACAGCTTGGCCTGTCTGTAATCATAGCTGTGCCCAGATTGCCTTAATGGCAGCCTTGCCTCACCCAGCTTCCGGAGTGGACGCATTCCTTCCTTCTCAGATCACAGAATGCTACTCGGATTCTTGAGGGTGTGGCCCATCCTCATCTGCACCTGACTCACTGGCTCTTTGGTACCAGCAATCTGATTGCTACCATGGGATTTTACTTTTTGTCTTCTCAGCTCCTTTGACTTGAAGAAAACACCCTCCTACTCACTTCTCCTGCGCTCCTGCCCCTGTAAATCCCTCTAGGGTTTAACAGAGTTATCTTTCCTCTGTTTGTAACTTTGGAAAGGCAGGTGAATGGGTGTGTGGCAGGCTTAATGGAATTACCAGAGGACACAAAGCATTTCTGATAGAAGTATCCTGGTAACGTTTTTGCAGTAGTTAATTGTGAGGATCTGCTGTTAACCTCTCCATAGATACATAGGCACACACGCATATGAACACACACACAATTATGTAAAGAACTATAAAGCACCCTATAATTGTTATCTTATTATCAGGGATGCTATGGGGTCACTTTTTAAAAATGTAACTTAACTTTTTAAAATATTTTATTTATTTGACAGAGAGAGAGAGAGCGAAAAAGCAGAGGGAGAAGCAAACTCCTTGCTGAGCAAGGAGCCCAATATGAGCCTCAATCCCAGGACCCTGGGATCATGAGCTAAGGCAAAGGCTGATGCTTAACCAACTGAGCCACCTAGGTGCTCCCAGGCTCACCTTTCACTTTGATTATTTTGAGCATATCAATGAAATAGAAACGAAAGTGTAGGGACAGACATGGGAGTAGCTTTTCCTCTTAAGGAGAGATTTGTGACTGGAACCTAAGCTTGTCAATGAGGGCAGGTCCTGCATTGTATTTTTTTGTTCCTTTGTAGCCACTGACTTTCTGGAGAGAGAAGTGGCATTTACAGAACACCTGATACGTGCCAGGTATCCTAATAACCACTTTGGTTCCCAAAGCGCATGTTCAAAGACCTTGGGTTACTTGTTCATTTCTCCCAAACTGGTACCTTTTGGGGGTTGTTCTGAGGAGTAAAGGAAATAACCATGTCATTGGGACTGGCACATATTCGGTAGTAAGTAGTTCATTTATTCACCAAAGGTTATGTGTTAAAAGGTTATGACAAAAATGTGACCCTAGGCTTGTAGGAACCCGGCATTTCCCTGTATTTCCTGCATTTTCCCTTGCAGCAGTTCAGTATTCGCTAATTCAGTGCCCACTGCAAATTTATAAAACTCTATGAATAACGAGACTAGATTATCCTTAGCCTCAGCTAAAGCAGACCTCTACCCATGGGGCTTCATTCGTGCCTGAGAAGGTTCGAGTGCTGAGCTAGGCAGCCAGAGAACATCTCCAGTAAGACACCCATGTTCCTAGAGGCTGCAGCTAGGGCCCTGGGGCAGGCCCTGCCTTGGCCTCCAGCACGTGGTTTATGAGGCTTTGAGTAGAGGGGAGCTCTCTCACTTCTGCACCTTGTTGTCCGGGTACCAGCAGGAGGTGCTGCCTGCTCGCCCACGCAGCCCAGAGGCACCTGGGCTATGATTTAAGTTTTTTCAGTCTGTTGCTAAATTTTCTTTATGGACCACGTACTGCTTTTATAAATATTATAAGAAAAAAGAGAACTTGGAATAGAAAAGCTCTCTGGGGTGAGGGCTAAGGTCCTGGGTGGGGGGCTGTCTGCATTTCCACTTCGTGTGCAGACCATTTCCTTAAGCATGTCACCACTGGAAAGTCTGCAGGTCGCTGGCCCTGCCCTGTCCCCTGCAGCTCAAGGCCCCACACGGACACCTGGGCCAATTTCTCTTCACTTTCTTCCTAGTTTGACAAGATTAGCAAGATCCATTCCCAAGAGTGGGTACTGGATTTTATAAAATTAATTTTCTACATTTATTAAGATGATTACAAGGCTTTTCTTCCTATTACCATAATCAATTGCATCAATAGTATTTATAATGTAGAACTGTCTTTACATTCTTCAGCTAAACCATACTTGGTTGTGATATGTAATTCCTTTCAACACTGTTGGGCTCAACTTGCTGTTGCTTTATTTAGGATTAAAAAAAAATGTGGTTCATAAATGAGAATGGCCTCATGGGGATGTAATGTATAACATGATAATACCATACTAGCTGATAATACCATATTGTATATTTGAAAGTTGCTGAGTAGATCTTAAAAGTTTTCCTCACAAGAAAAACAAACAATTTTGTGACAATGTATGGTGATGGATGTTAACTAGACTTAACTTCGATTGTTTTGTAAAATATAAAAACATTGAAAAAATGTAAATATTGAGTCATTATGTTATATAACTGAAACTAATATAATGTTCTATGTCAATTATATCTAAATTTAAAAAATGGAAAAAACATGAGAATGCCTATGTAGTTTTTTGCTTTGTACTTTTCTTGACTTTGGATTCCACACTATGTAAGATTATGGAATCTTTCCATTTTCTATAACTTACATTTATTTTTATTAATTAGCTGATTTTTAAAAAGATTTATTTTATTTGTTTTAGAGAGAGAGAATGCGGTGGCGGAGGGACAGGGAGAGAAGGAGAGAGAAACAAAAGCAGACTCCATGCTAGGCATGGAGCCTGACCCAGGGCTCGATCTCACACCCCTGAGATCAGACCTGAGCCAAAACTAAGAATTGGACGCTTAATTGATTGAGCCACCCAGGCACCCCTATAACTTACATTTAAATGAGTTTTGAGGAGGAAGTCTCTGTTTATATTGCACTGACTCATCTTTGGCCAATCAGCAGTTACTGTGTCAATGTGTAGCTAGTCTAACTATCATTAGGTCCCCAATCTTCTTCTGTCTCTCTGCTGTGACTTGGATGATAACTTTTTGGGGTCTTGCTTCAGCTTGTGTCCCTGACCCCAGGACCCATCCCATTCCTGCCTTATTTAGGGCAAACTTAGCCTTGACCACAGTCCTCCTGAGTCCACTCAAAGATAGGTAGATGTTCTTTGACCCCACCCCCCTCCTCATTTTCCGATACCTTCCTCTTGGTTCCAGCCAACCCCTTTACGGCTGAGGGAGTAGGCTGGGCAATCTGGTAAGACTATCAGGGCCCAGTCGTCCAGAGGTAAGGCTCAGAGACCCCTGTATTGTGGATCCATGCAAATCTGCTCTTACTTGGGGTGAGGGGACAATTTTTAAAACCAGAGTCAAACTGCTTTCTGAGCCTTGCACACCCACCTTTATTCTCCTAATCACAGTCATCTGTCCAAGTCCAAACTTGGTCCACCCAATGTTTCTTCACAAACCACTGGAAGCCTTAGCCTATCCTTAGAGTTTGTGTGTTCCATACAAAAAGAGTTTTTTTTTTTTTTTTTACATTTGACAGAGAGAGAGAGAGAGAGAAAGAGATCACAAGCAGGCAGAGAGCAGACAGAGAGAGAGGGAAGCAGACTCCCTGCTGAGCAGAGAGCCCTATGTGGGGCTCAATCCCAGGACCCTGAGATCATGACCTGAGCTGAAGGCAGAGGAGCCCCTCTATAAAATTTTTAATATTGTATTTCTATTTTGTTGATAATCTTTTAAGAAAGTGCAATTTTGTCTTAGACTACCTGAGTGACCAAATTTTGTATTGATTCAAAATTTTGTATTGATTTCAGGACCCATGTTTTCATCTTTGTTTACCATCATATCAGCACTAAGTCATATATATATATATATTTAAACTTATAAGTTGAAGTATTTTCTCTAACTACAACCTTGGATAGGCCAGTGGACCAGTCTGCAAAAAAAAAATCTTAAGTCCTGGAAGTTTCCTCCTCAAAAGAAGTCTATGCATTCTTCAAGTTTCAACATAAGTGTTCTAGATTGTTCTGAGACCACTTCCTCCCCAGGGGCAGAGCAGGGGGATGCTCTTTGAGTGCCTGTACTCACTTGAATGCCTTTCTAGACATCCCTTGTTTCCTAGGTTTGTCTGCAGTGTCCCCTCCTTATCTACAACCTCAGTATGCATCAACACCTGCTCCCAATCTATGGGCTTTGCTGTGGGTGAGTGAGGGCTTGCCAAGACCTTCAGGTATAAGGAGAACAGAAGGTCCTGAGCCCCTCCCTAAGTAGGCGCCACGGTTTTCGTGTTGCATCTCCATTTCCCGCAGCAGGGGTCGCTACATGAAAAGTTATAGCCAGGTGGCAGCTTTTCACCGCTTTCCTGGAAAGGAGAGTCAGGGCTTGGGGTCAGACCTTTACCTCTTGGGATCTGTCTGTATAATGATGCCACTGTACACAGCGGGGCTGGATGGTTCTGACGTCATTGCGCTTCTTCCAGCATTGTCAGCAGAGAGTGGGAGTATGGTGGTTACACTAAGGACACACAGGCAAATCAGATTCATCAATTTTTAGACCGTTATTTATAAACTCTCTAAATGGTTATACATATTAAGAAAATAAAGTATCCAAATAAGCCCCAAGGACCAGATCTCTGTTTTAGCTACTTAACATCTTGAAAATTTCAGCAATACCTCCAGTTCTGATTCTCCCTCAGGGACCTGGACCTCCCTCAGGATGGAGACCAGAAGAGGTCCTTAGCATGCCTGTGAATCTTCTTTTTTCCTCCTTAGAGTCTGAAACGAAGACTAACCTACCACCTTGGGCAGATCATTTCTTCTTCTTGGACCCTGTTTTCCTAACCAAAGACGAGGTTAAATCAGTGTAATAAATTTCTCTTCTGCGAGGTGATCTCCCAAATCCTAAAATCAATCAAAAACAAAATCTCAAACAACACAACTATTTTTTTTTCTTAAATGTATTTAAAAACATTCAATAAAATAGAAACACACATACACAGACATTGTGATTATTATTTTGTAATAAGCTATTTTTTTTTAAAGATTTTTATTTATTTACTTGATAGAGAGAGATCACAAGTAGGCAGAGAGGCAGGCAGAGAGAGAGGGGGAAGCAAGCTCCCCGCCGAGCAGAGAGCCCGATGTGGGGCTCGATCCCAGGACCCTGAGATCACGACCCGAGCTGAAGGCAGAGGCTTAAACCACTAAGCCACCCAGGCACCCCTGTAATAAGCTATTTTTGAGGGGTAGTGATGCAGGCCTGGAACAGGAGGTGGAGGGTACGCAGTCAGGAGGGGTGGAGGTCTGCCATCTACCAGATGACTGCTGCCCTGTCAGGCCTCTTGTAATTATCACAGAACTTTGTCAGAAGTTCTGCTTTTTGTTCTTTGTACAAGAAAAATGATTTAATATTTTTATTCTGAGATAAAATAATACATAAATTCGCATTGACTCATTTTGAGAGTCAATGAGAAGACCACTTTGACTGCTTCAATGAAGCCAAGTGACCTTGCTTGTCAATGAACGATCATGAAGAAAATGTTTTATTGTTCAAGTTCTCGAGAAAGCACTGGGTTGGAGGACCTTTACATTTCTTTTAGG